>NC_080781.1:110032672-110332672 GCF_020826845.1 Diceros bicornis minor | reverse complement strand
AGCGGGGCGCCCCTCTCCCGGCCAAGCCTTGGAGTGAGAGTGAGGAAAAGGAGGGGATTCCCAAACGAGAAGGGGTTAGGTCAGAGCTGGGAGATGATAATGGGAGGGGGAGCGATAGTAAAGAGAAGGCGGAATGAAAGGTTGATTGGGGATAATTATTAAATAGTTAAGGGGCCGTCAAGGGTGGGAGTAGTTTGTGATAGGAGTATTAACGGAAGCAAGTTGAAGGAGTGTGGGGGGATTAATGGTCTCGGGCCAAATCAGGTGCATACTATTTTGGGAGCAATGAGGGAATTTTTGGTATTCTTTAGCGTTTTGAATTCTTTATGCTGAATGGGGAAGGATTGTGGTTTAGGATGTGTTGGATGTGGTAGGGAAATATTAATAAATCCAGAGTTCGTGGCACCCACAAAAGAGCAGGGTTGGCGCACTATTTTCTTACCACTACATCTGTTGGAAAACGAATGAGAGAAAATGATGCGAAAACCTAGTAAACTGCGGGGCTTCGAGTTAATGCAACGTGAGGTTTTCCTTGCTCTAGGCAGTTCTCATTTCTAAGTTTTTAAAAACAGCGTTCCCATTATGTTTGACTAATTCTGAGCATTAAAAAAATTTTTTCTCCTGGGTTTTTATAAGTGATCTCATCTTTTAAAGCCCAGCTTTCTTCGGGGACGGTGATTCTTCCAGGTACGACAGAAAATTGATTTGTACTCATTTTATTTTCCTTATTCATTTCTCAAGGTGGTCATTCGGAGATTACCTCCCACTTTGACCAAGGAGCAGCTTCAGGAACATCTTCAGCCTATGCCCGAGCATGATTATTTTGAGTTTTTTTCTAATGATACTAGGTAAAATAAATAAATAAAAGAGGGAGGGGGTCAATGAAAAGGTTTCTTCCATTCTTGATCCTACTGCTGTTTTCCATTTGATTTTTGAGCCTGTCTCTTTAATATATGCATACTTGTAATTCAGCCAGACACCTGAAAGCACATTTACATAATTGCTTTCCTCTCTGCAGTCTGTATCCTCATATGTATGCCAGGGCATACATCAACTTTAAAAACCAAGAGGACATTATTTTGTTCAGGGATCGCTTTGATGGTTATGTATTCCTTGACAATAAAGGTGAGTCCTTGTAATAGAAGGGGAGTTTCTTTGTCATTTGTATGTTTAAGACAATGTGTGTATCACAGTGTTTTTCTTCTCAATGCCTTCATAGCTTTTCTAAAATCCTGGGTGATGAAATGTGCAACATTTAGAGTTTTACACCGTTGATAAGCTTATTACTGTCTTATAAATAGATATGTTACTTTTCACAGCCCTCGGGTATTTTTATTAACCTGTGATTTCTGTAGTTTGATCAACTGAATGAAATTGCCACTGTTTTCTCCTCCTGTGATAAATTTTTTGCCCTGGATTAGATGTGTTGTTTTGACTATTGACTAGTTTCAGCACTAATACTGATAAATGACTCTTTAAACTTGTATGACAAGTTTTAAATAATTACTTCTCATCTTGCTTCAAGGACCAACATTTATTTATTTAATTCAAATCCGTTAAGCTAATAGTTCCCATTCAGAATACTGTTTAACATTCTAAGTTGTATGTAATTAAAACATTGAACCTGTAGATCCCCCACTTTGTATCCAGGAGTCTATAGGGAAGAAAAACTTGTCTTAACTCTCTTTGTATTTATTATCTGCTGCTAGCAGCATTTAGCCAGAGAATGTCCAAGCTGTCATTTCCCACTTCGCTTTTGGCTTTGCAATCTTAGGTAAATGATGTGTATTTTTGTTAGGTTATGTTTTTTCAGTGTTACTTCAAAGTTGGTAAAAATGAAATCTTTGTCAGGGAATATGCCAGTAAAAGTTGAAGGATTGTCACTGTATTTCTCCAGCTTTTATTAATCCCCCAAACCAGCTACTTCTCCACTCCAGCTTTATTCCAGTAGATAGCAATGATTTCCTGGAAATCTGAGTTGTGTTTTTTTGTTTTTTGTTTTTTTGGTGAGGAAGATTGGCTCTGAGCTAACATCTGTTGCCAATCTTCCTCTTTTTGCTTGAGGAAGATTGTCCCTGAGCTAACATCTGTGCCAATCTTCCTCTATTTTTTGTATGTGGGATGCCACCACAGCATGGCTTCGTAAGCATTGTGTAGGTCCATGCAGGATCTGAACCCATGAACCCTGGGCCGCTGAAGTGGAGCACATGAACTGAACCGCTACGCCACCAGGCCAGCCCCTGAGTTATGTTTTTTTCCTCTCTTTTTATCCCATACATTTAAACAAATGATGAATCTTGTCAATTTATTGTTTTTTAATATCTTGTTCATCTAGACTTACTAATACTTTCACACTTGATGTCCTCTCACCTAATGCTTAGACAACCACTGTCTCTAAACTTAAAGGATTTTCCATTTTTTCCATCTCTGTATAATTCAGTCTGTTATACTGCCTTGAAATTAATCTTTTTGAAAGTAGTGATTTAAAATAGCAGTTGCGAAAAAAAGTCCAAACTCCTTAGCCTCGTAGTCAGGGTCCTCCATGGTGTGGCCTCACTTCTGTTTTTTTCAGCCTATCTCCACAATTTCCTTCTATTTCAGTCTGGTTTATCTATTCCTTCTCAAATATATCAGTTATTAATTTAATCTGATTCTGCATTCACTAGGATTTCCAAAGTCATGTTTCCTCATGACTGGTTTGTGATGCCTTCTGGTCAATTCTAGTTATTTTCTTCTGGCTTATGTCTACATGCCAATGATCTAAGGATAGTATTTTATACCTTGTATGACATTGCTATAGCAGGGATCTGGTGTATTTTTTTTCCAGTAGTCACTTGTTCTTTTTATTGAGATATAACTCACATACCATAAAAGTCAATGGTTTTTACTATATTCACAAAGTTGTGCAACCATCACCACTATGTAATTCCAGAATGTTTTCATCACTCCGAAAAGAATCTTATATTCATTGGTAGTCATCTCCCGTTCTCCCCTCCTCCCAGCCCCTGGCAACTACTAATCTACTAACTATGAATTTCCCTATTCTGTAAATTTCATATAACTAGAATCATACAATATGTGGCCTTTGGTGACTGCTGCTTTTACTTAGCATGTTTTCAAGGTTGATCCATGTTGTAGCATGCATCATTACCTCATTCCTTTTTTGTGTTTGCATTTTTAAAAACTGGTAAAATACACATATTTACCATCGTAACCATTTTTAAGTGTAGTTCAGTAGTGTTGAATACATTCGCATTGTTGTGCAACCGATCTCTAGAACTTTTTCATCTTGCAAGACTGAAACTCTATACCCATTAAACAACAACTCCTGATTTCTCCCTCTCCCCAGCCCCCGACAACTACCATTCTACCTCTATGAGCCACCATTTTGTCTCTATAAAGTTGACCATTCTAGGTACTTCATATAAGTGCAATCATAGAGTATATGACTTTTTATGACTGGCTATTTCACTTAGCATAATGTCCTCAAAGTGGATCCATGTTGTAGCATGTGTCAGAATTTTATTTTTAAGGCTGAGTAATATTCCATGGTATGTACATACTACATTTTGTTTATTCATTCATCTTTCGAGGGACATTTGGGTTGCTTCCAACTCTTGGCTATTGTGAATAACGCTGCTATGAACGTGGGTGTAGGAATATCTGTTCAAGTCTCTGCTTTCACTTCTTTTGAATATATACCCAAAAGTGGAATTGCTGGGTCATGTGGTAATTATATTTTTAATTTTTTGAGGAACCACCATACTGTTCTCCATAGCAGCTGCACCATTTTACATTCCCACCAGTAATGCACGAGGGTTCTAATTTCTCCTCGTCAACACTTCCTATTTTCTGGGTTTTTTTCCTGTAATAGTAACCATTCTAATAGGTGTGAGGTGATATCTCATTGTGGTTTTGATTTGCATTTCTCTATGATTATTGAGGTAATATTTTAATCTTTTCATAGGCTTGTTGCCACTTGTATATCGTCTTTGAAGAAATGTCTATTCAAATCCTTTGAACATTTTTTAATTGGGTTATTTTTGTTGTTGTTGAGTTCTAGGAGTTCTTTATTCTGTATATTGACCCCTTACCAGATAAATGATCTGCAGATATTTTCTCCTATTCTGTAGGTTGCCTTTTCACTCTGTTGATTGTGTCCTTAGATGCACAGAAGTTTTTAATTTTGATGTAATCCACTTATCTGTTTTTTACTTTTGTTGCCTGTGCTTTTGGTGTCTCCTGGTATATTTTTTAATAACAGCTTTATTGAGATATAATTCACATGCCATAAAATGTATACAGTTCAGTGTTTTTTTGTATATTCACAAAGTTGTGCAGCTGTCACCACAATCTACTTTTAGAACACATCACTCCAAAGAGAAACCCCATACCCATTAGGTGTCACCCCAGTCTACTTTCTTTTTTTAAGAAATATTTTTTTGTGTGTGAGGAAGATCAGCCCTGAGCTAACATCCATGGCCAATCCTCCTCTTTTTGCTGAGGAAGATTGTCCCTGAGCTAACATCTGTTGCCAATCCTCCTCCCTTTTTCCTTCCTTCTCCCCAAAGCCCTGGTAGATAGTTGTATGTCCCTCCAGTTGCTCTATGTGGGACGCTGCCTCAGCATGGCTTGATGAGCGTCACATAGGTCTGTGCCCAGGATCCAAACCGGCGAACCCCAGTCCGCCAAAGCAGAGCGTGCGAACCCAACCACTAAGCCACTGTGCCGACCCTACTTTCTATTTCTGATGTATTTTTTATTTATTTTTTTTTTAATTTTTTTAAAGATTTTATTTATTTATTTTTTCCCCCTAAAGCCCCAGTAGATAGTTGTATGTCATAGCTGCACATCCTTCTAGTTGCTGTATGTGGGACGCGGCCTCAGCATGGCCCGAGAAGCGGTGCGTCAGTGCGCGCCCGGCATCCGAACCTGGGCCGCCAGCAGCGGAGCGCACGCACTTAACCGCTAAGCCACGGGGCCGGCTCTGATGTATTTTTTAAATGAAAATTAGTTTGTAGATTTTGTTCCCACATATCAAAATATCATACTTTAGCAGTTGAATTTAAATAAATATTTTAATTCCCTGCCATATCTTTTCATTATGTATCAGTATGAATTTGGGGCTTCTTTGGTAACATGTTGATTTTAGTTGTGCCAGTGTGATTTATGCCCGTTAGGAGACCCTGTTCAGATGACTGCCATCAAAGGAGGCATAGAGAGCAGTAGGTTGACTCTCTTGTATCCACTTTTGACATTTTCTTTGTTATAGCAAGTGTGGTATTTTTTCTAAACAGGTCAGGAATATCCTGCTATAGTAGAATTTGCACCTTTTCAAAAAGCTGCAAAAAAGAAGACTAAGAAAAGAGATACCAAAGTTGGGACTATCGATGATGGTACAGTATAGCTCTGGTTATATAATACTATTGCCTTGAGTTTTTAAAAAATATTACCTTTGTGGGAATTAACTGGACTCCAATCTTTTAAATAAGAAAACATATGGAATAAAGTTCATGAGAAGTGTAATTCGCTGTTTAAAGCTTTGCTTAATTTTTAGAATGGAGGTGGGTTTCCTGTAATTTCCACTCTCTTTGCCTAGTGGCATTTCATTCCTCCACCATTAAGCAATTTATTGTTGACTCTTGAGTAGTAAATCACCGTAGGTTTGCAGATTAGAAGACAATGGAAAAAAGTCAGATGTTTCAAAGTACAACAACTCCTTGAGGCCTCTTACCATTTTTATGGTTATTTATTTGACTTTTTTTATCAAGAGGAAGACTTATCACTGAGAGCTGTGATGGAAAAATTTCTGTACTTTAGTAACTTAATATATAAAGTAGCTAAAGTGGCCAGTCCTATTTTCTAGGCTTTGAATATATAGTTAACTGCACAAATAGTAATTACATTGAAGTGATGGAGGAACTGAAAAGCTGGAATAATTGCTGTTTAAGGGAAACTAGATCCAGATTTTGAGATCTCTGTAATGTTGTTATGTTGAATAAGGACTTAGCTGCAATATTTTATATCAGATTGATATTTTAGAATCATCTAGTTTGATTTCCATTATTTATTTTACTATAATGAGTATTTTATAAAGAAAACACAGAAAAGACTCAGCACACAACTGCTTATTATATCATAGATTCAGACCTGGAAGACTAGATCAAGTGACATGCTCCACAGTGCATAGAAACTCCAAATACAAGCAATATAATGACTCAGATGTATTACCCTTTCTGATGTCAGTGGCGTCTAGGAAAGAACTCCAGGAATTACCAACACCTCGAGGCCACGTCTAGACATCTCCCCTAATTTGTCTTTTTGGAACACCTGATTTTCATATGTTGAGTTTACTTAAAGTGAGGTATACCCATACAGGAATTGCTTACATGCTATACGTAATACTGTCTTAAGATCCAATGACTATAACTTTCAGTTCTCCCATAAGTGTGACTCTGGATTAGTAGGAGCAGTGACTTCTAAAAGCAAACTACTTAACATTCCTGGAGGTTCTGCTATAATGTGTGGTGTCTCATTTTCCTGGACCCAATGTGACACCAGACTCCCTTAGTGGATATCCCTAATAGTAGTTCTGAGAGTAAGTGACCAATAAAGCCCTACGTAATCTATCTGTTGTTACACTATACCATGGTTAGGTTTATTTTCAGTTTTCCATAAAGTAGAAAATTATCTTCTTTGATTAAATAATAAATATTTGATAATATTTTGATACTTTGATAAGTAGTACTTTGATAAATATTTTGATACTTTGATAACTAATAAATATCTTCCTTAATAATAAAAATTATCTTGATAAATAAATATCCTAGGTAATATTTCCTATTTGTTTAAAGTTTGCTATATTTTGTTTATTTAAACAATTATTTAGATCCAGAATATAGAAAATTTTTGGAAAGTTATGCTGCAGATAATGAGAAAATGACATCTACTCCAGAAACACTGCTAGAGGAAATAGAAGCAAAAAATAGAGAATTAATAGGTAAGTGGGCAAAAGGAATTAAGGGCAATGGCTTTTTCATCAGAAGACCTACCTGTCTGACTCCCACTTCTGCCACTTGCTAGCTGTGTGACCAAGGGGAAGGCACTAACTTCTCTGAGACTCTGTTTCTACTGTAAAGTGCAGGTGATAATGCTTGCCTCACAGGATTATGAGAATGCATTGATAAGATGGGGAAAATTATCTGTGGCCTATTTAGTGCCACATAAATGTGACATAAGTATAAAAAGTTTGAAGACTAATGATACCTTTAGATGTTGGTAAGTGTTTGAAGATCAGTTGGTGTTTTCTAGTAAAGAAGCTCCCATTCCTAAAAAAAAAAATCTTTGACTTGAAAATATCAAAAAATGAAATTAGTTACTGCAAAATTGAAAACCTCTTGAGAAAGTCTAGCTTGAATCTTGGTTCTAGTAGTAAATTGTCACCACTCTGTTAGCTCTAAACATAAGCATAGCCTCTGACCCAGGGTTTCCTCTCAGGAATTTATCCAAAGGAAGTATGCTTTCGAAAAGCTAGCTAGGCTAGATAGCATTGTTCAGAACATTGAAAAATGAGTTACATATTCCTCTAAAACTTGGTTTTTATTATTGGATGCATAGTGTAAGCCTATCTCTGATCATTTCCTTACGATAAATTCCCAGAAGTGGAATTATGGGGTCAAAAGGATTAGATATTTTTAACCCCTTCCCTCAATTTCCTCCCAGTTGAACAAATTTATACTGCCATCTGTAAAACAAGAGAATGTCCTTTGCACTTAATCCTCACCAACATTGGGAATTACTCTTTTAAAAAATTGTTTTAATTTGAATTTCTTCACTTTTTAAAAAGTATTTTAAACTTTCAGAATTGAAATAAAATACTGTAAAACTTCTTTCTGATAATAAAGTTGTGAACTTTCTGTTTAAGGGGTGTAATTTTCCCACCTTGGGTGGTTGGTAGGGAATGTCAGAAAATGGAATCCTTTTCTAGGGGTTGATAAGTATTATTAATAATCTGTTTACATTTATGTAGCTAAAAAGACAACCCCACTTTTGAGCTTCCTGAAAAACAAGCAGGTAAACCTTTTGTTTTTATAGTTCTCTCAATACTTTTATTTTATTGGTTCACATTCTGTAAACATAAGAGCATTGGGATCCTATAGAAGAAATGGCTGCTTTTTCTACCATTATTCTAAAGATCTGGCCCACTGGCCTCACTCTGGCCCTTTTCTTCACTCTGGTTATTGGACCAAGGATTCACTGCAAACCCAGAGTCCTTAGCTTGTTCCAGAGACACTCTCTTGATTTTCTGAAAGCCCCTGGAAATATAGCAAGGCAGCAGTGAGAGACTGTGATACTAGCAGGCCCTGGTCTTTATTCTCTCTCATATTCTGAATGGGGTGGGGGGAGGTTAGGGAGGTAGAATGCCACTTTGTAGAAAGTCGGAAGGAAAGATGACCCAGTTTAGTGGGTGCCCACCGTACCTTTGGGATGGATTAAGTTTTTGGTGATGATTATCTTGTTTGAAGGCTTGTGTGATGTTTCTTTCTAGAGAATGAGAGAAGAAAAAAGAGAAGAAAGAAGGAGGCGAGAAATAGAAAGAAAAAGACAAAGAGAAGAAGAGAGGAGGAAATGGAAAGAAGAAGAGAAACGAAAAAGGAAAGATATAGAAAAGCTAAAGAAGATAGACAGAGTTCCAGAAAGGGACAAATTAAAGGATGAACCAAAGATTAAGGTATGAAAATAACTTAAACTGACTGCATGTTGCTGAAAACTGCATGTATCTACTTCTTTAAATATGCATGCATCTTGTGTTGGTGTAAATATAGTTGTTTGGTTTTGTTTTTGTCTTTTTTTAGGGGGAGTGAACCAATAGAAATCTTTCCTATAATAGTATTATTTTTAAAATTTAAGATAATTTAAAAGAATTTAGTAGTTTACATAATATTTCTTCAGTGCAGATCTGTGTTATTTTTATCATTGAAAATGTTCAATTTGGGGATTATTATTCAATTCTTCATAAATAAGGGCTTAGGGCTGGCTGGCATGAATTGTGGGTTTTATTCAGCTTTTCCTTCATATTTGATACATGAAGTTGCTTCATCTGTTTGTTTTCCACTGTCTTCAGGTACACAGGTTTCTGTTACAAGCTGTGAATCAGAAAAATGTAAGGACCAAGTACATGATACAGAGCACCTAGTATCATGTCACACACACAGGTCTTAGTTAATAAGTCCTTTTGGTGGTGGTGGTAGTGTTACCTGTAGAAAACGCCTTCAGACTGACTTGAGTCTTCTTAAAAGCTGAGCCATTTTAAATTCCTACTTTAGAAGGAAGCTTAGATGACTTCCTGATGCTCTGCTGTGCACCCAGAAGCTTCAACAGTATACAGCTAGAGGACAACCATGCCTAAATAGCTCTTTCTCTTCTTTTTCTATGCCTCTCATAACTGGCTGCCTTGTGGGAGGACTAGGGAGAAATATCCTGCATTATCTGCTTTCCCCTTTTACATGATCCCCCACGTTGTCTTTTTGCGTCTACCTGGGAACCTGATTAACGCATTGCATGTAGGAAGAGGAAAACCTATAGAAAGCTCCCAGCCTTGCTGCTTCCCTTTTGAGGGCATAGCTTGGGTAGCCCTTGCTCCAGTGAACTTCCTGGGGAAGTACTAGTACCTAGGACTTCAGAGAAAGTCAGAGAAAAATCTCACAGAGATGGTGGCAGGGTCTCCTCCTTTTACCTCCTCAAAATTCAGAAGTTGATGTGGTTAGGGTTCCCCGAGGCTCCCCAGGGCTCATTATTGGTGCTAAGGGGCTTGACAGCGGGGTGAGGAGGTTCCCATCTTAATTCCTTCTAGCATTCTCTCTGTCCGCCATGCTACAAGTGACTTGACTTGCTGTTCCTAATTATCAGCAAGGCAGAGGTAGAGCCAGCCATGCTCGAGACATTCGTTAATGTTCTTATTAGAGTAATGAACATCTTGGCTTCTAACAGAGATGTTCATTAGAGAAATAAGAACACTTCCAATGAAACCTGCACGTGGTATCCTCACTTCACACTGGTGCCTTCTTAGGGTCCAGTGGGACTCGTCATTTGCAGTGGCTGTGTGCTGCAGTACTTCACGCTTAAGTCTTGTGGTGCTTTGCCTTTTGCTTGGTGACTTGTATGATGCCTTCACCCTGAGATGAACCTTTGTATGATGCCTTCATTCTGAGACTTGAAATTCTTCTATTTTGTCTAAGGATCTCTCTGAATATCCAACACTTAGGGGTATTCTAGAGAGATTTGTAGCATTGGTGTGAGAAAGAAACTTTTGTTAGAAATTTGGACTTTATACACCACTTTTATTTTAGAATTGCGTTCTGTCATATATATATATGACATTAAGCAGAATTCCTACTCAGTAGATATGGAACTTCGCTGTTCCGTTGTATGAGGTATTTGAATTTTTAAGTCAAATGCCAAATAATTCTTTCTCTTCATCTCTAATGATAATATGATTGTACCGTCATAAGTATGTTACTCTCAGGCTCAAGGCAAAATTATTCTTGCAATGGATCTCTCCTTTGGTGATCAAGGTATTTGTCATTCCAAGTACTACATAAAAGCAGTCCAACAGTAATGATATGCCTGCCATTTTAAATTTGTGGCATATTTTCCCATCAAGTTATATCAACATGCTGGTTTGCTACAGAAGGCATGCTTGGAAGTATGCATTGGTTCACTTAAAGGTTGACCCATTTAAAGCCAAAGGAGTCTTGATCCTATTGCCACAAAGTGATTAAACCACTTCATTTGAGTGGATAACACTTTCACATTAATAGCATCCTTTTAGTAAATTACTGCTCTTGTGCACTAGTTGTTCATCTGAAAGTTTACAAGTACCTGCAGAGATGGGGCCGTCTATAGTCTAAGTTAAAAATATTTAGTATATTGTTTTCTTTGATCGAGTCAGAAGACAATGTCCCACTCTTCAAAATAAAAATAAATTTGTTCTCTTTAAAGCTGCTCAAGAAGCCAGAAAAAGGAGATGAAAAAGAATTGGACAAAAGAGAAAAAGCCAAGAAATTGGACAAAGAGAATCTGAATGATGAAAGAGCCAGTGGGCAAAGTTGTACACTGCCCAAGCGGTCTGATGGTGAACTTAAGGATGAAAAGCCTAAGAGGTCGGTAGTCAAGGGCTCTTTGATACATTTGTTTTCAGTGTGTTTCTAGATGCTAGTTTTACTGCTGTGTCTTAGACTTGTACCTAAATTAAGATACACTGTATTATGAGGGGTAGAGGGAGAAGGAGGAAAGGTTTCAAATATTCTACTGTCTTAATCTGGGTGAATGACTTTTGGTTTTTGTTAGTGTTTTTCAAAACACTAGTGTCTTTTTACTCTGCTCCAAGAGTGCAGCCTCATTGCAGTGGCCAAGTCAGAATCAGAGTGTTCTGCATCTGTGATTAGGAGTTCTTTGAGAGTACACTCGGATTTGTTTTTCATGCAGACCTGAAGATGAGAGTGGCAGAGACTACAGGGAGAGGGAACGGGAATACGACCGCGATCAAGAGCGCATACTTCGGGAAAGAGAGAGACTCAAGCGGCAAGAAGAAGAGCGCCGTAGGCAGAAGGAGCGCTATGAGAAAGAGAAGGCTTTTAAAAGAAAGGAGGAAGATGTGAAAAAAGAGAAAGAAGCACTTCGAGATAAAGGGAAGAAGCCTGAAAATACAGAATCAGTAGGCAGCTCAGAAAAAACTGAAAAGAAAGAGGAAGTGGTTAAGAGAGATCGCATAAGAAACAAGGTGCTGCTTTTCGTTACCCTTGTTTATTGTCATGAGGATTTTATGTTTCTTTTCCTACAAGCGTAAAGGAAAGGGCTAGCTCATTGTTTTTTTATAGAATTTTTAAAGGGGAACTTTATCTGCAATTTTTTTTCAGTCTTGATTGGGTCCTTTTATTAACTTATTGTAGAAATTTCAAACATAAACACAAAAGTAGAGAGAAAAGAGAATAATATGATGTACCCACCACCCAGCTTCAGCAATTATCAACTCATGGGCAACCTTCTTTCTACTCTACCCCTACTGGATTATTTTCAAGCAAATCCTAGACATACAGTTTCTTCTTTAAATATGTCACTATTAGAGATAAAAGGCTCTTTTTCTTAATAATATAACCCTAATAGCATTTTCACACACACACACCCCACACACACACACACAAAAACTAACTATAATTCCTTAACATCCTACCTACTCAGTGTTCAGATTTTCCCAACTGTCTCATTAATATCTTTTTTTTTTTTTTTGGTGAGGAAGAGTGGCCCTGAGCTAACATCTGTTGCCAGTCTTCCTCTTTTTGCTTGAGGAAGATTGTCACTGAGCTAACATCTGTGCCAGTCTTCCTCTGTTTTTTTATGTGGGATGCCACCACAGCATGGCTTGATGAACGGTGCTTACGTCAGCACCTGGCATCCGAACCCGTGATCCCCGGGCCGCCAAAGCAGAATGCGTGAACTTAACCACTACCCCACCAGGCCGGCTCCTCATTAATATCTTTTTGTGTGTGTGTGTGTGAGGGGGACTAGCCCTGAGCTAACATCCGATGCCAATCCTCACCTTTTTTCTTCAGGAAGAGTAGCCCTGAGCTAACATCCGTGCCCATCTTCCTCTACTTTATATGGGACGCCACCACAGCATGGCTTACCAAGTGGTGCGTTGGTGCACGCCCGGGATCCGAACCTGCGAACCCCGGGCCGCCGCAGCGGAGCGCGCACACTTAAACCCTGTGCCACCGGGCTGGCCCCCATTAATATCTTTTTTATAGGCTCTAAACAAAGTCCACAAATTGTATTTGCTTGAAATGTCTCCTTAAGACTCTTTTAATCTAAACAATTCCCCCTCCTTTTGTTTTCCTACCATTTATTTGTTGCAGAAACCAATTTGTCCTGTAGAGCTTCTAACGGTCTGGATTGGCTAATTACATCCCTGGGGTATCATTTAACATGTTCCTCTATCTTCTATGTTTCCTTGAAAACTGGCAGTTATATCTAGGGCAGGGATTAGCAAATTTTTTCTCTAAAGGGCCAGATGATAAATATTTTAGGCTTTGTGGGCCGTATGGTCTCTGTCACAACCACCAAGCTCTGTGGGAAAGCAGGCATAGACAATATGTAAAAGAATGAGCATGGCTGTGTGCTGATCAAACTTTATTCACAGGGCCGGCCCCGTGGCGCAGCGGTTAAGTGCGTGCATTCATCTGCTGGCAGCCCGAGTTCGGATCCTGGGCGCGCACCGATGCACTGCTTGTCAGGCCATGCTGTGGCAGCGTCCCATATAAAGTGGAGGAAGATGGGCACAGATGTTAGCCCAGGGCCAGTCCTCCTCAGCAAAAAAAGAGGAGGATTGGCATGGATGTTAGCTCAGGGCTGATCTTCCTCACACACACACACACACACACAAAAAAAACACTTTATTCACAAAAATAGGTGGCCCTCACCTAGTGGCCTGAATATATTCTGGTTCAATTTTGGGCAAGAATTAGGTATTCATTGTACAAGTTTTGCAACATTTCTATACATTTAAACATTTTCAAGATAAAAAGTTGAAAAAAACAACTGAACAATAGGTTCAGGTATTATAAGCCTGATCCATTTGTCATAAAAAATTTCATCAGCCCTTCTCCTAATGATTTTGCTTAGATTCATTATTTCATGTGTTGGGGGGATTGGAAAATGGTGATATACGAATTCTGTCTTTCCTGTTGCATTTATTGTCTGATGTTATTCTATAAAGAGGAATTTTCCCTCATCATCTGTTTGGTTAGCCTGAAATTCAGTTTACACAGGAAAGGCAAGATAAACACTTGATCCTTTCCCTTTATTTACAACTCAGAGTAATGAGTTGGTGTCCCAGCAACTTCTAGTGGTCATCAATGAGTTTTGTTTAGTCGTTAAGAACTCGTGGATTTAGAAACATTTGGTGTATTTCAACTTGTCTTTATCACTTAACTGTCCTCATTGATGTTTAAATGGTCCCATCTTTGCACAGTTGGAGCCCCATCATCCATTTCTTTACTATGCAGGAGTCTTATCTGTTTTAACATTTCATCTTGTGAAAATAGTGAAATACTTTGCTGGAATTATTCAACTGAGAATAATGCTTTAACGCTAACTTTCATACATCAGGGAGACAGGGTAAGGAAGCGTCATGTAATGTTTTGTTGAATTCTAAAAAAGGCCTATACGTTTAAGTTTTCCAGGATCATATTGTCATAAACCAAATACATTACTTGAACCGAGAGGTACATGATGACTTTATTGAGGATTATTTAGGAATCTGAGATCAAAAGCGCCAGCTAGAGAATCTCAAGCTGGGGTGTTACGTTGTCATACCTGAATTAAGAAACAATCATGGGGCTGGCCCCGGTGGCCTAACGGTTAAGTTCGGCACATTCTGCTTCGGTGGCCCAGGTTCAGTTCCCAGGTGTGGACCTACACCACTCGTCAGCGGCCATGCTGTGGCAGTGACCCACATGCAAAATAGAGGAAGATTGGCCACAGATGTTAGCTCAGGGCAAATCTTCCTCAGGAAAAAAAAAAATTTTGTGGCAAGTTACATGGGGTCTGAGCTCATAACTTCAGGGAGGTCTCCACTTAAGACTTTGCGTTCTTTCTTATTGTTGTTTTTACTCCTAAAATTTTCATATGTGGTGGTGCATTTTAAAGTCAATTTCCTGGGGCCGGCCCCATGGCTTGGCGGTTGGGTGTGCGCTCTCCGCTGCTGACATCCTGGGTTCGGATCCCGGGCGTGCACCGACGCACCGCTTGTCCGGCCATGCTGAGGCGGCGTCCCACATACAGCAACTAGAGGGATGTGCAACCTATGATGTACAACTGTCTACTGGGGCTTTGGGGAGAAAAGGGGGAAAAAAGTCAATTTCCTGATGGGGAGGAGAGCTAGGTAATGGCTGTGGTTTTTAAGTAAAAAAAAATTCACTCTGATTCAGTTCTTCTTGAGATGGTTAAGAAAATTTAGCTGTAGATTTATCAAAAATTTGCCCTAGGCATATAAATAATACTTAGGAAATGGTTGCTTTCCTTTAGAGATAGGGGAAAGGAAGTGGGCAGTTAGAAGCAAATCAACCATCAACACGTACTGTCATATACTGTGTCCTCACATTTTTGCTCTTGTAGGAGTTGTTGGTATATATCAATACATAACTTATAACTGAAAATCCCCTGTAAACGCTTAGTAGCAATGTTGTAACATTAACATTTCATTTTACCTTAGGATCGCCCAGCAATGCAGCTTTACCAACCAGGAGCTCGAAGCCGAAATCGACTCTGTCCCCCTGATGACAGCACCAAGTCTGGAGATTCAGCAGTAGAAAAAAAGCAGGAAAGTGGTATTAGCCATAGAAAAGAAGGAGGAGAGGAGTGATAAGTCCAAATGGCCTTAGGTGTCCTGACCGTCTAGGCAGCCAAAGAGCACGTATTAAGCAATCCAGAAGTGCCTTCAGGGCAAAGGAATAGAGAGAGAGAAAGGGGGTCGCTGTGCTGGTGGGGTACACTGCAGAGGAGTATGTTTTGTGTCAAAGCAGGAACCTGATTGCAGGTTCAGATTGGAAGTACAATTTCATTTTTATGCAGTTCCTACAAATTAATTTTAAAGTGTCAGACAAAGATGAGGGAAAGGACATGGATTGCAATTTGCCAGCGGGAAATGTTAAGTGAGGACTTAATTAGGTATGACATGAGAAGAAAAGAGAGCTGGCTCTAAAATCAAAAGGTTTTGTTAATCCTGGATTGAATTTTCCTAATTTGAGTGGAGCAGAGTCACTTTGAAGTCTTGTTCAGATCTAGTTATATTCATTGTTGGTGATAACTGTTGACTTTGTATAGCGTAGAAGCAACAAGCATGTAATTGTAGTACAAGTACGGTGAAGGATATAACAAATTTCGATTATGCAAAAATTTAAATAGTCATGTTTTGTCTATATCCTATGTCCTAAAGTTTGAGGTTTAGTTTTTTGTTTGCTTATGTGAGCTTAGCATAAAGATTATTTTTAAACATTTCCTTTTGCCTTTAGCAATTTTTATATTAATAAGTAAAATTTAACCCTTGTTTGGTTCTTGACAATCCAGTCTTTGTTTTATCTTAGGTCTCATGATCTGAGTGCGTACCCTCCCCAGGAAGGCAACTGCACCAGTATTTGTTCCTGTTAAATAGCAACTTTTAGTCTTAACTTGTTTTGCATTGATGTCAATAAATATGAACATCGCTCAAGTATGAAGCTAAGTGCATTTATTAACTTTACTAAATAGCTATTAATTTTGAGAAATTAAACTTTTGATACTGAATTAACCTCTTGGGAATTCTGAAAGAGGATGAATGATATTCGTTTCTGCCTTCACTAGCATTATGCCTTTATTTTGCCCACTAAGAAGAGCAAATCATAGTTCACTACACTTGTTCCATAAGAACCAAAATGTTTGGTTAATTAAGCTGCTGCTTAATTTTCATCCTACCAGCTTCTCCTAACATGGCATCCGTGTGCCTTTACTTAATAAGTCACTGCTTTGTTTTACTCAGCTTTTAGAAACCAGTATTTGAAGCAGCAGGTAAAGAGGAAGAGCCATCGAAGATGACTGAAAGAGAATGGTTCTCATCTGGGAGAGAGTACTAAAATAAGGGTGGGGAAAATTTCAGAGAGGAGAATGGCTGGCAGTGTCCCATGCCACAGAGAGGTTAAGGAAGATAAGAAATATGAAGTGTTCATTGGATTTGCCAGTATTGAGGTTGTTAGTGAACTGGTGAAGCAGAAACCATGTTACAGTGAGGGGTGAGTGGCAGGTGGGAAATGTAGATGGGGGCAGTTTGATAAATGGGTCTTAGAGCTCAAAGAAGAGATTTGGGCTGAAGATAGATTTGGAATTCATCTGTTTTTAGGTGATCACTGAAGCCATGGGCCTGGATTTAGTCACTTAGGGAGAGAGAGTGAAGAAAGAACAGAAGCAGACCTACGGCCCAGCCTTGAAGAACTCTAAGGTTACTATACAGGTTAAGGAAGCATATCTACAAAGACAGAAAAGGAGTAGGCAAAAAACCAGAAGACTCCAAGGCCAGCCCTGGTAGCCTAGTGGTTAAGTTGGGTGTGCTCCACTTCAGCAGCCCAGGTTCGGTTCCCAGGTATGGACTTGACACCACTTGGCAGCGGCCATGCTGTGGCGGCGACCCACATACAAAATAGAGAAAGAGTGGCACAGATGTTAGCTCAGGGTGAATCTTCCTCAAGCAAAAAGAGGAAGATTGGCAACAGATGTTAGCTCAGGGCCAATCTTCCTCAGCAAAAAAAAAGACGACTCTGGTATTACCTAATCCAAGAGAAAAGAGTGAAGAAGGAGAGGGGAGCAGCCATCATGGTTGGATGCTGCTAAAAGGTCAAGTGTGGTGCCTGAAAAAGGCCATGGGATTCAGTGACTTACAAATCATTGATGACCTGGAACTATGCAGAATAGAAGCCAAGACTGGGTTGAGAATGGAAACAGCATAGACAAATTTTTAGACAAGTTTGGCAGTGAGAGAGAGAGGTCAAGGGTATTGATGAAGGATTCTTTTAAATATGAGTACTAAAGCATGTTTAGAAGCCAAAAGGAAAGCTCTGAGAAAGGATGAATACCCAGGAGAAGTAATAACCAATAGTGTAGGTTTCCTGAGAAGGCAGGTGAAAACAGAGCCTCTGGGTGGCAGAGGTTAGAGTTGGCCTTGGGAGAAGTGATATTCCGGAACCATCAGTCATGAGTTGGCATCACTTGCCTCCTTACCCAGCCTGGGGCCTGTTTACAGCCCTCTCGAGGCTGTTTTCTTTTTTTGGGGGGGGGAGGAAGATCAGCCCTGAGCTAACATCTGCCAATCCTCCTCTTTTTGCCGAGGAAGACTGGCCCTGGACTAACGTCTGTGCCATCTTCCTCCACTTTATATGGGACACCGCCACAGCATGGCTTGACAAGTGGTATGTTGGTGTGCGCCCGGGATCCAAACCCCAGGCCATCGCAGCGGAGCGTGTGCACTTAACTGCTACGCCACGGGGCCAGCCCCTCAAGGCTGTTTTCACATTAGCACCTCCTTCTTGTTCTACTTGCCTTGCCAGTCCAACTTGGTAAACCACACTTCCCCACCCCCCCTTAAATTTCTTCCACTCATTCATATATTCATTTAGCAGACATTTACTAATCACTGTATGCCAGGCCCTGGGGGGTCAAGACCATTGTCCTTGAGGAACCATGGTCCAGTAGACATGGTCCAAGAGACAACTACAGTCATGCACCATATAACGACATTTTGGTCAATGGCAGACTGCATATATGATGGTGGTCCCATAAGATTAGTACCATCTAGCCTCGGTGTGTAGTAGGCTATGCCATCTAGGTTTGTGTAAGTACACTCTAGGATGTTTGCATAATGATGAAATTGCCTAATGACGCATTTCTGAGAACATATCCCGGAACACATCCCTGTTGTTAAGTGACATGTGACTGTAGAAATAACCAGAGCACAATGCACCATGTGAAAAGGGCTGGGGTGGCATGGCCTGGCGTGGGAGTCTCCTGCCCCTAAGCTACCAAGTGTTGCTGGAGAAGATCCCTAAACCAGATCAACTGGTGAGACTGCCGGAGGGCCCTCCCTCCTGCTAAGGAATTTTTTAAATCCATCTTGACTTCCTTTTCCACAGTGCCACCTTTCTCTAGTTTGCTCCCTTGCTCTCTTCCTTGTGTCAGGGGGTGGGGAGGACCACTTCCTCATAACTCATATTTTCGTGTTTTAATAAAAATAAAACTATGCTGTAAACAATAGAAAAGTAAGCATTCATTCCATTTGTACCTACTTTTCCTCAGACACAGGTTTGATTTCTTTGGAAATAAAGACAGGATGGAGACAGCTCAGACACTGGATATCTAAACATTCATTGAGCACCTCCTATGTGTTGGCACTGAAACTAAGGTCCCTGCCCTCATGATGCTTACAGCCATGGGGAGTTCGCTGCTCCGGTAGAGAGAAGTGAGGCTAAGGGAGGTAGGCAGGGAAAATTCAAGGGGTGAGGGCAGTGGGAATAGTTATCTCGAGGGCAGTGAAAACAGGATGGTTTGCGCATTTGTGAGGCTTTCATGCCTTCAGAATCAGGAACGGCACCCCCTTGGCCCAGCAGGCATACACAAGGTAGTGCTGAGGCAGTAATTTAACTGATTATAAATTAAGATGTAACTTTCTATGGTATTCAGAGACATTATCTTTAAACTAATTCCATAGGATAGAGGTTAATTAGAGGAGTTTTGTAGCCTTTTGTTGGTATATATGTCTGTATAAGTTTTTATGGGGGCTGCCCAGAATTTTCTTTACTGTCTCTGGGGCTGTCCTCTGTACCACAAAAATTTATTATGACTATTTATATCATTAAGGAAGGCAAGGTAGTAAAGATAGGTTCACACTTGGTGAATTCTTGGAAAGTATATATTGACAGCTACATACATAGGATTAGCCATCCTTAGAAATCGCACAGAGCTCATTTATTCATTCACCAAATATTTATTAAGCTCCAACTATGGAGACATGGGTAAATACATAATTGTTCATTGCTATTGTAATACATGATATATTATCTATATTTGCAGACTTTAAGCCTATCCTCTATATCCCCAGCCCTGACCACTCCCCTGATCTCAGATCCAGCTGCCTACTGGACATCTCCACCCGAATCACCCACAGGTATCTCTGGTCCCAAACTGAACTCAGGTTTCTCCCACCCTCCTGTTTCACAGAGGACGTTAACCACCTATCCACTCAGCACTGAGGGTAATATTTGACTCCATCCTCACTCCCCACAGCCAATCAATCATTGTATTCTGTTTGTCCATCCAATTCCTCTCCCTCCTCTCCACCCCTTCACTGCCCTAGTTCTGGCTGCCATTGTTCATTCATTCATTTATTCATTCACTATTTTTTGAGTACATACCGTGTGCCATTCATCTTCTAGATTTTGGAATTACATCAGGGAACAAAACAGACAAAATTCTTGCCTTTGTGGAGCTTTCACATTCAAGTGGACAGAAAGTAAATAAAATAAGCAAAATGTGTATTGTTAGAAAGTGACAGGGGCTGGCCCCATGGCATAGTGGTTAAGTGTGTGTGCTCCGCTGCTGGTGGCCCGGATTTGGATCCTGGGTGCGCACTGACACATCGCTTGTCAGGCCATGCTGTGGCGGCATCCCACATAAAGTGGAGGAAGATGGGTACGGATGTTAGCTCAGGGCCAGTCTTCCTCAGCAAAAAGAGGAGGATTGGCATGGATGTTAGCTCAGGGCTGATCTTCCTCACAAAAAAAAAAAGTGACAGGTGCTTAGGAGAAAAAATAGATCAGGGGAAGGGAATGTGATGTTTATGGGTGGGGCTGAAAGGCCTCAGTCAGAAGGCGACTTCTGAATAAAGAAAGACTTGAGAAGGAAATGAGGGAGCTAGCTCTATGGATATCTGGGGGAAGAATCCTCCAAAGGAAAAAGTACGTGAAAAGGCCCTGGAGTGGGAGTGGGCCTGGCCTCTTCAGGAATGGCAAAGGCCATTATGGCTGGAATAGAGTGAGCTAGAGGGAGAGTAGTTGAAAGGGATGGAATAAAGTCAGAGAGCTAACAGGGGCAAGATCCTATAGGTCATAGTTAGGACTTGGGCTTTTATTCCAAATGACATAGGAACCATTGCAAAGTTTTGAGCAGAAGTGTGATATAATCTGACTTAATATTTAAAAATAAAAGGATCTCTCTGGCTGCTGTGTTGAAAACAGATCAAAAGAGGGAAAGGATAGAAGGATGGAGGGAAGTTAAGTTACTGCAATAATCTAGTAGAGAACTGGTGCTGGCTTGGACTACGGTGGTAGCAGTGGAGGTAGAAGTGATCAAATTCTGGGGCTGGCCCAGTGGCGCAAGCAGTTAAGTGCGCATGCTCTGCTGCGGTGGCCCGGGGTTCACCGGTTCGGATCCCGGGTGTGCACCCACGCACCGCTAGGCAAGCCATGCTGTGGCGGCGTCCCATATAAAGTGGAGGAAGATGGGCACGGATGTTAGCCCAGGGCCAGTCTTCCTCAGAAAAAAAAAAAAAAGGATTGGCAGATGTTAGCACAGGGCTGATATTCCTCACCAAAACAAAAAAAAAAAAGTGATCAAATTCTGAACATATTTTGTAGGTAGAGCCAACAGAATTTGCTGACTGACCAGATGTGGGGTGTGAGAGAGAAGAGTCAAAGATTATTTAAGCAACTGGAAGGATGGAGTTATTGAGATGGGGAAAACTGCAAGAGAAGCAGGTGTGTGTGTGTGTGTGTGTGTGTGTGTGTGTGTGTGTGTGTTTGGTGCTGAAGGGGGCTATCAGGAGCTCAGTTTTGGACATGTAAAGCCATGAGATTGAGATCACCATGGAGTGAGTACAGATTGAAGAAAAGAGATTCAACAACTGAGGTCTGGGGTGCTCAAGCATTTAGACATGAGATAAAGAAGAATCAGAAAGGGGCTGGCCCGGTGGCATAGCGGTTAAGTTCGCGAGTTCCGCTTCGGCAGCCGGGGATACGCCAGTTCCGATCCTGGGCGCAGACCTACTTACCGCTCATCAAGCCATGCTGAGGTGGCATCCCACATAGAAGAGCTACAACTTTACAACTATGATACATAACTATGAACTGAGGCTTTGGGGAGAAAAAAAGCAAAAAGAGGAAGATTGGCAACAGGTGTTAGCGTAGGGCCAATCTTCCTCAAAAAAAAAAAAAAGACCATGTGCAAAGACATTAAAAAAAAAAACCCCTCCATGTGCAAAAAGATTTAAAAAAAAAGAAGAACCAGAAAAAGAGATTCTGAAGGAGCCATCAGAAAGACAGGAAGAAAACCAAGCAAGGTACTGTCTTGGAAGCCAAGTGAAGAAAGTATTCCAAAGAGAAGTCAACTAAGACAAATGCTATGGATAGGTCAACTAAGATCAGATCAGATAAATTAGGATTTAGCAACACAGAGGTCACTGGTGATCTTAAGAACACTTTCAGTTTGAGTGCTAGGTGAAAACCTGATTGGAGTGGGTTCCTGAGAGGATGGGCACCCACTAGGATGGCTATAATTTTTTTTAATGGAAAACAACAAGCATTAGTGAGGATATGGAAAAATTGGAACCCTCATAACACTGCTGGAGGGAATGTAAAATGGTGCAGGCACTGTGGAAAATGGTCCAGCTGTTACTCAAAAGGTTAAACATAGAGTTACCATATGACCAAGCAATTCCACTCCTAGGTATATGCCCCAAATAACTGAAAACAGATAATTGTATGCCAGTCTTTATTATTCACTATAGCCCAAAAGTGGAAGCAACCCTAGTGTCCATCGACTGATAAATGGATAAACAAAATGATACATCCATACAGTAGAATATTATTCAGCCATAAAAAGGAGTGAAGTACTGACACATGCTACAATATGAAAGAACCCCGAAAACATTATGCTATGTGAAAGAAACCAGACACAAAAGGGCATATAATGTATAACTCCATATATATGAAATGTCCAGACTACGCAAATCCATAAAAACAGAAAGTATATTAGTGTTTGCCTAAGGCTGGGGGAGAAGGAGAATTGAGAGTGACTGCTAATGAGTAGAGGTTTCTTTCTGGGATAATGAAAGTGTTCTGGAATTAGCGGTGATGGTTGCACAACCTTGTGAACATGCTCAACACTACTGAATTGTATGTTTTAACACGGTGACTTTTTAAATGGTTTTAGCTTATTTTTAAAAACAAAAAACAAAAAAAAATGGTGACTTGTATGGTATGTGAATTATATCTCAAAAAAAAGAATGAGAGGAGAGAAATTGGAACCAGTAAATGCAGACAAATCTTTCACAGTTTTGTTGTAAAAGGAAGGAGGAAAGGAGCAGTGGTGGAAAGGGAGTTGGGAGAAAGAGCCTATTTATTTGTATGTTGATGGGAACAATCCAGTGAAAAGCAGGGACAGAAAGGGAGGAATTGCCAGAGAAGGTTCTTGACTAGGTGACAGGGGTTAGGATTGTGGGCACAAGCAAGCAGAAAGGCTGGCCATAGCACAACACTTCATCTGTAGGAACAGGACGAAGGCAGAGGATTCAAGTGCAGGTGCTGGTAGCTGGGATGTGGTAGGTGAGTCATGGACGTTCTCCTGTGATTGCTTAAATTTTCTCAGTGACTAGGAAGCGAGGCCATCAACTGCGAGTGAGAACAGCGGTGGAAGGGTTGCAGGTCTGAGGAGAGGAGAGGTTTGAAACAGTTGTCTAGGCCAAGGGTTGGCAAACTGTGGACCAAACCGGGCCACTGCCTATTTATGTACAGCCTGCCAACTAAGAACAGTTTTTGTATTTTTATTTATTTATTTAATTAATTTATTTTTTTGCCGAGGAAGATTCACCCTGAGCAAACATCAGTGGCCAATCTTCCTCTGTTTTGCACGTGAGTCGCCGCCACAGCATGGCTTATAAGTGGCGTAGGTCCGCACCCAGGATCCGAACACGAGAACCCAGGCCGCTGAAGCGGAGCGTGCCAAACTTAACCACTATGCCACCAGGCCAGCCCCAGTTTTTGTATTTTTAAATGGCTGAAAAAATCAAAAGAAGAATAATATTTTGTGACACATGAAAATTCTATGAAACTCGAATTTCAGTCTCTGTAACTAAAATTTTATTGGAACCCCGCCACACCCATTCATTTATTGTCTAGCTGCAATGGCAGAGTTGAGTAGTTGCAACAGACACTATGTCACCTGCAAAGCCTAAAATATTTACTATCAGAAGAAGTTTGCCAACCCCTGGTCTAGGACTTTGCTACTGAAAGTGCAGGTCCACAGTCCAGCAGCATGCACATCACCTGGAAAATTATCAGAAATGCAAAATCAGAATCTGTAGTCTAGTAAGATCCACAGGTGACTCGTGTGCACATTAAAGCTTGAGAAGCAGTGCTCTAGGAGAATGGGAGGGTGGCTGGACTAAAGAAATGTAGGGTTGTGGGGCAGCATTGAGGGCCCATTTGAAGTCAGTGGTAATGAACTTGAAGTGAGGCTAGTCGGTTTCCTTCAGCTGCCACAGGTGCAGGTCATTGAGCAGGTGGAGAACTGGATTTACCAGGGTTATGGTTTCTCCCAGCAAGTACAAGAAAGGGCAAGGTGTGTACAAGTGAGTGGTTGATATAATTTAAGCTAAGGAAGGATGGAAGAGGAGACAAGGAGGGGTGGTGGAGAGAAAAACGAAAAAGGACAGGTTCAATAGATTGCCGGTCCCAGTGGGGTGGAAATGGAGTCAGTGTTGGGGCACTAGGGGAAGGGAGCTGCAAGGAGAGCAGAGAATGGGCTAATGCCAAGGTCGAAGGAATCGCAAGGCAGCGAGTGGCTGCAGTGTGGTGGAGGACAAGATCGCTGAAGGAGAGGAGGCCAAGGGTCTGGAGGCGTCTGCATGAATATCGAACTCACCATGACAGGAGTAGTGTTTGAGAGAGTGACAGTGAGCCAGGAGCTAAATCTGCAAGGAATGAGAGGGAGAGACTCAGGGACTGGTAGGCAACTGCAACAAAAAAGAGCATCAGCGCATTGGGAAACAGCCTCCCGTCGATCTCCTTGTTTCCACTCTTGCCTCTACCCTCGTCTGCTCTCCACATAGCTGCCCAAGGAATCTTGCTAAAATACTTACATAATTGCCACTTACCCTTCAAAAGCTTTCAATGGCTCCCATTTGCTTTCAGCAGTCATGTTGAAACTCTTCTCTAAGGAACCATCTTGGCTGGGCAGAAGCACTTCAGGGGTTCCTCAAACAAGTATCCCGGCCAAACAATGAAGATGTAGACTGCCCTGAGGAGCCTGTTCTTCTGTCTGTTGGCTGTATTAGAGTTCCTTCATTCATTCATCAAATATTCCCTGAGCTACTATGTGCGAGGCACTCTCCTAGGCTCAGCAGTGAACAAAACACCCAACTCCTCATGGAATTTCCACTAAAGGGAGGGAGTCAGACAAG
This sequence comes from Diceros bicornis minor, assembly GCF_020826845.1. Classification (NCBI taxonomy): domain Eukaryota; kingdom Metazoa; phylum Chordata; class Mammalia; order Perissodactyla; family Rhinocerotidae; genus Diceros; species Diceros bicornis. The sequence goes on along the minus strand of NC_080781.1, from coordinate 110,307,639 downwards.
AAGAAATAAAATATATGTTAGTCAGATAAGTTCTATGGAGAAAACTGGAGTGAAACTGAAGGTGAGAGCAGGAGGAAGTGAGGGCAGAGAGGTGGGGGTGGAAAGATCTGATGGTGTTTGCCCCTTGTAGGCTGTTGTAAGAACTTGGATTTTTGCAAGAGTGAGATGATGAGCCATTAGAGCCATGCAAGCAGATGAGTGACATGATCTGACAGGTTTTAACAGGATCACTCTGCTGCTGTGCTGAGAAAAGACCTTAGGGGGCAGGGTCAGAAGAAGGGAGAAGAGGGGTTTGGCCCGGTGGCATAGTGGTTAGGTTTCTGTGCTCCGCTTTGGTGGCCGGGGTTCACAGGTTCAGATCCCTAGTGTGGACCTACACACCACTCTTCAAGCCATGCTGTGGTGGCGTCCCACATACAAAAATAGAGGAAGATTGGCACAGATGTTAGCTCAGGGACAATCTTCCTCACCAAAAAAAAAAGAAGAAGAAGAAGAAAGGAGAAGAGTTAGGAGGCTTTTGTTATGATCTCAGTGAGAGATGGTGGTGTCTTGAGCCAGGGTGGGGGCAGTGAGGAACATTTGGATTCTAGATATATATTGAAGCGAGAACTGACAGAATTTGCTATTAGATTGCAATAGGGGTGTAAGAGAAAGAGAAGAGTCAAGGGTGGGTTTCTATATAAAATGGCTTTTAAACCAAAGAATTATTCTGCTAAAGAAGTTGCACATTGTTGGCCTCCAGGATAAAGCTCAGACTCCTGGGCCTACCCTGGGAGGCCCTGGATACCTGCTCTCGGCCTCTACACCTTTGCAAATATAGTTCCCTCTTCCTGGAAAGCCATCCCTCACTCCCCTTCTCTGCCTCCTCCTATTCTTCCATCAGGATTTCCCTCAAGCAGCCCCTCCTCTGAAGACTTCTTCCCCACCCGCTACTGCCCAGGCTGGGGGAGGGGTTCCTCTGTGCTCTCCCAGCATCCCGTGCACCCCTCTCAGCACATGGGCCACACTGTGCTGCAAGTGACAGAACAATCTGTCCCACTATTGCACCTGGTAAGGGCATTCACCTTCTCGAGTGAATGCATGTGTGTATTCCAAGTCCTGTCCTCTTGCTCCAAATCCCTTTATTCTCTGCAGAAGCCGCTGAGCCTCCTAATTTCCTGCGCTCCAAGCCATCTCCTGTGCACCACTCCGGTTCTCCTTCTCTCCACCTCACACGCTCTCTCTCCTGCATACAACATGCTACTTTGCCGTAGAAGGCAGAGGTGGGGGTTATTCAAATATATGAATATTTGAAATCAAATGAAAATGAAAATATTCAGATATTTTCCAAAAGAAATCATGGAAGGAGAGACCAGCAACTAATAGAAATTATCGATGGGGAAAAAATAGCCTAAGGGGGAGGGAGAGAAGACTGGGATGGCAGCTAGACCTCTGTAAATGTTTCATTTATAGTTTTGTCTGCAGGTCCATATAAATGTGGGTTCTTTTGGTGTTTTTTTGCTTGAGGAAGATTCACCCTGAGCTAACATCTGTGCTAATCTTCCTCTCTTTTGTATGTGGGTCACCACCACAGCATGGCTGCCGATGAGTGGTGTAGGTCCAGGCCTGGGAACTGAACCCAGGCCACTGAAGTGGACTGTGCTGAACTTAACCACTAGGCCACAGGGCCAGCCCCCATATAAATGTGTTTGTAACTTTATACTGAAATATAACACCCATATAGAAAAGTGTACAAACCCAAAGAGTACAGCTAGATGAATTTTCACAAGGTGAACACACCCAGAGAACCAGCACCCAAAGGAAGAAACAGAATATGACCAGCACCACCTCCCTGATCTTCCTCACAAAAAAAAAATAGTAATAAAATAAAAAAAAAATTGAGGACCTCAAAGGGCCTTTTTTGTGTGGATTATATCTATCGATATTTACTGTATTAGAAATGAAAACTGAGAAATATTTAAAACCCAAGAACACACAAGCCCACATTCTATTCTCTGTCAGAGACATGATGTCATTACAAGTCATGGAGGCTCTTGAAAACTACCACACACTCAGGAGAGGATGAGAGTGAAAGAAGCACATCACTTCTTCGTCTTGTTATCAAAATAGCCTTGACCTCGCAGACCCTCTGAAAGGGTCTTGAGGACTCCCCTGAGATCCCTGGCTCACACTTTGAGAACTGCTGCTATATAGCAGCCCTCAGGAAATATACCACAATTTATCTGTTCACCTGGTGACAGATTAGGAGAGTTTCTAGTTTGGGGCTATTAGAAATAATTCTGCTATAAACAATTTAGTACAGAGCCAGCCCTGATGGCCTAGTGGTTAAAGTTCAGCATGCTCTGCTTTGGCGGCCTAGGTTCGGTTCCTGGTTGCAGAACCATACCACTGATCTGTCAGTAGCCAAGCTGTGGCAGTGGCTCACATGGAAGGACTTACAACTAGAATATACAACTATGTACTGGGGCTTTGGGGAGGGAAAAAAAAAAGAGGACGATTAGCAACAGATGTTAGCTCAGGGTGAATCTTTCCCAGCAAAAAGAAAGAGTTAAAATAATAATAATAATAATAAACAATTTAGTACATACTTTTGATGCACATGTGTACACCTTTCTACTGGGGAAACACATAGGAGAGGAAATGTAGGGTCATGTAGGATGTAAATGGAACCATGTAAAATATTTACATCATTAAAAAACAAAATTAAATTTACAGAACAAATTTTCTCTTCATCTGTCCTTCTCCTTCCCTCCCACTGCAGGAAATGACTGTTCTCCTTTTCAGAGCAAACTCCTCTCCTGATGCCCCCAGCCCACCCCCATGTCCTCTGAGATCCCCAGCCCCCACCACTATCCATCATACCTGGGTTTTCTTGTATCTTTAATCTCTCTCCTTCCTGTCTTCTTTTCCATGATCTACCAGAAAGGACCAACTCCTGAGCTCACCGCCCTCTCTCACTGCCCTCCTTTGTCTCCTTCCCTTCACACCCAAACGTCCTAAAAGCAGCTCCTCCCCTCAAGTCCCACCCCACCTCACCACCCACTCTTTCCCCTTCTTACTACCTTCCCCACCTCCCATCTATACTGCCCAACTTGCGCGGGCACCAAGGAGCACCTTATGTCAAATCCTGGAGCCTCTTCACAGCCCTTGTCCTTTCAGACCCCTGTGGGACCCAGCTCTGTTGAATTCCAGTCCCTGAAACTTGCCTCCCCTGGCTCTAGCCAATCAGAATGTACTCCACATTGACTCTTGTGACTGGCAGCATGCTGTTCCTTCTAGTTGGAATGCCCTTCTGTCCATCTCCCCATGTCTTGATCCCACCTGTATTAGTCTGCTAGGGCTGCCATAACAAAATACCACAGACAGAGTGGCTTAAACAACAGAAATTTCTCACAGTTCTAGAGGCAAGAAGTCCAAGGTCAAGGCGTCAGCAGGTTTGGTTTCTCCTGAGGCCTCTCTCCTTGGCTTGCAGATGGCCAGCCACCTTCTCATTGTGTCCTCGCATGGTCTCTCCACATGTGCGTGAATTCTGGTGTGTCCTTGTGTGTCCTAATCTCTTCTGTTAAGGACACCAGTCAGATTGGATGAGGGCCCACACTTGCAAGCCTCATTTTAACTTAATCGCCTCTGTAAATGCCCTACTTCCAAATAAAGTCACATTCTGAGGTACTGGAGGTTAGGGCTTCAACATGTGAATTTGGGGGGAACACAATTCAGCCCATAACACCACCACTCACCTTGTAAGGCTGAATCCAAATGCCACCTCCTCCCCTTAGCAGGCAATCAGCACCCCCTCAACATTCTTGTAATAGGTTATTTGTACCTTTCTTATAGTTCCTAGCAATATCTACCCTGTTACAATACAAGGGAATGCAAGTAATAATCGCTGCTGTTTACTGAGCTTGATGGCTATTACGTTCTGGGTATATATTAACTCATGCCTTACTATGTGCTTGGCATGTCTTACCAGTGACTTGGAATCCTCACCATAGCACTGAGTTAAGTATTATTACTTATCCCCATTTTACAGAAGAAGGAACTGAGGCACAGATGAGCTAAGTTATGTACCCAAGGTCACACAGCTAGTATGTTGCACAGCTGGTACTCAAACCCAGGTAGTCCCGGCTTCAGAGTCTGTGCTGTCACTACACTCTAGTGCCTTTTCAGTTCAACAGATACCAAGACCTATTATGTATCAGGCTCATGTCTTGGAGCTGGGGGTACAGTTCTGTATTTTATTGTGGTGGGGGGGCCGGCCCCGTGGCTTAGCGGTTAAGTGCGCGCGCTCTGCTGCTGGTGGCCCGGGTTCAGATCCCGGGCGCGCACTGACGCACCGCTTCTCCGGCCACGCTGAGGCCGTGTCCCACATACAGCAACTAGAAGGATGTGCAGCTATGACATACAACTATCTACTGGGGATTTGGGGGGAAAATAAATAAATAAATAAAATTATATTGTGGTGGGAGTTCCACAAAGTTACACATGTGATAAAACTATATAGAACCACATACACACATACACACACACACACACACACACCAATGAGTGAACTGGTGAAATCTGAGTAAGCTCTTTGGATTGTTCCAATGTCAATTTCCAGGTTTTGATATTGTACAGTTGTTATGTATGACATTAACGCTGGGGAAGGTTGGGTGAAGGGTGCACAGGACCTCTCTGTGCATTTCTTTGTGATTTCTCGTGAATCTATAATTATTTCAAAATAAAAAGTTAAAAAATATCTCTGCCCTCATTGAGCTTCATTCCAGTGGGGAATTAGACAATAAACAAATAAAGGATAAGGCATGTTAGAAGGTGATAAGTGTTATCAAGACAAACAAAGCAGGGAAGGGTGATATAGAGTGTTCAGGGGGTGGTCTCTCTAAAGTGGCAACACTTGAGCCTGGACTGGCAGGAGGTGCGGAAACCAGCCATGGGATACCTGGGGGAATGGAGTCCCGGCAGAGAACACCTAGTACTCAGGCTGTGGAGAGAACAGTCTGGCGTGCCTGAGGAAGAGCAAAGAGGTCAGTGTGGCTTCAGCAAAGTGAGCGAGGGGGAGAGTAGCAGGAGGTTGGATCAGAGAAATAATGGGGTCCAACTGGTTCAGGCCTTTTAGGCCACTGCAAATACCTGAACTTTTATTAGGAGATGGATGAGGAACAATTGGCGGGTTCTGAGCAGAAAAGTGCCATGATCTGACTTAGGTCCTGAAAGGACCACTCTGGCTGCTCCAGGGCAGCCAGAGCAGAAGCAGGGAGAGAACCAGTGAGGAGCCTTCAAACAATTTAGGGGAGAGAGGGTGGCTTGGACCAGGGTAGAGGTGATGAGAAATCCTGAGATTCTGGATAAATTTCAAAGGCAAGCTGACTGGATTTGCTGACAAACCAGATGTGGGTTGTGAGAGAAAGAGAAGAGTGGAAGATAAATTTTGGCCTAAGAACAGGGAGAATGGAGGTGCCATTTGCTGATATGGGGAGGACTCTGAGTGACCCAGTTGGGGGTGAAAACATCAGGAGTTCGGTTTGAGACATATTAAGTTTAAGCAGTCTATTAGACATCCAAGGGGAGATGTTGAGAAGGTAGCGGAAGTTCGAGGAGAGGTCCAGGCTGGAGATACATTTGGGTGTCGTCAACCAAGAGAGTATTTAAAGCCATGATACTGGATGAGATCACCAAAGAAGTGAGTGTACATAGAAAAGAGACAAGGTCCAAGACTGAGCCTCAGGGCCCCCCAATGTTAAAAGTAAGTGAGTTAAGGAAGAATCAGCAAAAGAAACTGAGAAGGGGTGGCATGCGAGGCAGAAGGAAAGCCAGGAAGAACAACAATAATAAGCGCCCTATAAAACTGTAAGAATTAAAAGGATGATTTATATAAGCTCTTAGCACAGTGTCACTCACACCCTAAACCTGAGGTAGATGGTGGCTATGAGGAAGATGATGATGATAATTTATCAACTAAAGGCTTATTTGCTGCTCCTTCTGGTCACCAAAAGAAAATACTGGTTTCATCAACAAAATGAAAAAGGAACCTACTTGATATGGGGTTAATATCCAAAATACATAAAGAACTCATACAACTCAATAGCAAAAACCAATCCAATTAAAAAATGGGCAGACAGGGTCAGCCCCGGTGGCCTAGTGGTTAAGTTTGGTGTGCTCTGCTTTGGCTGCCTGGGTTCAGATCCTGGGCATGGACCTACACCACTCGTCTGTCAGCGGCCATGCTGTGGCGGCAGCTCACATACAAAAAGAGGAAGATTGGCAGCAGATGTTAGCTCAGGGTGAATCTTCCTCAGCAAAAAAAAAAAAAAAAAAAAAAAAAAACAGGCAGAGGATCTGAACAAACATTTTTCCAAAGAAGACATACAGATAGTTGGGCCGGCCTCATGGCTTAGCGGTTAAGTGCGCACACTCCGCTGCTGGCGGCCCGGGTTCGGATCCCGGGTGTGCACCGACGCACCGCTTCTCTGGCCATGCTGAGGCCGCATCCCACATACAGCAACTAGAAGGATGTGCATGTATGACATACAACTATCTACTGGGGCTTTGGGGGAAAAAATAAATAAAATTTTTTTAAAAAGTCACTTTAAAAAGACATACAGATAGCCAACAGGTACATGAAAAGATGTGCAATATCACTAATCATCAGGGAAATGCAAATCAAAACCACAGTGAGAGGGGGCTGGCCCCATGGCGCAGCGGTTGGGTTTGTGTGTTCTGCTTTGGCAGCCTGGGGTTTGCCGGTTCAGATCCTGGGCGCAGACCTATTCACCGCTCATCACGCCATGCTGAGGTGGCATCCCACATAGAAGAACTAGAAGGACCTATAACTAGGATATACAACTATGTACTGGGGCTTTGGGGAAAAAAAAGAAAAAGAGGAAGATTGGCAACAGACGTTAGCTCAGGGCCAATCTTCTTCAAAAAAAGTAAATAAGATGATAAATTAAAAAAAAACACAGTGAGATATCACCTCACACCTGTTAGAATGGCTATTATCAAAAAGACAAGAAATAAAAAATGTTGGCAAGGATGTGGAGAAAAGGGAACCCTTGTGCACTGCTGGTGAGAACGTAAATTGGTGCAGTCACTATGGAAAACAGTATGGAGGGTCCTCAAAAAATTAAAAATACCATATGATCCAGCAATTCCACTTCTGGGTATTTATCTGAAGGAAATGAAAACAGTAATTCGAAAAAATATGTGTACCCCCATGTGCACTGAAGCATTATTTTCAATAGCCAAGATATGGAAACAACCTAAGGGTCCATCGATGGATGAATGGATAAAGTAGATGTGGTATACATATACAACAGAATATTTTTCGGGCATAAAAAAAGAATGAAATCTTGCCATTTGCAACAATATGAATGGACCTTGAGGGCGTTATGCTAAGTGAAGTAAGTCAGACACAGAAGGACAAATACCAAATGATCTCACTTATATGTGGAATTTAAAACCACCACCACAACAAAAAAACAAGCTCATAGAAAACAGATTGGTGGCTGCCAGAGGGTTGGCGGTGGGAGAAATGGGTCAAAAGGTACAAACTTCCAGTTATAAAATACTTAAGTCGTGGGGATATAATGTACAGCATGGTGACTATAGTTAATAATATTGTATTGCATATTTGAAAGTTGCTAAGAGAGTAGATCTTAAAAGTCCTCATCACAAGAAAAAAAAATTTGTAACTATGTATGGTGACGGATGTTAACTAGACTTGTGTTAACTAGACTTATTGTGGTGATCATTTTGCAATATATACAAATATCAAATCATTATGTTGTACACCTGAAACTATATAATGTTATATGTCAAATTATACCTCAATAAAATTTTTTTAATTAATTAATTTATTTAGTGTCTTTGTGTGTTTCTGAGGAAGGACAGCCCTGAGCTAACATCCATGCCAATCCTCCTCTTTCTGCTGAGGAAGACTGGCCCTGAGCTAACATCTCTGCCTATCTTCTTCCACGTTATATGGGATAACGCCACAGCATGGCCTGACAAGCGGTGCATTGGTGCGCGCCCAGGATCTGAACCCAGGCCACCAGCAGCGGAGCACAAGCACCTAACCGCTACACCATGGGGCTGGCCCCCCAAATTTTTTTAAATAAATAAAATACTGGTTCTTAAATAAATAATAAAAATCCAAATTAAGAAGCCTGAAGTCTCACTTCAGTTATATGTAAAATTATCTGGATGAGGGTCTGAATTTAAAAACTGGATAAGATTAATGTAATAAAACTTTTGCTGTTAAAAAATGGTAATTACTAAATTGGGCTCAAGCTTCCTATGGCTTCTGTGTTCCCTCTCTAGACCTAAGGCACCAGCATCCAGTTGCCCAAAGCAGAAACCTGGGACCAAGTCCTGTTAATTTTATGTCATAATCATCTCTTGATTTTATTTCTTCTTATTCAATGTCATGGGGACTACCTTACTTTGGGCCACCATCATTTCTTGCCCAGACTATTTCCAAAGCCTCCTACCTAGTTTGTTTGTTCTACCATCTGTCACTATACTCCAATCCAGGGATTTGTAACCATTTTTGTGCCTGGAACCCTTTGGCAATCTGGCGAAGTTTATGAACTTATTTTCAGAATGTTTTTAAACGCATAAAACAAAGTACATAGGATTACAAAGAAAACCAATTATATTACAATATAGTTATCAAAATATTTTCTAAAAGAAACGTGTGCTATAGTAACATATAGGCTTCTTAACACAGATCTACTTGTGGAACTAATAACTACTGTAATTTCAAAGAAATGATGAGTGAGCCAGCCCTGACGGCCTAGTGGTTAAAGTTCGATGTGCCCCTTTTGGCGGCCCAGTTCAGCTCCTCGCCAGGGAACCACACCACTTGTCTGTCAGTAGCTATGCTGTGGTGGCAGCTCACATAAAAGAACTAGAAGGACTTAAAACTAGAATATACAACTATATAGTGGGGCTTTGGGAGGGAAAAGAAAGTGATGAGTGTATAAACATTAGATATTTTGAGACATCTCCATTAACTGTAACGTGATATGAAAGTATCTTTGATTTCTATCGGTGACTAAGTCACAGGTACCGTAGTTTATTGCATACATTTAAAAATAAAGAAAGCACTAAGTTTCAGTCAGAGTTCGATGAAAACGAATTTGTGATTTTTTGTATGTGTGTGTGTGTGTGTGGAAGATTGTCCCTGAGCTAACATCAGTGCCCATCTTCCTCTACCTTGTCTATGGGGTGCTGCCACAGCACTGCCTGATGAGCGGTGTATAGGTCCTCACCCAGGATCCAAACCCTGGGCCGCTGAACGGGAGCCCCCGAACCCAACCACTACGCCACCCTGCCGGCCCCACGAATTTGTGATTTTTTTTAATTGATGCTTTAATAGTTTTTAACGTTGTGAAATTTTGGGTTGTACATTTTTGTTTGTCCATCACCATATATATGTCTCCCTTCACCCCTTGTACCCACCCCCCACCCCCATTGCCCCTGGTAACTACAATACAGTTTTCTCTGTCCATGTGTTGGTTTATATTCCACATATGAGTGAGATCATACAGTGTTTGTCTTTCTCTTTCTGGCTTATTTCACTTAACATCATACCCTCCAGGCCCATCCATGTTGTTGCAAATGGGACGATTTTGTCTTTTTTTATGGCTGAGTACTATTCCACTTTATATATATACCACATTTTCTTGATCCAATCGTCAGTCGAGGGACACTTAGGTTGCTTCCACTTCTTGGCTATAGTGAATAATGCTGCATTGAACATAGGGGTGCATAAGCCCCTTTGGATTATTGATTTCATGTTCGTTGGATAGATTCCCAGTAGTGGGATAGCTGGATCATAGGGCATCTCTATTTTTAATTCTTTGAGGAATCTCCATACCGTTTTCCATAGAGGCTACCGAATTTGTGATTTTTTTGTCCAAGTTCATTTTGCAGTCTATACATGGACTCTTTGGGGACCCCAGGTTAAAAACCCTTACCTTAATCTATTGGTGCAAAAATGCTTGAGGTGACTGCAAAGATACAGAGGATTTTGTTTTTAAAAGGGGAGAAGAAAAAGATGAAAATGGGGATCATTAACATCCAAAAAGTATGCCATTAATTCCTGTACATTTTGCCAAAGTGGTTACAGTCAGTACAGTCAGTCTGGGCTTCCTAGGAGCCAAGGAAAAGGTTCTGCACTGAACTCAGCTTAAACCTTGACTGGCAACCTCTTGCCCAGCCTAACGCTCCATGGCCGTCCCTAGACTTACAGGGCCCAGCTAGTCCAGCCCCCACTGACCTCTCCTGCTTCCTCCAACATCACTGTGATTTCCAGTCCCGCACCGCCCAGCCAGGTGGAAACTACTCCCTGCAGTCAACAAAAGGCCAGGAAGTTGTCCCGCCAGGCCACCCCGGCGGGGCGTGGCCAGCCCCGCCCCTCGGCGCGCTCCCTCCCAGACCCAGGACCGAAGTCCCTTGCGCTCGGACGTGACGTCTCCCTCGCGCTCCCTTGACGTAAGCCCCGCCCACTGTGCTTCCTGTGCTTTCGGAAGGGTTTCTGCTTTGGCATCTATCACGGGCTGTCTGCCTCACCCACGAAACAGGCTGCCCCTGGCACACTGACGGGCCCCTGAGGCACCCACTCACGGAAGTGAAGCAAAGCGAATTCCATTTTGCACGAGCGAGCGCGGTTTCCCACGGCCTCTCGGAAGCGCGCGCGGGGGTGGGGCCGACAGGAGGTTGTGGTCGGCGCGTGACGTCACTCCCAAACCCCGCCTCCGGAGCGCTTTCTAACTACGTCCTTCCGCTCGCTTCTTCCTTTTTCTCCGCGATCCTGGTGCGTGCGCTTGACTGTGGTCCTCGCCATGGTGAGTCTATCCGTTACCATCCGCTCCGGGGTGGCTTCGCGAGACCTGGGATCTCCGCGAGCTCGCCGGCGCCGTGGGCTGCGTCGAAGTGCGGGAGCCTTTTTAAGGTTTTTTCCAGAGAAGGTCGAGTTTGGCGACCGCTCCAGTCCGCGGGCCTGGTGGGAAGCTAGCGAGCAAACAAGCTTCTGGGAAGGAGCGAGCCTCGGTGGCGCCGCGAGGGCCGAGGGGGCGCCCTCTGCTCCTGGCGCCGCCCAGGAGGGAAGGGATTCCCGCTTCGCTTCGCCCTTCTCCCGGAGCGAGTTGTGATTCTAGGGCAGGGAGAAAAGTCGGGGAGAGGACACCCCAGGAGTCGTGGCCCGACTGCGGGCTCCCGCAACACGCGGGGCGTGCTGGGTATCGACAAAGAAACGTGGGCTGCTGGGTGTCGGAAATTTTTTACCCTGGTGTCCAGGAACATACCACGCTGTGAGCTTACGGCACTTTTTAGCCCTTTTTTCAGGGACTTGAGCGGCACCCCGTGGAAGGGCCTGGAAGAAGCGGTTTTGTGAATCTATATGCCGAAAGGGCGTTCTCCGCAAAACGCCAGCCGCGGACAGTGTCGTGGGTTTTTCCCGTGATAGTTCCCTGAGAAATTAAAATTGTTTATGGAGAGAATCAGTATGTGGTGTTTTAAAGGTTTATTAGTTGACATAAAATTTACGGCTGTGAGCTGGGAGAGAGGAGTGTTGTCTTTGCCTTGTTTATAACGGCCCCTATCATTATGCAAGCGTGTGTTGGGCCAGATTAGCCAGACCTTAGACCAGCACTCTTGCCATTTCTCCGGATTGTCCTGCAAACGCGGGAGGAGAGTGGTTGGGGTTGGGCTTAGATGACCCAAGTTGATGAAAACCAGAAATGCAACTGGAAATTGGGAAAGTCATCCTTGAAAAAGTGACATTTTAAATAGAGTTAGGGTTAATACCAAAATGGTCAGTGGGTTAGAATGGATCTACCGAATGACGGGGACTTTGTCTCTTACTCTCAGTGACCCTTGAAAGTAGGTACCCTTGCTTTACAAAGTAGTGCACTGAAACTCATTGACTTGCAAGCAATAGGTTCTGGTTGACCAAGAGCTGTGTTCTTTCGTGAAAACCAAGTTTCCCAGTCCTAGCCATCTCGGATGTGGTGTCCCGAGTCCTAGGGTGAGCAGGGAAGACTGGAAGGCACCCTAGCCTTGGAGCAGAGAGGACCTGAATTTGAATCCCAGCTCTGCACAGTAAAACTCTGATTTGGGGCAGGTTACTTACGTCCCTGACTCTACTGATGTTTATTTGAACAATGAGAATTATGGTATTTGCCTCCAGAGAAATTGTGAGGACCAAAGCAAAGGGCGGGATGGGTTTAGCATAGAGAGGATTGTTTTTGGTATGTATTGAACAATCAAATGTTTGTTGCATTGATGGAGTTCTTGACTCCGGTATTGCTGTCTAAATTGATTGCATTTCCTTCCCAGTCTTCTCACAAGACTTTTAGGATCAAGCGATTCCTGGCCAAGAAACAAAAGCAGAATCGTCCCATTCCCCAATGGATTCGAATGAAAACTGGTAATAAAATCAGGTAAGGACCCCACAGCCCCTTGTTTTTTTTTTTTTTGTTTTGTTTTGTTTTTTTTAATTTAAGATTACTTTTTGGGCATAAATATACAATTGAAAGTTATATGCATTCCGATTCATTCTGTGCCATTATTCTGAAATTCTTTCTTCTTTTTTTTTTTTAATGTGTTTTCTCTGGCTTTCTGGACAGTACCCAGCCCACAGCTGGGCTTAGGGACAGACACTCCTCTGATATTTGTTAATTTCCTGGTTGGCTCACATCTGAGCTAGAACATAAGGTGGAAGGCTGTCTCATTACACATTCCAGTGGGCAAGACCATGTTGCTCACCCAATCCATTTTTTGTGTGTGTGTGAGGAAGATCAGCCCTGAGCTAACATCCATGCCAATCCTCCTCTTTTTTTTTTGCTGAGGAAGACTGGCCCTGGGCTAACATCCGTGCCCATCTTCCTCCACTTTATATGGGACGCCGCCACAGCATGGCCTGACAAGTGGTGCACCAGTGCATGCCGGGGATCCGAACCCCGGCCCCCAGCAGCAGAGCACGCGCCCTTAACCCCTACACCACAGGACCGACCCCTCACCCAATCCATTTTTGAAGTGTTTGTCTTTTCTAAAGGTTGGAAGATTACTCTCTACTGCAGTAGTAGTTGAATTGATGGTTTTGGAAGAAAGACATTACCAGAATTGCTACAAAGGACCTCCAAGGTCATCAAGGCCAACTCCAGGCAAGACTAGACCTAAAAGTCAGGTCTCCTGCCTGGCATTCAGCCCCACTGCTCTTTGGAGACCAGGCGGGTCTTGAAGGGAAGAAAAATAAGCATCAAAAATCAGATTTGCAGGGGCTGGCCAGGTGGCATAGTGGTTAAGTTCGCGCGCTCTGCTTCAGCAGCCTGGGGTTCGCAGGTTCAGATCCCGGGTGCAGACACACGCACCACTTGTCAAGCCATGCGGTGGCAGGCGTCACACGTATAAAGTAGAGGAAGATTGGCACAGATGTTAGCTCAGGGCTAATCTTCCTCACCCGAAACAAAAATCAGATTTGCCCAAGGGCTGACAGCCCTCGTGTGTTAACAGCTTTCAGAACTTTGGTTTATTTAAAATGAAGTATTAGATTTCCTGGTTCTCCCAAATAATTGAGCCCAGAAGACCACAGAGGAGGACATAGCAAATATTATTACAAAAATTCTTATTTTCAAAGCATTTTTAAGCTGACGCTGTAGAATGGGCCTAGCAAGTGGGGTCCCTCTTGCAAGATAAAGACTTTAAAGCTCAGGAGCTCAGAATAATGAAGCTAGCATAGAACTCTGATTTATATAAACCTCAGTGTCTAGCTCAATGGAGGGTACTTGCAGTTATCAGTATTAGTCTCTTGCTCTGTGGTCTCCTAGAGTTGGGAAGGTATTTTGTATTTAGGATTATACACTCTTGGCCCAGAGAATTGGCACAATAGAATAATTTTGCTATTGCTTCAGTTGTCTTCCAACATTTAAAATGTATTGAAAGCAGGTTGCAATTACAGTGCTTCATTTTGTGGAAGTACTGACATTATCCTGCTGAAAGAAAATCTTGTGTTGATCATTTTTGATTTCGCCTTTATGAGGGTAAAATCACGACAGATTGACATGGACAATTCTGAGATGGCCTTAGCTCTGCAAATCATTTGCCTTAGTATTGAAATGGGGGTGTTGATCTATTGTAAAAATTATGGAGGGGATTTTATGTGTGTGACCCATTATGTAGAAATGACTGTTTTTGATGTTTAGAAGGAAGGGTGCAAATACATGTCTCTGGATCTACCCCAGATCTGTTGGTCAAAAGTGGGTGCTGTGCGTGTACCCTTGGCTTGGAGAGAGAGCGCGTCCCTACTACTCCTTGCCCAGTTAAGAACCAGTGTGTTTTCCTAGCCTGGAATCGTTTTGAGAGGTAAAAAATTGATTTGACTAGTTCTTAAATAAATCTAGCAAATCATTTTTTACTCTCCAAAAAGAGCTCCAAACTTGTTAAAGGAAGGAGAAACGGGACCCTTTGCCTTTCAAGGATTTTATGGTACTTAAAAAGCAAAATTTGTGGTGAGTGTGAGCAGCTAAGTTGAGGTCAGACTGCCTTTGTAACTTGCAGTTTCCTTCTGTGTAGGTACAACTCCAAGCGGAGACATTGGAGAAGAACCAAGCTGGGTCTGTAAGGAATCGCAGCTGAGTTGACACATATTTATGCTGTCTCCAGGTCACTTGCATCTTAGCATATCACTCTGAAACGCCACTATCTGGACAGTTGGATGTGTCTTATACGGGAATTGCTCTTACTCTTTGTTTCTATGCGTCTGAACTAGTAGGTTGGTTCAGTAATAAATATGTGAGACCTTCTGTTTCAACTGCTGTTGTATTCTGGTTTGTGAAGTATGGAACTCCCCCTCCTGCCAGATCTCACACGGCATTGTCCAATAGAACTTTCTGCAATGATAGAAATGTTTTCTGGCTACCCAGCATCTGGAGTGTGGCTAGTGGCTCTTACACCTTATGTTGTGGGAAGTGCGTATGTGTCACCCTTGTACCTGAGGGTAGCACATTCTTAAATAGCATCTTTATATGCTCTTCTGTGATGTCGGTTTTCAATAAGAGTAGGAATCTGAACCGGGGATTGGCAAACTGTTCTGCCTGTGAACTAAATTTCTGCATTTTTAAATGGTTGAAAGAAATGAAAAGAATATTTTACACTTAATAAATTTGAATTTACTGGGCATTTATGTACTTGGCACTGTTCTAGATACTTGGGATTAATCGGTTGATAGACAAATATGGTATGTTAGGCTAATAAAAGGCTAATACGCAAGCCATAGCAAATGTCTGAAAAAGGTGGGAGGAAATAAAAGTGCCCTAATTACTTGTGGAATTGGGGTGAAACTGCAGCAGCAAGGGAAAGGGGAATCAAGTTTGGGGTTAACTCCCTACCCAGCTTGTAGGGAGCCTGTGCTGGACATAGCTGAAAAGGCAAGTGGCAGGAGATGTTGGTGCTGTGTATAGTGTGCAGCAAGTGGTGGAGGGGGTTGCACATTAAGAGTTCCTACCTGCAACCACATTAGGAAGCTCAGATGACTGCAGTCCTTCAAAAGGACCCCTGTGCTTACCAGAAATTTGCGAGTGGGCTGCAGAATACCAACCAACCCAGCAACCTGGAGCTGCCAACAGATCTTTGGAACACATCTCAACTTTACGAGCCCCTAGATTTCAAATATTTTCTCTAATTGCATCAGTGTTGCCTTCACATTCAAAGACAGCTGCCACTATGTGGATAGCAGTTGGTAAATGATAACATGCTAAAAGTGTTAGTCAAGTCCAAAGCAGCGGGACTTGATACAGTTAACTGGCAGTCGTGTGACAGGGAAATTTCTAACCATTTTGGAGTATTAGAAATACCTGAGGGTCCAGCCCCTCGGCTTAGCGGTTAAGTGCGAATGCTCTGCTACTGGCAGCCTGGGTTCAGATCCCGGGCGCGCGCCGATGCACCGTTTGTCCAGCCATGCTGAGGCAGCATCCCACATACAGCAACTAGCAGGATATACAACTGTGACATAACTATCTATTGGGCTTTGGGGAGAAAAAGGGGGAAAAGGAGGATTGGCATGGATGTTAGCTCAGGGCTGATCTTCCTCACAAAAAAAAAAAAAAGAAATACCTGAGTCTCACTATTCAAGGTAGGTTGTGACATATTCACTGGGTCCAGGGAGGTGACAAGGCCAGGGTCACACTAATGGCAAGGTGAGCTTTCTCTACAGACCTTGAGTAGGTGATAGGTAAGATTAGAATTGAGAGGGAAAATGACATGGACACCAGGATGGTTGGCCGTTGTATAAGGGGTTTCTTTTGAGCCTGGCGGATGGGCACAGTTTCTGGTTCCGTTTCCTCATATGAAGGACTAAATCGGTGCTTCCTGAAGGGAGGAATGGGAGATTTGAGATGTTTAGGATTTATATTTATCTACCAGAGGTGCAATATAAGACGTCAGCTTTTGCAAGATCCGCAGTCAGCTCTGGTGATACTGCCTGTCCCTTGATGGCCCAGCTGAGAAGCAGGTGGCAGCAGCGTGGTCAAGAGTTGGGAGTCTGAAGTGTGACACAACTGAATAGTCTGGATTCCAATCTTGCTCTTCACCATTCACCAGCTGTAAGCCTCATCATCATCTGCAACGTGGGGCCAAGGGGATCTCCCTCAGGGCTGTGAGGGTGAAATGTAATGATGGAGTAAAGCACTTGGTTCAGGGCCTGACTAGAGGAAAAGGAGGAGAGGAAGGGAGAGTGAGCAGGGTTAAAGTTTGGGTGTTTATCCCTCGCCAGCAGACAAGCGTTATATGCTGGATAAAGCTAAAATAAGACAGGGACCCAAGATGGTGGGGAGGGGCAGGGCTTCCTGGGAGAAGTCAGGCAGATCTGGAACAGAGATGGTCAGCTGCCGGTTCCCTTCTAGTTCCAGAATTCTACCTTGGAGGAGTAGGGTGACCCCTAAAGGCCTTGGAAGGGAGGCAGGGTGACTTAAGAGTTAAAGTCCTGGGCCTTGCACTCAAGCCTCGGGTTGAATCGCAGCTCCATCACTGAACTAGTTGAGGAAACTTGATCTCTTAAGAGACTTATCCAGAATCATTGCTGACTACTTCCGGTTTGTAAGGATTGAATGATGTCTGTAAAGGATCAACTCCACGAGATATTCTCCCATTTTATGGATGAGAAAAGGTTGTGCAACTCCCATGCCTGCTAATAGCAACTAACAGTTTAAGTGCTTAACATGCCAGGTAGCTGCTGTTAGCAGGAATGGTGATGAGAACCAGATTGAACAGGGAGTAGATTTTCTAAATTGTTGGAAAGAACAGGGTGAAATGTTAACCATTTACGCCTCCCTGGTGTTATATTCTGGAGAAGCGAATATCAAGCCTCTGCCTGTGCAGAGCGTTGGTGGGTGTTTGGGGAGCCAGAGGCAAGTATGGCCTGTAAGGGTGTCACAGTCACGACAGCATGCACATGTGTTTGTGCCTGTGTACGTCATACATGGGTATCTAGGAGCGGAGGGAGGGAAGATGGCAAACCATCATCAGAGAAAACTAAGTGGGCTGAACCAAATAAATGGTCTGGTACGTTCTTTGTCAGGAGCGATCTTGCCACCCAGGGGACATTTGGCAATGTCTGGAGACATCTTTGGTTTCCGCAACTGGGGAGAGAGGAGGTGCCAGTGATGGCTAGTAGTGCGAGGCCAGGGATGCTGCCAAACATCCTACAATGCACAGGACAGCCCCCTACAACAAAGAATTATTGGCCCAAAGTGTCAGTAGTGCCATGGTTGAGAAACTCGGGTTTAATAGCACTGAAGCCAGACAGAGCAAGCTTTTCGAGAAAAATCTGCTCAGCACACCACTCCCCTCCTCCTCCACTTCACACTGCTCTTGGGATAAATCTCACTCCTTAAAATGGCCCAAAAGGAGCACGGTGTGGCTCCTACCTCTTCACTCACTAAGCTGGATCCAGGCACACTGGTCTCTTTGTCCCTCAAAGCACCAAGCTCCCCCCTGCCTGAGAGCCTTCCCACATGCTCTTCCTTCTATCTGGAATGTTGTCCTTCACCTGGGGAATTTCCATTCATCTTTCTGGCCTCAACCTACTTTTCCCCTCCACAGGGAGTCCTTCCCTGACTGCTCCTCTCCCCACAATCCAGTTAGGTCCTTCTGCTTAGTACCTCTCAAATCGCCCTGTAGGTTTCCTTCACAATTGTAACTAAAGGAATATGTGTGGTTAATTGACATATGCCTCCCTCCCTAGACTGAACTCTCCAAGGAGAGGGTCTGTCCTGCTCACTGCTGATTGCTCTCACCTAACAACAGCATCTGGCACAAAGGAGGTGCTCAGTAAGTAAGTTTATTGAATGAGTAAATGAATGAGTGAATGAGGAGATGGATATGCAAGTTAGCAAGAGCAGTACAAAATGTGTGCCTTAACATGGGGATAATAGGAAAGGCCTCACCGAGGTTCACAAGGAGGCAACCAGTGTGTGTGTGTGTGCGCACACGGTGAGTAGGTGGCTGGAGTTTTAAGGCCGTAGGGAAAGGATCTGAAAGCTTTCAGATCATGAAAGCTCAGTCGTGCCGCGAGTTGGGGATGGCACTGTTCTCGCCGCTCAACCTCTGTAGGAGCACCTCCTTCATCACACTGCTGGGCTGGCGCCTGCCCTTGAAATACAGTCACTGATGAGGCCCCTTGGGGCTGCATGGCCGAGGGTGCTGATGGAGACTGGCAGGAGCAGCAGGACAGGACAGGCTCTCAGCCTGACCCTAAATGAAACTGTTATCTCCATCAATTTGAATAATTTAGATTCCAGCAGAGCTGATAATACAGATGTTTTGAAGATGTTTTATCAAGACAAGGATGCATATAATAGCAGTGAGGGAAATGATACAAAAACACACCAAAAAAGCAAGCACCAGCAGCATAGGTCTGACCAGAATCGTTTTCTAGAATAAGCAGAGAAAAAGAGAAAGTTTAATTAACCTCTCCTCCCCAAAAAAAACCCCTACTACTGTCAGTACTGGAATTAAAAGTTATTTTAAAAAAAAATTCTATTGAAATATAACCATACATACAGAAAAGTACATTTATCGTGCATGAATAGCTCGATGAATTTTCACAGGGTGAATGCAGTCATGTCACCACCACCCAGATCAGGAAACAACGTGATGAGCATCCCAGAAGCCCCTCCTCGGGCCCCCTTTCATTCACCATCACCCCCAAGTATAACCACTGTCCTAACGTCTAACAGAGAAGATTAGTCTTGTCTGTCTTTGCATTTTATATAAGTGGAATAATAAAGTTTGCACCTTTGTGTCTTTTGCTCACTCACCGTCACGTGAGATTAAGTTGTTGCGTGCCGTTGTGGATGCTTTGTTTTTGTTGCTGTATAGTGTTCCATTGTGTGAAGACACCTGTTATGAGAGGTTTGGGGATTCGATCGGAGACGTAAAAAAAACTTTCCACTCCAAACAAATGGACTGAAGGTATATTTTATTATATAGAGGATAGTAAAGGCGATAGTCTGCAAACAGATCCGAATAGGTCAAATAATAAGAGGGAAAAAACACCAGCTCGACTGGAAAGGGAAAACATCCACATCGGCTGAGATAGCAGCAGATCCGAATAGGTCATATAATAAAAGGAAAAAACATCAGATCGATTGGAAAGGGAAACACCAGATCGATTGAAGGAAAATGACACAAATCAACCGGAAAGAGAAACACCAGGTTGATGGAAAAGAGAACACATCAGATCAATTACTTCACAATAAATCAATTACTCACAACATCCACGCCCCACTGCCGGGAGAGTCCTGTCAATCGACACAGCTGGGCAAGGATCACACGTCCTGGGCAAGGCGTCCCTTCCACAGGTGGAACTCTCACCGGGTCTCAGTCTCCAGCAGTTTATATAAGCAGTTACAGAGTTTACAGAGCAAGCATCTAGTGTTCCCATGCACAAATGGTTATCAGTGGCATACGCGCACTGAGCCCCTTGGCTAACGTCCCAGCCCAGTAATTGTGTACGTGCATTGTTCTCTTTGGTTATCGTCTTAGCGCGGCACAGATGGCCAGTCCATCCCGTGCTACGACGCTCCAAGAGCCTCGAAATGTTACAACTTGTAATTCTCTCCGTGGGAGAAGGGCCAGTTCCACCACGCAGAAAGCAGCTTTTATATTTCTTTTTGTGCTGGTGGCTATAGGTCAATGGAGCGGCCGAACATGGCTGTACTCATGTCAAGACAACACCACAATTTATTTCCTCAGTTTCTTGATAGGCATTAGGATAGTTTCCAGTTTGGGACCTTTATGAATAGTGCTGCTATGAACAGCTTGTACACATCTTTTTTCAAACATGTATGTATCTCGTTATGGGTAGTTTTCATTTTTATATTTTCAGAATGTATAGATGTAACAAAAATGTTTTTATAATGAAAAGAGCTAATTAAAATCTCTACAATGAGCATGTATTTAGAAAAAAATTTTTTTTAAAGAACAAGAAAATTAAACTTAGCTTTCAGGGTTAGAATAGAACTGCTCACGTGTTGCTTTTTCTTTTTCTTTTAAAGCAAAAGAGGGGAATTTAATAGAAGCCTTTAAAGATGTTTCATGGAACCCAAGAGCAGGAGGCAGCCGGGCTTCAAGAAGAACCAGAACGAGGGTCTTGAAAGCCGTTGAGAAGCCAGACAGGCCGCTCTCCCTCTCTGGGCCTTTCTTTCAGCTTCTTCCAGCATGTCCCCTTTACTCTCGTCCCTCGGCAGACCTGCTTCCTCTGCTGCTCTCAGCACAAGGCCAAACATGGCATCCTCTCTGTCCCAGGCCAGGCGACCAGCGGAATGGGTGGGAATTTAAGGCACTAGGCAAGATCATGAGAGGGTGAGCCCGATTGGCCAGTCAAGAGTCAGCCAACTGTGGCTGAGGGGGGCAGGGTCCTGTATAAGCATGACTGCCCTGTGGGTGGGCTGGTGCCCAGAGAGAGCAGTATGGACTGAGCAGACACCCCCAAGAGCATTTACCCCAATGGAGCTCTGAACTGGGAACAAGAGAGCTGCGCGCTCATCCTGGTGTTGCCTCAAGAAATCCCTTATGTGTCTGCGCCTTTGTCCTCTTCTGTTTGCTTCTGTTCACCCAGTGCTTTCTACAGTCCTTTATGTTGATTTTGTTTGTTTCTTTGTTTGTGAGGAAGATCAGCCCTGAGCTAACATCTGCCAATCCTCCTCTTTTTGCTCAGGAAGACTGGCCCTGGGCTAACATCTCTGCCCATCTTCCTCCACTTTGTATGGGACGCTGCCACAGCATGGCCTGACAAGCAGTGCATCGGTGCATGTCTGGGATCTGAACCCAGGCCGCCAGCAGTGGAGCGGGCGCACTTAACCACTATGCCATGGGGCCGGCCCCTATGTTGATTTCTTTTTTTCCCCCCAAAGCCCCAGTAGATAGTTGTATGTCACAGCTGCACATCCTTCTAGTTGCTGTATGCGGGACACGGCCTCAGCATGGCCAGAGAAGCGGTGCATCAGTGTGCGCCCGGGATCCGAACCTGGGCCGCCAGCAGCGTAGCACGCACACTTAACTGCTAAGCCACGGGGCCGGCCCCCTATGTTGATTTTTAAGTTTGCTTTTCTGTGAGTATTTTCAGAGGCTTCCAAGAATACTGAGACATAGGAAAGATGACATGTCAAGTAAGCAAGAGAGAATCCTGAAACAAATTAGACAAGCTTATGAGCTGTGGCATTTGAAAAAGACATACCCTTTTCATCTACGACCAAATTCTTGGGTTTGGGCTACACGGCCGGTTAGGAGTCCAAGCTAGAATCAAATGTTACTTCCCTCCAGAGACTCAGGGACGAGTCCCATGTTCTTATCTGGAACCACTCGTTCTGGAGGAAGCCCTTGTGACTGCCTTATGCACTATGACCTGACACCTGTCTCTCTGAGTGTTCTCTGAGACATATTTTTATGGGTTCCAAACATCACAGGGTAGACGTAACTTTTTCTGTTGTTATCAATTCATGATTGTGGTTGTGATTGAAAACATTTAAAATATAAAGTAACCTTAGGGGAAACTGAGTATAGGGTATACGAGAACTCTGTAATATTCTTGCAACTTTTCTGCAAATCTAAAACTATTTGAAAATAAAACGTTTATTTAAAAATAAAATAAAATAACCAATCAAACACCTGAACCTGAGAGTGAAATTGATTAAGCATGCATTTTAAAGTGTGGTGCTCAAGGAGACGTGCTGATGGGAGAGTGTGTTCCTGGTACGTTTACAAATCACCAAAAGCTGTTGAGCTCCACTGATGATGTCTACATCATAAACAGCTACCTTAAGGTTGTGTCTATGGGGGTTGGTTCCCTTTTAGTTGACAGAGAAAATGTACTATTTGTAGGCTGTCCGGTCTTAGCACTTAGCACACCCCTGCATGTAGGTGCTTTGGTTAAGGGCAGCAGAGTCATGTGGAAAGCTCACAGAGCTTCGGAGCTGGGCAAGCGGGGTTTACATCACATACCTTTCACTTACTAGCTGGGTGACTTTAGAGGAGCTACTTAACCTCCCTGAGTATGTGTGAAATGGGGGTTAATAATACTGTGCTACAGACTTGCTGTGACAGTTAAATGAGATGATGTGTCAAAAGTGCCTGGCCTATTGTCGGGATTTAGTAAATGGTAGCAATTCATTTTTAGGAGTTCCCTATTATAGGGGCTGGAGCTGTGGCCTAGTGGTTAAGTTTGGCGTGCTCTGCTTTGGCAGCCCGAGTTCGGTTCCTGGCCATGGACCTACACCACTCGTCATCGGGCCAGTGTTTTTTCTCTTTTCTTTCTTTTTCCTCCCTCCCTTCCTTCCTTTTCTTCCTTCTTTACTTTTCTTTTCTTTTTCTTTTATTTTTTTTTTTGAGGAAGATCAGCCCTGAGCTAACATCCATGCTAATCCTCCTCTTTTTTTTTTGCTGAGGAAGACCGGCTCTGAGCTAACATCTATTGCCACTCCTCCTCCTTTTTTTTCTCCCCAAAGCCCCAGTAGATAGTTGAATGTCATAGTTGCACATCCTTCTAGTTGCTGTATGTGGGACGTGGCCTCAGCATGGCCGGAGAAGCGGTGTGTCGGTGCGCGGTGTGCTGGTGCGAGCCGGGGCGCCAGTAGCGGAGCGCGAGCACTTAACCGCTAAGCCACGGGGCCGGCCCCCCTTGTTTATTTTTCAACCAGATTCGGGAGGGGATGGACAGTTTCTGTTTCAGCAGACAGTTAACAGTTCACGCTGGTGTAGATATTTAGGCCCAAACTGAAAACTGAAAGTGAGCAGATAAGAAACTGCTATAAGACTTCCTAATTTATGTAGGAAGTGGACGTCTGGAGCCCAGTGCTATTCTTAGGAAACAGTAAAGGGTCCCAAGAAGATGAGAATGTTTATCTCCAAATAGGGACATTTAACAATATTTTTTTTTTTTTGGTGAGGAAGATCAGCACTGAGCTAACATCCATGCCAATCCTCTTTTTGCTGGGGAGGATTGGCCCTGAGCTAACATCCATCCCTATCTTCCTCCACTTTATATGGGACGCCGCCACAGCATGGCCTGATAAGCAGTGTGTCGGTGCGCGCCCGGGATCCGAAACCGGGCCGCCAGCAGCGGAGCGCGTGCACTTAACTGCAACGCCACGGGTCTGGCCCGCATTTAACAAATATTTATAGAACATCTACATGTGCCAAACAGTGTGCTGGCTGCTGGGGATACAGTGGTGAAGAGGCTAGGCCTGGATGCTGCATTAGGGATCTCACAGTCTAGTCCTGTGGCCACACACACTCCTGCAATTTTCTTGACTTAATACTTGTGTGCCATGCATACTTATATTTTTATTTTATTCTATTTCATTAAAAAATAGATTTCATGACCCAATAATAGGTTGCATCCACAATTGGCAAAACACCGGTCTAGTCAGGGAGATAGACACATAGACAATTAACGATCACAGTGTTATAAGTACAATGATAGAGATGTATTCCTGGGGGCCCAGGAAAGTATTCTGAACTCACGTATTTTAAATGAAAAAGGCTTGATTAAGGCTGATGTGAAAACAGTGTATGTCCCTTGTGTGAGATGCAATTTTGTATGTTTTAATCACCAAAGTGACATATGTTTGTAATATGCGTACACATATATTTACTATGTAATTTGGGGATCCCAGAATGGCAACATTTTATACAAACAAAAACTTTGTGCTCTAAAAGATAGCTTTTCGCTGATATTTTGAAGAACACTAGAAACAGTATATTTTTCCATTCTCTATTGCTGGGTAACAAACTGTCCCAAAACTTAGCGGCCTTAGACATTTTGTTTCCGTCATCGTTTTGTGGGTCAGGAATGTGGGCAGGCCCGGGCTGGGTGGCAGGGGCAGCGGGGACTGGAAGATCCGCTCTCGAGAGGCTTCTTGCTCACATGCTGGGCACCTTGCTACTCCTTGGCCTCCCTCCACATGGCGTCTCATCCTCCAGGGCCTCTCCATGCGGCTTCAGCTTCTCACAGCATGATCTCAGGGGAGTCAACTGCTTATGTGGCAGCTGGCTTGACCGAGTGTTCCAAGAGAGAGGAACTGGAAACAGCTGTCAGTCTCTTAAGACCTTGGGCCCTGAAACTGGCAAAGGACCAGCTTCCTGGGTGTGCGACCTGTGCAGTCACACAGGGCCCTGCACTTAGTTCCATGCCCTGCTTTTGCCGTCTTGAAATTCTTAGCAAATTTTTAGGAGGGATCCCACATTTTCAGTTTGGGCCCTGCCCAGTATATCTCTTTTGCTGTATTTTATTGGTCTAAGCAGTTACAGAACCCACCTAGATTCAATGGAAGGGGATCTAGACCCCAGCTGTCACTGGGAAGGTTGTCTGTAATCCATCACAGCATGGTGTAAGAGAGGGGACCAAGTAGCGGAATCAAGAAATCTGAGGCCTAGTCCCAGTTTTACAGCTACAATGAGCCTGCCACTAACAAACCACTTCAGCTTTTGAGACTTCAGTTTTCTTCCATTTGAAATGAGGAAATTGGTTCAAAAATCATGACCCTCTAATGCCACATTTGTCACTCTCTAAATGTACACCCAATGTAGTGTTCATTAGCCAAAGTGTTTCCACAGGGCTCACCAAAGGGAGAGGGGCATGGGAATGGAAGGCAAATGAGCTACAAAAAAATGATTAGTTGGGGCCGGCCCGGTGGCGCAAGCGGTTAAGTGCGCGCGCTCCGCTGCGGCGGCCCGGGGTTCGCTGGTTCGGATCCTGGGCGCGCACCAACGCACTGCTTGGCAAGCCATGCTGTGGCGGCGTCCCATATAAAGTGGAGGAAGATGGGCACAGATGTTAGCCCAGGGCCGTCTTCCTCAGCAAAAAAAGAGGAGGATTGGCGGATGTTAGCACAGGGCTGATCTCCTCACAAAAAAAAAAAAAAAAAAAAAAAATGATTAGTTTATGGGCTGGCCCCGTGGCTTAGCGGTTAAGTGCGTGTGCTCCGCTAATGGCAGCCCGGGTTCGGATCCCAGGCATGCACCGAGGCACCGCTTCTCCGGCCATGCTGAGGCCGCGTCCCACGTACAGCAACTAGAAGGATGTGCAACTATGACGTACAACTATCTACTGGGGCTTTGGGGGGGGGGGAAGGAGGAGGATTGGCAATAGATGTTAGCTCAGAGCTGGTCTTCCTCAGCAAAAAGAGGAGGATTAGCATGGATGTTAGCTCAGGGCTGATCTTCCTCACAAAAAAAAAAAAGATTAGTTTAATTAGAAAGGCTGTGGATATAAATTCAAGGTCAGCTGCCTCCGACTGCCACTTGTTCATCCCACAAACACCGGTTACAGGCTATGAGGCGGACGCACAGTGCTGGGTGCTGGGCTGCAGCGGTGAGCCACAGCAACAGGCCTGCATCTTCACAGGCTCCCAGTCTACAGGGGGGCAGGCGAGCATGCAGACATTTGCAGCCCCTAGTGCCAAGAGCTGTGGTGAGGAAGGCACTAGGGCTTTGGGAATGTCTCCTAAAATTGGGAGGGGGTGAGGAAGAGCAAGCTGAGCCCAGAAGGCCAGAGAGGAGTTAGGTCTGGGGGGTTGGAATGTGGCGTGTTCATATCCTAGGCAAACAGACGGCAAAAGTGCCCAGTCAGGAGAAAGCTGGGAGACTAAGGAACTGAAAGTCACTCTGTGGCGGGGGTGTAGAAAGGGAACATATTTGGGGGTGGCAGGAGAGGGTGCTGAGAGGAAGTAGTGATGAGGGTGGAGAGGATGAGTCTGGAGAGCTAAGCAGGGAGGTGCCAGATCATGGGGATCCTCTAAGCCTTGAGAGAGAGCGTGGATTCTATCCTGAGGCCCAGAAAAACAGTGAAGATTTTGAAGTTGGACAGTGGCCTATCAGGTTTGGGTTTAAGAAGTCACTGAGGTTAGCGTGTGGACTGCTGAGATGAGACTGGTTGCGGGTAGGCTACAAGTAGAGACTGGTAGGGGGCTGTGGTTTGTAGTCTGGGTGAGAAATGATGGTGACCGGGAAGAGGGCAGAGGAGGTGGAGATGGGGTGAAATGGACAGATAATAGAGATTTAGTAGAATCAACAAGACTTTTGATTGACTGACTATAGGGGGAGAGAAAGAGGGAGGTGGCAAGGATGACGCTCAAGTTCCTGGCTTGAGCAACAGGGTGGATTGTGGTGTTATTTACTGAGAGGGAAAGACCATGAGAAGAATAGTTTTTGGTGGGAGAGAAGTGGGATCAGTGGTTTTGTTTTGTACATATTTAGTTTCAGATGGCTGTCAGACTTCAGGTGAAGATATCCAATAGACAGTTGGGTTGTGGATGGGCAAGTCAAGAGAGAACTGGAGGTGGCTGTGGGGTTAGGGGAGGGGATTCTATGTTGACCTGGGAGTGACAGCTTGTTTGCATAAGGATATGAAGGACACAGAAGAGAAGTAAGAAGACAGAGAGGTCACTAGAAATAGTCAATGGATCAAAACTCCCAGGGGCTGGGAAGGGATGAGTCAGAGCACAGGACTAGGGATTTTTCTTGCAGAGGAGGAGAGCCTAGGAGCTAAGAGTTCACACTCTGGAGTCTGGGTTTGAAGACTTGGTTCTATCACCTTCTAGCTGTGAGACCTTGGGCAAGTCACTTACTCTCCCTGAGTGTCAGTTTCCTTGACTATAAAACGGGGAAATTATGAAAACCTACCTCATAAGTTTGGTCTGATGATTAAAGGAGATAATGCACATAATATGCTTACTATTGTGCCTGGCACGTAGTTAACACTGCACAAATGGTAGCTGTTGTTATTATAACAGGAGCACAGGAGGGAAAAAAAATGGATGCACATGCAGATCAGTTCATAGGTTTGGTTACGGGAAGTTGAACAAATTTTTTTTTAGATGGTTTCTGTCTTTTGATGAAATAGAAGGTGAGGTTATCTACTCAAGGGCTACATGCTAATGGCTCTGGGTGGAGAAAGCCATTCATTTGGCATTGATTAGGAGATAGGACAGTCACTGCCAGTCATTTATTTATTTTTAAAATTATTTATTTATTTATTTATTTTTCCCCCAAAGCCCCAGTAGATAGTTGTATGTCATAGCTGCACATCCTTCTAGTTGCTGTATGTGGGACGTGGCCTCAGCATGGTCAGAGAAGCGGTGAGTCGGTGCACGCCTGGGATCCGAACCCGGGCCGCCAGCAGCGGAGCACGCGCACTTAACCGCTAAGCCACAGGGCCTGCCCACTGCCAGTCATTTAAATCATTAAGACTTACTTTTTTTTTTTTTTGCTAAGGAAGATTTGCCCTGAGGTAACATCTATTGCCAATCTTCCTCTATTTTGTGTGTGAGCAGCTGCCACAGCATGGCTACTGACGAGTAGAGTAGGTCCGCGCCCAGGAACCGAACCCAGGCCACAGAAGCGGTGTGTGCTGAACTTAACCACTAGGCCACCGGGGCTGGCCCAACGCTTACTTTTAAAGTAAAAGTGGAAACAGTGGGGGCCAGCCAGGTGGTGCAGCAGTTAAGTGCACATGCTCCGCTTCGGCGGCCCAGGGTTCTCAGGTTCGGATCACGGGTGTGCACCGATGAGCACTTGTCGAGCCATGCTGTGGCGGTGTCCCATATAAAGTAGAGGAAGATGGGCGCAGATGTTAGCCCAGGGCTGATCTTCCTCACACACACACACACGCACACAAAAATGGAAACAGTGGAATTACTCCTAATTTTGTAGCCTAGTACTGAAACTTGTACAGAGTACATATTCATAAGGTTTTGTTCATCTAATTTTTTCCTGATCTAGTTTTTTTAATAGACTTTATTTTTAATTTCATTTTTCAAATTTTTATTTATTTTTTTATTTTTATTTTTGTGTGGGTGTGAGGAAGATTACCCCTGAGCTAACATCTGTTGCCAATCCTCCTCTTTTTGCTGAGGAACATTGGCCATGGGCTAACATCCGTGCCCATCTTGCTCTACTTTATATGTGGGACGCCTGCCACAACATGGCTTGATAAGCAGTGTGTAGGTCTACGCCCAGGACCCAAACCTGCAAACCCTGGGCCGCTGAAGTGGAGCATGCGAACTTAACCACTATGCTACCGAGCCTGCCCCAGACTTTATTTTTTAGAATAGTTTTAGATTTACAGAAAAAGTGAGAAGATAATACCGAGAGTTAAAGTTCATAATTTTTTCAGATTTCCTTAGTTTTGACCTAATATCCTTTTTCTGTTCCAGGATCCCATCCAGGATACCACTTTGCATATCATCCTTATGTCTCCTTAGGCTCCTCTTGGCTGTGATAATGTCTCAGACTTACCTTGTTTTTGGTGATCTTGACAGTTTTGAGGAATACTGGTCAAATATTTTGTAGGATGCTCCTCTATTGGGTTTTGTTTGATATTTTTCTTATCATTAGACTGAGGTTATACATTTTGGGGAGGAAGATCACAGAGGTAAAGTGCTATTCTCATCAGATCATATCAAGGGTACATACTATCAGCATGACTTATCATGTTGATATTGACCTTGATCACCTGGCTAAAGTAGCATTGGTCAGGTTTCTCCACTGTCAAGTTACTCGTTTTTCCCCCTTCCCAATTGTACTCTTTGGAAGGAAGTCACAATGGGTAAAATAGTGGGAGTGGGGAGTTACACTCCCCCTCTTTAATGGAAGAGTATCTCCATAAATTATTTGGAATTTTTCTGCATGGGAGATTTGTCGCTTCTTCCCTATTTCTTTATTTATTCTACCCATCTTGATATTAATTTAATATTTTCTGTTATAATCCAATACTTTCCCACCCCTAGAATCAGCCATTTCTTCAAGGAACCTAGGAACCTTGGTTCCTTTTATTGGAGAATGATATTAGAAACTAAGATCTGGGTGCTAGGTGTGTTCATCTGAATAAACTTTAATCTGATCACAAATTTATCATCTTGGAGTAACATAGTTGTTTTTTGTATGAGTCAGGGTTCAACCAGAGAAGCAGGACCAATAGGAGATATATATTAAGAGATTTATTGCAGGGAATCAGTTTCTGTGATTGTGAGGCCACACTAGGCAAATTGGGCGCTCATAGGACAGGCCTTCCAGAAGGGCAGACTGCACCTCACAGACGTGGGCTGTCCACAGGCAGAATTTCTTTTCTCAGGGGAGCCTCAATCCTGCTTTTAAGGCTTTTCAACTGATTGAATCAGGCCCACCCAGCTTACATAGGATAATCTCCCTTACTTAAGGTGAACTAACTATGGACTTTAATCACATCTACAAAATACCTTGACTGCAAAACCTAGATTAGTGTTTGAGTGAATAACTGGGGACTGTAGCCTAGCCAAGGTGACATATCAAAAAGACCATCGCACCTTTAATTATTTATTTATTTTGGTCAGGAAGAGCCCCTCTGAGTTAACATCTGTTGCCAATCTTCCTCTTTTTTTGCTTGAGGAAGATTAGTCCTGAGCTAACATCTGTGCCAATCTCCCTCTATTTTGTATGTGGGTTGCCACCACAGCATGACTTGACGAGTGGTGTATGTCCATGCCCGGGATCCGAACCCACAAACCCGGGCTACCGAAGCAGAGCGCACCAGACTTAACCACTACGCCACAGGGCCGGCCCCCATTACACCTTTAAAATGTTCTAAATCCAGGAGCATCTCATCTGTTGACTGTGTTCCATAAATGTACATTTTCTGGTTTACTGAGGAGTACCCCTTATGAACAAAAGCTTTTAGACTGTTACCTATTTCGGATGCATCCTAAACTCTGCTTTCTTCAACTGAAATACTAAACATTTTAATCTGGTCATTATGACCCAGGGCCCCCAATGTGAACATGATTTTTCATACTGAGCTGAGCTCACAGGGATGCTTCAGGGAATCTGAGGCCTGGAAGTTGCCTTACCTCCACACGCAGAGACCTCAATGCTCTAGTTCTTTTAGTTCCTCTGTCAACTTTCTATTGATGTACTTCCTCCCCCTTCCCTTTCTGAAGGCTACCACTCCTCCCTGCCATCAGCCTGACTCTCCTACACACTACATGCAACAAACTTTGCTGGGTGATGAGAGCTGAAAGAACTGTACACAGGTTGCTGTGGGAACAAGCCTTGGTCCTACAGGTCTCTCTCTGTCCTTGAGGCTGAGACAAGTGTCAAATATGGAATAGACCGACCAAAAGCATTATGCGAAATGAATGTTCATATCACACTGGGTACTGAGAGTACAAGGAACAATAAAAGTTGATACTTTTCTCTTATTAATTAATTCAATAGCTGTGTGTGTATTCTCACCACTTTCAAGTATAAAAGGACATTTGCCTTTTGTTCTGTTTTTTTTTTGAATAGCTTTATTAAGACATAATTCACAAACCATACAATTCACTCATTTAAAGTATACAGTGCAGTGATTTTTAGTATATTCACAGATATATGCAACCATTAACACAATTTTATTTTTTTATTTTGTTTTTGTTTTTTTTTGTTTTTGTGAGGAAGATCAGCCCTGAGCTAACATCCATGCCAGTCCTCCTCTTTTTGCTGAGGAAGACAGGCCCTGGGCTAACATCCATGCCCATCTTCCTCCACTTTATATGGGATGCTGCCACAGCATGGCCTGACAAGCGGTGCATCGGTGCGTGCCCGGGACCCGAACCCAGGCCACCAGCAGTGGAGTGCACGCACTTAACTGCTACGCCACCGGGCCGGCCCCCACAATTTTAGAACACTTTTGTCACCTTAAAAAGAAATTCCCTGCCGTTTAGCTATCATCCACCTAGTCCCCCATCCTCCTTAGCCCTAAGCAACCATTAATCTCCTTTCTGTCTCTATGGATTTGCCTATTCTGGACATTTCATATAAATGGAATCATATAATATTCAGTATTTTGTGACAGGCTTATTTCACTTAGCATAAGGTTTTCAAGGTTCATCCATGTTATGGCATGTATCAGAACTTCATTCCTTTTCATGGTTGAATAATATTCCATCGTATGGCTACACCACATTTTGTTTATTCATTCTCTATTGATAGACACTGGGTTGTTTTTTTGTTTTGTTTTGTTTTTTGGTTTTGTTTTTGTGAGGAAGATCAGCCCTGAGCTAAGATCCATGCCAATCCTTCTCTTTTTTTTTGCTGAGGAAGACCGGCTCTGAGCTAACATCTGTTGCCAATCCTCCTCCTTTTTTTCCCCAAAGCCCCATGTATGTCATAGTTGCACATCCTTCTAGTTGCTTTATGTGGGACGCCGCCTCAGCATGGCTGGACAAGTGATGTGTTGGTGCGCGCCTGGGATCCGAACCCAAGCTGCTAGTAGTGGAGCGCGCGCACTTAACCGCTAGGCCACGGGGCCAGCCCCCGACACTGGGGTTGTTTCCACCTTTTGACTGTTATGAATATTGCTGCTATGAGCACTCATGTACAAGTTTTTGTGTGGACATATGTTTTCATTTCTCTTGGGTAGATACCTAGATACCTAAGAGTGGAATTTCTGATTCATTTGGTAAATAGGTTCTGGTACCAATGCCAATGTGTATGGTGGAGAGGGGTTCCCCACACTAACAAGGAGCAATTCTCCAACACCAGCTAGGTGTCCTACAATTCAACTCAATTCTGACGCTATCTACCAAGAGATAGCATCAGATTCCACAGGTTGAGGGCACAGTCCTACAAGACTTCCCCCCCTCTCCATTTTGGATGCCAGTCACAAGTCCAGGCTGTCGCCTGTGCTTCTGACCAGCTATAGATGAGAGGTTCCAGCGATCTCACTCCTTGGGTTTCAGATGCTAGTCTCAAACCAGGTTGTCACCTGTACTTCTGACAGACTGGCTATGAATCAGAGGTTCCTACAACCCCCTCCTTTGGTTCGATTAATTTGCTAGAGTGGCTCACAGAACTTGGAGAAACGTTTTACTTACTATTGCCAGGTTATTATAAAATGATATAATTCAGGAACAGCCAGATGGAAGAGATGCATAGGGCAAGGCATGAGGAAAGGGCGAGGAGTTTCCATACCCTCTCCAAGCTCACCATTCTCCCAGCACCTCCACGTGTTCCCCAACCCAGAAGTTCTTTGAACCCTATCCTTTTGGGTTTTTATGGAGGCTTCATAGTCATGATTGACTGACTCATTGGCCATTGGCAATTGATTCAACCTCCAGCCCCTCTCCCCTCCCTGGAGGTTGGTGGGGGTACTGAAAGTTCCAACCTTCTAATCACATGGTTGGTTCCCCTGGCAACCAGCCTCCATCCTTAGGTTACCTAAGGGCTTTCCGAAAGCCCTATGATATCACTCTTATCACAGAAAATTCCAAGGGTTTTAGGAGCTCTGTGCCAGGAATGGGGTCAAAGACCACATATATATTTCTTACTATAAATCACAATATCACATATGGTAACTCTATTTTTAACTTTTGAGGAACTGCCAGACTATTTTCCAAAGTGACTCCACCATTTTACATTCCTACCAGCAGAGTATGAGGGTTCCAGTTTCTCTACATCCTTGCCAATGCTTATTATTATCTTACTTTTTGATTATAGCCATCCTGGTGGATATGAAGTGATATCTCATTCTGGGTTTGACTTGCATTTCCCTAACAACTAATAATGTTGAGCACCTTTTCATGTACTTCTTGGCTATTTGCACTTCTTCCTCAGAGATATGTCTATTCAAGTCCTTTGCCCATTTTTAAATCAGGTTGTTTATATTTTTGTTGTTGATTTGTAAGAGTTCTTTATATATTCTGGATACTAGACCCTTATGAGATATATGTTTGTAAATATTTTCTCCCATTCTGTGGGTTGTCTTTCCACATTTTTGATAGTTTCCTTTGAGGCTCAAAAGTTTTTAATTTTGCTAAAGTCCAATTTATGTATTTCTTCTTTTGTTTCTTGTGCTTTTGTGGTCAAATCTATGATTCCATTGCCAATCAATCAATACCTACTTATTGAGCACCTTCCATCTACCAGGAACTAGGGATACTGTGGTCAATAGACAGATTTGGTCCCTGCCCTTGATACTGAGCCTCCTAATCTCAAGTTCCCATGCCCAATGCACAGCAGGCCAAACACTGAGACATTGGTGCTTGGAGATGGAGAAAGGTTTATTTGAATTGGCCAAGACAGAAGGCAGGAGCATGAGTTCTCTCAAATCTGCCTTAACAAGAGAAGAAGGCAGGGTGGGTTATAGAGCTAAGGGATGTGGCAGGAAGAGTTTCAGAGAAACAAAGGGGTAATCCATGTTTCTTTCACTCCTGATAAGCCCCTGGGCAATCTGACTTCTGGACACCAACAGCAGCTGGGGGCTGGTTATCTGATGATCCTTGAAGGTATTCTCTTTCTTCTGTAAAACAAGCTGATAAATCCTTGTGACCCTCGAATTATCCCTCAGATTAAACAGGAAAACAGCAAATTGACAAGATTAACTTCTTTTCATAACAAGGTCCAAAGGTAATCTTATTGAATATTTCACAGTAACCCTCAGGTACCCTGCTTTACCCTCATGGAATTTAAGTCTAGTTGGGGTAGGGGAGATATTAATCTAATAACTGCATGAATAACTTCTCAGTGTGATAAGGACTATGAAAGGGAACAGAATGGGAGAAGTGCTAACCTAGCCTGGGGCAGGGAAGACTTCCCTAATGAGGTGACATTTAAACTGACATCTGAAGGATGAGTGTGAGTGGGCCAGGTGAAGGGGACAAGGGATAGAGGGAAGAGTGTTTCTGGAGAGGGAACAGCATTAGGAATCCCAGAGTTCAGAAGAACATGGCTCTTTCAAAGAACAACAGGGAGGACTGTGTGGTTGGAACAGAGTGAGGGAGGGTGAGTGGGGAAGGGATGAAATGACTTAGGGAGAGAATGTAGACTGAAGAGAAAAGTTTCTGGGACTTCCACCTGGTAAACACCAGCAATTAAAGCCAT
This sequence comes from Diceros bicornis minor, assembly GCF_020826845.1. Lineage (NCBI taxonomy): Eukaryota > Metazoa > Chordata > Mammalia > Perissodactyla > Rhinocerotidae > Diceros > Diceros bicornis. The sequence continues at coordinate 110,273,244 of NC_080781.1, read as the reverse complement.
AGGAGGTCATGGAAGACTAGAGAAGAGAGTTTCAAGGAGGAGGAAATAGCCAACATTGGCCAGGGCAGCCAAGAAGTGAACTAAGATGAGGACTTGCATTTGGCAGATGGGAGGTTTCCAGGGGAGACCTTCCTGGAAGCAATTGTGCTGGGATGATGGAGGCAGAAACCAGAATTCAGGGAGTTGAAGAGTGATTAAGAGGTGAGGAAATGGAGACACTCAAGGGAGGAGACCTCCTTTTGGAGAGGCTTGGCTGTAAAGAGAAGAGGGAGAGTCACAAGATTGGCCCAGAAGGCTGGGAGAGACTTGAGACTGTTTGTCACTCAAAGAGCCTGGCTCCTAGTAGGTACTCAATACATGTTTATTGCACTGAACTAAACTGAAGGTGAGCTTGAAGATCCAGGAGAGGGACAACCGGCAGAATTAAGCCCCAGGAGGAGCAGGGGGATTGAGAGCATGAATTACATCTTGAAAGGAGACAGGCATGCTCCTTCGTGAATGGAAAAGAGGGAAGACACGGAGGCTGGGTGTGGAATGTAGGGTATATTGGCTAGGATGGGAGGGGGGCATTTCCATAGATAATAGGGTTAGGAGATGAGGGACTTGTAGGCTTTTATTCTCTTCAGAGGATTTCAGACTCAGCTCTGACTCTAGTTTATGACTTTATCTGGAAACAATATCTAACCTATTCAATATTTGGTGGGCACTTATTAAGTTGCTGCTTTTACTTCTGTGGGCTGAGAACAAGGCAAGCCAGCTTGTTACAATTATGTGTAAAGTAAAAGCATGTAGGTTGTGAAGACCATCAGCAGAGGAACCAACATCTCTTTTGAGGAACAGCCACTCATCTGGCACAGACAGAAAATAACTTCCAATCAATGTAGACACATTTTGGAGATGGGATAATACAGATAATCCCAAGATCCCTCCTGGACTACCCTAGCAGATAAAATCGTTTCACCACAAGAGCCTGCTGAGCACCTTTCGATTCTTCTAAACGACGACTGTGATTTCCTATTTCCTATGTGTCCTGCAGCGTGTAGCTGTGGCATATATACCATCTCGAATCCTCAGAACAACCGTGCAAGGGAGACTGTATTGTTCCCATTTTCTGATGAGGAAACTGCAACTCAGAGAGGTGAGTGATGGGCGGAAGGTCACTAATCGGTAGTCAGCATTCGACCCCGGGGTTAGGCTGAGGGCTTTCCACGCACACCAGTGGTTTTGAATTTTGCTCCAGGGGCCACTGTGTGTGACTGTCTTAGGGGCAGGGGGTGGGGGAGGAGAGGTCCCAACCCAGCTTCAACCTGAGCAGCTCCACTTTTGTCAGTCTTACAGATGGGCCTTCAAGGTAAGCTTCATTAGAGCAAAGGCTATGGAGACGAAAAAAAAAGTCCGAAAGCCTCTGCCCTCCCCAGGGGTCTTTGAACTTCTCAGCCGAAGCATGACTCTTGAAGAGTCTCTCCAGAAACGCTTTGCTTGTGTGATGTGTTTTCCCTGAGTTATCGCCCAAGGCACATCCATCCTCTATGTGACTGACAGAGTGATTTTTCTAAAATCTCATCATGTTACTCCTCTGCTTAGAAACCTCCTATGGCTCCCAGCTACCTTTAGGTTAAAATCTATGTTCCTCTTTTAGCGCGACCTACGAGACCCTTAGTGTTCTGGACCCCCATCCACTTCTCCAGCTTTGCCATTAACTGCTCCCCAGTGTCTGCCTTCCTGCCAAACCGGCTGACTTAGGCTTCATGGTACTTGCTATATTCGCCCATACGTCTGCCAGTGGCTCTGCCAGGAGGCCCTTCCCCCTTCTCCACTGACCAACTACTCACCTCTCGAGACTCAGATCAGACATTACCTTCCTCCCTGAAAGCCTTTTCTGCACCTTCAGGCCCGGGTAAGGCCCCGCCCTCCGTGCAGCGCCCCCTCCCCACAACCCCCATGCTTACCTGTCACAGCCCTGCTTCTGACTGTCTCCTTTTCTTGTCTGCATGTCCTACTAGGATGCAGATTTGCATCACTGCTTAACACCGTTTTGCTCCCCTGGAAAGAAGTTTCTCAGGGAGTTTGTTCTTTCTCTTGGGGTAAGCATACCACTCTTGCCTCGAAAAGCATACCAGAAATGCCAATGGCTTGATGTTAGGCATGGAGAGTTTTCAGCATGGGAGTTTATCCCCTGCAGCCAAACCTCAATTTTACATGGAGGAGGTAGGCTAGGCAATATCACATGATGAGAAAAATCTGTGCAGAAGAATAGCTGACTACAGGAAAAACTATAGAAAGCTGCTTTCAAACCTTCCAGCTGACTTGGTTTTCACTTTGGAAAGAGCAGGGCGGATGCTTGTCTCAGGTCCCCAGATCTGCTAATAGTTAAGATGCTTAGGTCAAACTTTTCCTATGAATAGGGGACTACTGTTTTAAGTGTCCTTTGAATGTTGGGCAAAGGCACATACCGATCTTCCCGCCAAGCCAGGAGGCCACAGACTCAGCCATGTGGCAGGAAGGCCCTGCCCTGCCAGCCTTCACCAAGCCCAACCCACCTTGGCAGCTATCAAGGGGGAGGTTGTGGAGCAGAAACCACAGTTCTGCATCAGTTAGCCAATTTGCATCTATAAAATGGGCACACAGGGTTGAGAGGGGTTATGCCAGATGCCAATGCCAAATGCCAGAAGCCAGGAACTGTTCACCTTCCCCCCTTTGAGCATCACGGAAGTTCATTTAGAAGAAAAAGGAAATGCTACGTTACACTGTGTAAATATGTTTAAGGTGTAGTTCCTAGTGACATGCGGCAGGCTGAAGACATCAGTAGGAGCGGTTTGGATCATTTCATATATGAGAAGAATCGAATGGGTTATTTAAGGGAAGGTGGGAACGTTTTGAGCACAGAGCAGGTCATAAAGAGGGCAAACAGGCCCACCAGGCAGAGATGGAAACCTGGATGGGTGGGCTCAGGGTGGCATTTCTGGGCTTTCTATGTTCTGTGGTGACTCAGGTGCTCCCTGGTGTTCAGGAACTGGGATGGGGGGGCTGGGGACACAACAGTCCATTGCAAGGGCTACCCAAGCCTCCAGGGATACAGTGCTATTCTTAAAATGCACTGTTCTCTAGGGCAGCATGGATCTCTAGCCACCAGCTGCTTTTCCCACCTTTCAGCTCTAGTCAACCCTCCTGCATTCTACTCAATTCATACTATTTCTGAATGGGAGCAATTTTCCAAACTACAACTTATGTATTAAATGTAACTTTAAAAATGATGCTGGTGGTTAAAGCCTTATCTTGGAAAAAAGTGCCAGTGGGTGTGTCTCATGGGAGGGCAGAAGTCAAGGTAAGTTACATGACTTACCACAAAATATTAGAAACGTACATTTGGAGACTTGTCCCTTTTACCTCCCCTCTGCCCCTACAGACAGCTCCTCCAGGATGAGACTTGTGCTGGAGGCCAGACCTAGATGCCAAAGAGCCTGGGAGACAGGTAAACTGTGTGTCTCTACTCAGAGCCAAGTTGAAAGCCGCTCCTTCAGTACACAGCTCGGCCACTGGCTCTGAGGATGAGTCCAGAGCCTGCCCTGGATCACTAGCTCGTGGCCACGGGTTGGTGACCTCTTCTCTGCAAATGTAGGAAGCTTCCCTCTCCATGGTTAATGAAAAATAAAAAGTCACTCAAAGGACAGCTTTGCCATGTAAAAGGAAAGCATTCCACTTTAATATGCTTAAGAAGTCATCCATGATACATTAGAAAAAGTACGGGTAAGGCCTGCTCCTCTCAAGAGCAGGTTGCCAGGGGCTGATTCTGCCCGCACAAAGTGACCCGTTAACAGCCGAGTCAAGCCTGCAGTCAGGCGCTTCCTCTACATCAGTGGGTTACAGTCTTAACTCACTCTTCTAGCAAATGTTTCCTAACAAACCCAGAGCTTCCGCCTGCCGAGAAACGGCTACTGGAAGCTTAACTTTCCCTCTCCCAAGCAGGACCACGCTCCTGCTCCTAATTCCTTAGTCCTGTAGCTTTGGGATTTGGCGCCAGGACAGCTTTGTCTTTGTTCTCTCACGGTTAGGGGTGCCTTGGTCCCCGGGTCTCCTGGCCAGTGGCGGCAAGAGACCTGGGACAGGTACCTGAGACAGACCCCGAGGTGGTCTGCTGCTTGCAGGCCCAGCGCACTCGGCTGTGGTCGGAGTTGTGTCTGAGGCGCCGCCCCTTCGGTGGGACCCGGGACAACCCAGGACCGAGGCCTCGCCGCCGCGTCGCAGTCCCTTCGCGCTCTCCAGTCTCCATCGTCCTCAACGGTCCTGGAAGAAGGGGAACATATGGCGGAGAAGGCCATGAATTTGCGCCATCCGGCTGCCGGTGGAGTCCTTCTCCTTGCCGGGCGACGCCGCCGGTCTCGCCGTCGTGTCCACGGCCGTCGCGCCCACCGCGCTCGGGGTCCGTCGCAGCGTCCACGCGGCGCCGCCGCTGCTGTTGTTGTTGGAGTTGATCCGCTCGCTGGCGCCCGCCGTCTCCCAGTCCTCGGCCCCTGACAGCTCCCGCAGGCTCTGGGGCGCGTCGGGCCGCAGGTAGTGACAGGCCCGGTGGCCGCTGTGGTCGCGGCGCGTGGGGTCAGCCCCCAAGGCGCCCACCAGCACCTTGATGACCATGTCGTGGCCCTGCAGGGCTGCCAGGTGCAGGGGCGTGAGGCCGCCGCTCCCCGGGGCGCTCACGTCGAGCCGCAGCCCCTGGCGCTGGGCGAAGTCGTGCACCAGGATGAGCTCCTCGTGGCGCCCGTGCTTGGCCAGCCAGTGCAGCACCGTGTAGCCCGTGATGGGGTCGCCCCGCAGCAGCAGCCCCGGCTCGGCTACCAGCAGCTCCTGCAGCGCCTCAAGGCGGCCCTCGGCGGCCGCCAGTATCCACGCGTGCTCCCGGGGCTCCAGGCACAGCCCGCTGCCGCCCGGTCCGCTCGAGCCGCCGGGGGCCTGCTCTTCGGCACGCTCTTCCGACAGCCACCCGGCGGGAGCCGCCCCCTGCAGCCCCAGTAGCTCCCGCAGCGCTCCCCGCCGGCGCCCCGAGCCCGAGCCGTGGGAGAGGGGCTCCCGGGAGGCGGCGGCGGCGTTGCCCCGGTACCTGCCCAGGCTGCCGGTGACCGCTCTCGAGGGGCGGGGCTGCGGGGCGCTCCGCAGGCTCAGCGCGGTCGGTGCCAGGGAGGCCTTGGGCGCCGGGTTCGCGGCCTCTCGGGGCTCGGCCATGGTCCCGCAGCTGCCGCCGCGGCGGTTCCAGTGTCGAGCGTTCGCTGCCCTTCCCGGGCCCCACCGGGAGAGGAACTGGCGCTGCCGTTGGGGAAGGAAGCGGCTCGAGCAATGGGGCTTGGAGGGAGGGAGCAAAGGAGGGGAGGAGAGAGCGAGCGAGCCAAGGGAGGGCCGCGGCGCGGGAGGTGGGGGGGCGTGGAGGGGTGGGGGCCGTGGAGAGCCAAGTCCCCAGGGCAAGCCCCTCTCCCGCACCGCGGGTACCGCCACCACCTCGGCCCCCTTAGGTCGCGGGCGGCCCCGCCCCAAATGGCCAGGTGAGCCGGGCAGCCCCGCCTCCCTCCCGGCGCGGGCAAGTGGGGCGGGGGCGGGCTGCGAGCGGGCCCCGAGCGCCGCCCGGAGCAGCCCAGCGGCCCGGCCGCCTGCTTCTCGGCATCCCAGCCGCTGCTGGGTGAAGAGGCTCTAGGGCGCCCCCTCTCCGTTGGGCAGAGCTCGGCTGCCAGCCAAGGCTCCGGGAGCGCGAGCCTTGAGCTCCAGGGCCCTCGCTCCCCGCCCCCTTCCTTCACCCTTCCCTCTTATCTCCTCCGGAGTCTCCCTGTACTTTGTCCCCAAGCCGCCCTTGTCCCGCGCCTCTCATTCACCGAGGCGGCCTGGCTGCCGCATGTGACTCGGGCTCGCTTGCCCTGCCCTTTGTGTGGCCTTGACCCTCCCCGCAGCGCCCGGAGTTGCCCGGGGTTCCTGCAGAGAAACCCGAGACCAGGGTCCAGGCAGAAGCCATTCCAGGGTACCGAGAAGGGGCATTCCCCTGCTCCCCACGGCTCCCTGCTCCGCGTCCCCGCCCTCTTCTCCTCTCCTCTTTGACCTCTCCCAGGTTGCCTCGAAGAAGCAGGTACAGGTGAATCTGAGTCAGCGGCCACGGGAACGCCCTCCCCTCTTCAGAGAGGCGTCCCCGCTCTCCCTGAGGGACCTGCTGATTTCTGCGAATTCAGAGCTTCGGGGCTTTTTAAAGAGGAGGATATTTTACCTTTCTACCGCTAACAATAGCCTCCTCTTTGTGCTTTCCTTCCCTCAATAAATGGTAGTTCTTGCCTCCTGCCCTCCCCCACCCCACCATGTTAGGGAGTTCAGTCAGTGAGAAACAGGGAGCCATAGAAGGCTCTTGAGCCAGAGAGGGACACAGCCATGATTAAGCTGGTGTTTAGGAAGATGATTCTGGGAGAGGCATAGGCAGGAAGCCAGGAGACTGTTCCAACAATCTAGGCCAGAGGGAATGAAGGCTCAGGCCAAGGCAGCCCACTCCACTGGGCCTAACAGTGATGGAAGGTATCAGACGCTTGTCCTCCATGGCCCCCAAATATTTGGGATCAACCCTAAATATCTTGAGCTTTCCTTCATGACGGCCTATGCATTTGTAATCCATTTATGATATATGCCAGACACTGTGCTAGATGCTTTATATCCGTTAACTCTTTTAATCATCCTAGTGACCTCAAAAGCTAAGTATCATTATCTCCAGTTTGCAGAGAGGTTAGGCCACTTGCCCCAGGTCACTCAGCAGGAAGTGGTAAAGCAGTTCTGTGTGATCCCATAGCTTTTATTCTGCCACAGAAGGATTGTATTCAAGCCAGGGTTATCAACTGCAAATCGCTCACACAAGCCCCAAATTTCAGCCAAAGGGATGCACCCGTCCTAACCTGAGCATGTCTTGGGCTTGCCCTCCTCTACGTAGAATGTCCTTGTTCACAGCTTCTGTCTGGTGAAGTTCTCCCTGCCCTTTAAGGTCGGCCTCAGTTTACACCTTCTCTAGTCAGCCTCCTCCAATCACTGCAGCCCAGAGTGACCCCTCTCCCTCCCCTAACAGTCTAGACCTCTCCTTTGGTGCCCAGCACAGACTGCCTACTGTTGTATTTCTCTCCCCTTGCTCTGACATGCCAATTAAACTCTAAACTCTTTGATGACTGTCATACTATCTTTGTGCACCTAGTAGGTGTGAGAGAAATATTTGTTACCTTGTTCTGTTTTGGCAGCCTGGGAAAATGTGATTGTATGTATATGTGGCAGGGGGTGGGGGGGCAGCATTGTATGCGTGTGTTGTGGGGGTGGGGGGTGCATCTGCAGCCAGAACCTTCGATGACCACTCCCACATCCCTGCCTCAGGCTGAATCTGCAGGACACTGAAAGCAGCTCATAGATTTGGTCAATTCATCAAAAAAAAAAAAGTGATCAAGTGGTTGCTTCACCGAGCTAACTAGCCAAAGCCACCTCGTGGTGGCCTTCGCTGGATCCTCAGAGACCAGGCCCAAGCCCAGAGTGGGCCCCAAGCTTTCAGGCTTTCATTTTCAAAATGAACCCTGACTGACAAGCAGCTACTTCCGTTGCTCTGGAAACTCCCCTCCGCAACCCCAAATCTGTAAACACCAAACCACACACATGCATACACACTTCCAGAATATGCAAACAGCTGCAGCAATATTTTTTTTTAATCAAAATGCCAGCATGGAGAATGCAGGATGGAAGAATGCTTGGACTATTAATTTACCTCGCCTTTACTAAGCAGGCAATTCTCTTCCCTATCAGCACGAATAATATCTCTGGTTCCAGTTCAGACAGCAAAAGCAGTCGCCTGACCAGCGTCACAGACCCGTGACACACGTGCCCTTGCTTAACCGTTGCCAGAGACCAAAGCCACGGTGCCTCCCAGCAACTCTTTTCATCTTTACTTAGCAAGTGCTTTCTACCTTAGCTCACCAGCTGCATACACGGTTCCCCAGAGCTGCAGCACCCATCTCTATTTCAGTAGAAAGGGTCTCTAAAATTTGATACCAGAGACTGGAAAAGCAGAAGGGACAGTACCAACCCTCCTAAAACGAAGATGCCAGCCACCTGAGGCTGCTGCTCCCCCTCCAAAGGAGTGGGGTGAAAACCCCTCAAGTCCTTGGAGGTTGCCTCCCCAAAAGTTGGGTGTTAGGGGAGTATTTGCATTTTAAATGGTGATACCTGGTGTCTTTTCCACATAGCAGCCTCTCTAATGTATTTCTGGGTTTGTTTACAGGTCCTGGACTGTTCAAACTAGAAGAGATCTTAATGTTTCCTTGGTCCAGTTTCTTCATTTTCCAGATGAGGTTTGACTAACTGTCAGAGGATGGCAGGAGGCAGAGAAACTTAAAGCTGAAGTGTTAGGCATACACTGAAAATCAGTCTCGATGAAGAGAGCACAGCTCGGAAATCTTATTGGAAGTCAGTAGGGAATCATAATTGATCTATAAAAATTTAATTTACATGCAGCTTTTCAGGAACATGCTCCTGGGGTGAAGCCAAAAACACATGTATCTTTGGTTTACAATGGAGTTTGCCAATGGGGCTTATGGATTCAGAAAAATCCATGGATGCGAAACAGGCAAGAGGAAAATGTGTGGAATATGGGAACTAAAGTTCCCCAGGCTTCCATAACCCTTGCTGATGTCGAGAGAACAGGAAATATTCTTGAGGTTCTAGATATAAAAAGTTTTCTTTCTTCCAAAGACCTGTGCTGATATCATCATATGATTCTCGATGAGAAAGAAAGCCCCTTTCCCACTGAGCAAAAGAGAGTGTGGCTGTGAGAGTGTGTAAAGTGTGTGCAAGAGTGTATGTTTGAGTGTGCGTGTGTGTGCACTCACACTCAGATGTCACTGTCTCTGGTTGTCGTTTTCCCCTTTCCAAGTGTCAGGGCTTTACTTGAGAAGACTCCTGTGAAAGATTTAACATTCTGAATACCTTTACCTTAGACTATAGAACAAGTCATATTTAGTAAAAAGAATTTAAAAATTCTTCCCTAGAACTTTGGAATTCCTTTTCCCCCAGTCTTTCGGTAAAGTATGACGTACTCATTAGAAAAAAAGTCATGATCTTACTTTGGGAGCTTGGAACAATAGAAGGTGGTAAGACCAAGTTGACATCTGTGACCGGTGAGACCAGGGTTGTTCAAAATGACTGAGGAGGGCCGACCCCGTGGCTTAGCGGTTAAGTGTGCGCGCTCCACTAATGGCGGCCCGGGTTTGGATCCCGGGTGCGCACCGACGCACCGATGCACCGACACACTGCTTCTCCGGCCATGCTGAGGCCACGTCCGGCATACAGCAACTAGAAGGAGGTGCAACTATGACATACAACTATCTACTGGGGCTTTGGGGGAAAAAAAAAGGAGGAGGATTGGCAATAGATGTTAGCTCAGAGCCGGTCTTCCTCAGCAAAAAGAGGAGGATTAGCATGGATGTTAACTCAGGGCTGATCTTCCTCACCAAAAAAAAAAAATGACTGAGGAGAAAGGAGTGGGCAGGGAGCAGAAAGAAATCTTTAGGCCTGAGTGCAAGCAGGAAACCTGCCTAAGACTCGGGCTGCAACGGCTTAACCTGGAGCCCAGGTGTGAAGCACGGGCCCTGAAGTGTGACGAGAAAAAAATTTCCATTACGCTTTTTATTGATACTGCGATGAAAAGAATGTCACTTCCTCGAAAAGACCTCAAGTATTACCGTGTGGAGACACACGAGGGCGCTCTAACCAACTAGCCATTGAGCAAACCAGAAAGGTGGCATAGCTCTCAACCTGGGAGGAGAGAGGCATTGCCGGCCTTTTGTTGATGCGAATTCAGGTTTCTACCCAGGATCAGGCTGCTCACTTGGCCCTTAAGTAAATAGAAGGAAGAAGGTACTATCATCAGGGGCTGTGGTGAGAAGGCCAGGGTGTCATATTGAAGACAATGTGAACAACCTGGAGAAGGAGAGGGAGGATGGTGAGCAGAACAAAGTGTTTCCTTACTTTATTCAAGAAGAGTTGGCTTCTGTAATATGTAAAGCTTGGAATAATCCCTTATGGTTTTCAAGGTGCTTTCATATTTTTTAATTATCTCTTTGACCCAGGCAGCAAGCCTGTGAGGTATGTAGAAAAGACAGTATTTATATCCAATTCACACAGAAGGCTGAGAGAGGTTAAGTGACCTACTCAGAGTCACACAGCTGGAGAGTAGTAGAGCAGGGTTTGTGCTCATGCCTCCGTGTCATGCTGCCCTACTCGTTTGGGTATGGTGGGCAGGGACAGTTCTCAGCAGCATTGTGAGGGAAGTGAATGCTGTCCTTGGTGCCTTCCGCCTTCCATTTCTGACATCCAGACATCATGTGCTCCAAATTGCCCTAATAAGGATACCAACCTGCTGGTATTGAGCACTTGGGTGCCTCGTGGGCCCTGTGCCAAGCATTAAGCATGCATTTTCATACATGAAAGTTCATAGCAGCTCTTTTCACAATAGCCAAAAGGTAGAAACAACCCCAATGTCCATCAGCAAGTGAATGGATACAGAAAAAGTGGTATATCCATGCAGTGAAATATTATTTGGTCATAAAAATGAATTAAATAATGATACATGCTACAACATGGAGGAAACTTGAAAGCTGAGTGATGAAGCCAGGCACAAAACACCATGTATTGTCTGATTCCATTTATATGAAACATCCAGAAGAGGCAAATCCATAGACACAGAAAGTGGGTTAGTGGTTGCCTAGGCTGGGGAGTGGGGTGGGGGAGGGAAAGGGCTAATGGAGAGTAACTGCTGATGGGTACAGGTTTCTTTTTGGGGTGTCAAAAATGTTCTGGAATTAGTAGTGATAACCGTGTGAATATACTAAAAAGCACTGAGGTGTACACTTTAAAATATTCAATTATATATATGGTGTGTGAATTATATTTCAATAAAGCTGTTGCTAAAAACGTACATTATCTCCCTTAATCCTTGCAACAACTCTAAGAGATGGGGCTAATGAGAAACTGAGGCCCAGCAAAATTAATTTGGTCACGTGCACTCAGCTAGTAAGTGGCAGGGGAACGCATATACCTTTGCCTGCCTGCAAGGCTTCTGCTGTCCATCCCGATTTTACACTGCCTCTAATACGTCACTCATAGAGGATATTGTAACAGCCAACACTCACTGAGGACTTATTATGTACCAAGCACATTACATTTGTGATCTTGTTCATACTTAGAACAAGGTAGATATTACTAAAGCAGTGGTCTCCCAACTTTTTTGATTGCACACCCCTCTAATAAAAATATTTTGAGCAGGTATTCTCAATATTTGAGTGTTTTGTAATTTCAAAATGATGTACGTGTATTACTCTACTAATACATTATGTACATTCTAAAGCATACACAGAAAGGAAATTTTAAAAGAATGAAATAAGCGATGTTTTCAAATAATTTAAACTTTGTGATACTTAGAGTACAAAAACTATTTTGACTCTCATTAAAATGTTATTGTTAATACATTTTTTCACAGGAGAAGGTGATTGCGTATGCTTCATTTTTAAAAAATCTTGGGTCAACGCTGTAAGACAGCTATGCGAAGGTGTGGCTCTAAGTTTAGTTTACTTCAGCACTTGGTTTCAGTGGCTGTCATAGATGAGAAGGTTGTCTCAAAAAGATACACAGCTCCCAGTAAAAGACAGATTCCATTGGCTGGGCTCACTCTATCATGATTCTCATTTTCCAGTTCCACCCACCAATTATGCAACGGATTTTGATGAAATTCAGCTGGTAAACAGTCACCTTTCCGGGTGCCAATCATTTGTTCTTGCCAACCAATCAGCACTTGTTGTACTTTTGTGTTTTAACAAATGCGTTCAAAACCCACAAAAACTCTACATTTGAAAGATTTTAAACCAGGGTAGGAATTTTCAGTCTGGGTTTTTCAGTGTGCAGATATGAGAGGTTTTCTAGGTATGCCACTTAGATCATTTTTGGCAATAAAATTACATAACAATGAAAACACAAATATCTGTTTTCCAAATGTTCTCTCCATGTATGAGTTTCCTTCCAAAGCAGTCATTTTCTCACTCATTGTAAAAATATCAGCTTAATCTTGAAGTGCTAGATCAAGTGTTTATTATAATTGTTTTTTAAAAAAAGTTTGCTGACTGCTACAGGACACCCCAGAAAAGGTCAATAAATTTGAAACACATATCTTTGTGTGAAAGGAAAGTGTATCTTTTAGCTTGAACACTCTTTGAAGGACTTTGCCACAAAACAACCAGCCAACCCCTATGTGGTACCAAAGTGACGAAGGCAATGTTACTCCCAACCTTGCTACAAAATAGAATCGCATAAAGATTTCGCTGTGTATCAAAAGTCTAGTTTCTACAACGTATTGATGAATCCTATAGCGCTTTGCACATTTCAGGTTTCTTTATCTTTGCTGTAACAGCTTGCTAATTTTCTTGGTAAACTTCTCTTGAAATCCACTCCCATCTTTTGGAAAAAAATTCCTGTCAAAGTGGCACTTCATCAGTGTAAAAAAGTGTTTCCAATTTTTCTATAAGACACTTAAAAAAATTAAACCAGACATTTTCTGTTCAGACTATATCTTCTCCTTTACATTTTTCCTTTAGTAGCCCACAAAAGAGTAATTTTTTGTGGATTTCTTTATTGAAACAGAATCTAGCGAATACAAAGCTGAAAATGTTAGACAGTTTATCCAGCTAAACAGCAAACCTCCCACAATATATCATTTATTCTAGTACCGTTTGTTCAAATCTTCAGCATGTTTTCGAGATGCCTTCCAATAGTATTTGTTGACAAAGGGATTGATTTTAGTTTGTCACCATAATGTTTCACATGGATTTATTTTGACCATTTTTAGCATCATACGAAAAACAAGTGTTTCCCCAAAGGGATCTGTGAACTGTCATTTTTTATTATTTAGCAAGAAATTTCAAATGAAGCTTCTAAACACGTATCTTTATGTTTAGTGATATTTAATAAAGTACTAGATTGAAAACCACATGATGTTAAACACTGCTGAAAAAATAGTAGAGATTTATCTTTATGTTCTACATGCCCAGTTTTTTAATGTGAACAAAAAAATTATGACATACATACGGAAAAGTGCACAAACCGTAAGTGTACAGCTTGTCAAATTTTTACAAATTGAACACACTTTTGTAACCAGCATCCAGATCAAGAAATAGAACATCATAGCACCCAGAAGTCTCCTTGGCACCCCCTCCCTTTCATTACCCCTCCACTTCCTGTTGTTCTGTAACAAATCACTCCAAAGCTTAGTGGTGAAAAATAAACATTTTATTGTGCTCATGGATTTTGTAGGTCAAGAATTCAGACAGGGCACATGAGGATAGCTTGTTTCTGCTCCATGATGTCTGGGGCATTGGCTGGGAAGACATGATGGCTGAGGGTGACTCCATAGCTGGGGGCTCCAGAATCATCTGGAGATGTCTTTCCTCACATATCTGTCCTTTCATGATGGCTGTTGGCTGGGACTTCAGCCGGGGTTGCTGGTCAGAACACTTACAGATGGCCTCTGCATGTGGTCTAGGATCCAGCTTTGGAAGTTGGGTAGCATTACTTCCACCATACTCTTCTGGTTGCTCAGATTCAAGGGAAGGGGACATAGACTCCTTCTCTCCGAAGGAGGAGTGTCAAAGAATTTCTGGACATGTTTCAAAACTGCCATGAAAAGTAACCACCTTTAACATCTACCACCATAGATCAGTTAAGCATCCATGTTGGGGATGCTCAGATTTTAAAGATCTTGCTAATTATGACAGCCTCATGTTATTGTTAGCTGACATTTCAAGGCAAAGTACACACTTAAAGTAGGTTTGTTATTAACAAAATCGGTGTGAATCATACTTTAAGTAGCTTTTTTTTTTTGTAAGGAAGATCAGCCCTGAGCTAACATCCATGCCAATCCTCCTCTTTTTGCTGAGGAAGACTGGCCCCGAGGTAACATCTATTGCCAATCCTCCTTTCTTCCCCTTTTTCTCCCCAAAGCCCCAGTACATAGTTGTATGTCATAATTGCACATCCTTCTAGTTGCTGTTTGTGGGACGCCGCCTCAGCATGGCCGGACAAGCGGTACCTCGGTGCGCGCCTGGGATCCGAACGTGGGCCACCAGTAGCGGAGCGCATGCGCTTAACCGCTAAGCCACGGGGCCGGCCCCTAAGCAGCTTTCTTGATACATATATATAGTTGGCTGATTTCTTATCAGAACCAATTTGTTCCTTGTTGTTTTAACTTTGTAATGGGGCTGATGAAAAGCTCATATGAGGAATGGGAGATGAATCAGTTTTGCCATTTTCCTATTCCCCACTTGTATTCTTCATATTATCTTCATTCAAGCTGTGGTTTAGGAATCTTTTCAAGCCACTTTTCCATTCGAGGAGGACTGGTTTAGTTAAAACCAGATGATATAATCTGTAAATTCACAGCTCAACACAGAAATTGCAGAACTTTGCTATAGGCTAAAAATAAAATGAAAGAGAGCGGGCGCCACCATCAACTCTTCTGTGTTGTGGAATTCCCATTCCTCCTTCAAGATATCCATCAGTGACCGTCTTACAAATGGACCAAATGGGGGTGCCAGTGTCAACCCATGTGTTGTGTACATTGCAGTCTAATTTCTCTTGTGTTTTTGTTACAAAATAAATTTAAATAGGAGTTCTAATATTTTCTTTTCATGCCTCAATGAATCGTCTTGCACACCCCACCTTGCAGACAACTGGTTCATTGCATTGGTTCTATTTTACAAATGAGACAACAGAGATACTGTCAGGTGAAGAAGCTTATTCAGGGATACACAGCTAGTATGTGATGGAGCCAGTATTCAAACAGGTCTGCTTGACTCCAATGCCCATGCTCCTTCTATTACAACCAAAAGATTCTGGCTAGTTCAGCGACACATAGTTTCTGGTTTCAGACACCAGAATGAAGGAAGACTGCTGAATCTTATCTCCCGGCTGAGAGCACGTTTCCCTCCGGTGGTCTAGGGCAGAGTAGGGATTAGGATTAGAGGGAGGATGTGGGCAAAATTGGAATCTAGCTACCAGTCATCGGGCACTTAGTATGTGCAAGACGCAGAGCCGAGCACTGAATCCTCCTCACAGCCCTGTGAGGTAGCCTCAAATGTTATCTCCATTTTACAGATGAAAAAACGGAGTAGGTGGCGATGCTGGCATTCCAAGCCAAAAATGGAATGACTCCTCACCCTGGGCTCTTGACCAACACAGCGTATCACCTCTAGCCCACCTGCCTCATAGGCAATATTGTTATAGTAAGCACACAGGAAGAGTTAGCAACGTGCCAGGCACCGTGCTGATTGCTTTCCATGTATTATATCTCCTCTAATTCTCACGAGAAAGGTACTCATTTTATAGATGCAGAAACTGAGGCTCAGAGAAGTTAGGCAACTTATCCAAGGTCACATGGCTGCCAGCAAGTGGCAGATCCTCTACCAGTCTGGCGTCCCTTCTGTCACTGCTTTGGGTATGGAATGGAGAGAATCTCAGCAGAGCTAGCCTTTCTTAGGGAGTCTACTATCCACGCTGTCGGCATCTCCTCACTGAGCAAATGGAGTCCAGAGAAGCCTAGAATGGTATGGTCTGTGGACGTCTGTGGACTGATGCCAGTCCAACAAGATAAGAAAAGAAATTGAGAGTTAAGAGACGTTTATATAAATTTGATATTGCTGCGGCATCTAAGCACAAGATTCATTTTATTTTTTATTTTACAAAAGTATCTGTTTATGACAGGTTGGAAATTAAAAAAAAAATAACCTATCTTTCACCACAGATAGCTTGAGAAGCGCTGGTGTAGACGAATCCCGTCCACTATCCACGCCGATGTCTGTCATTTTGCGAGCAGGAGCTATCAACCCCAAGCCCGAGGAGTGGTGAGCTGCTTGTAAATGGCTCCCAAAGGACGGTGGAAATGACTTGATTCACCCCGAGTTGAACCTGATGCTGAGGGTTTGTGAAAGACAATAAAGGCCTGATCTTGTTCCTCTTGGGAGGTCTCCAAGAAGAATGAGGCGGTTGGCTTTAAATGATAACCATGCTAGCTTTAAAGAGCCAGCAGTATTTTATTTCAAGGGTTCCCTCGGTAGTGCTCCAACTGACCATCCATCAACAGAGGGCATCGATGTGCCATCCTCCAGACCCAGAGATGCCACGGCTGTCCTCAGTTTTGGTAGGCATTGCCGTCTCTCCAGATACAGCTGGGCATGACCCAGTTCACTGCTGTGGGA
Organism: Diceros bicornis minor; assembly: GCF_020826845.1. NCBI lineage: Eukaryota > Metazoa > Chordata > Mammalia > Perissodactyla > Rhinocerotidae > Diceros > Diceros bicornis. Next base: position 110,256,961 of record NC_080781.1, on the reverse strand, counting down.
CAGGACAGATGGTGAGGAGCTGGGAACCGGAACTGGATTGTAAAGTGAGTTTTAGGGAGCTAAGCTAAAGGTCTAGGCAGGAGATCAGACTCCAGTTTTCCCCTCCGCCTTCTGCCAGTGCAAATGCTACCTATCCCAGCTCTGCTTCCTCCGGGCGGCTCTGCTTGACTTCTCCAATCTTAATCACATTCCCCTTCACAGAATCCTTGATGTCTGTAACAACCAACCCAACACCTTATCATATGTACAGTATCCTGAATGGTTCTCAAATGGCTTATGTCTCAATTTCTCATCTAAGTTAAAAGTCCCCAAAACAAGCACAGGGGGAAAAGGCAAGGATTTAGCAACCAGAACTGGGGCATGATGAGAGAGGGGACTAGGCCTCAGGAGTAAGGGGGCTGCCCAGTTATCAGACGTGAGGTCTGAAGTCAGGGCTGGCCGGGCAGTAGGGTGACCCCAGGCAGAGTCCCAGAGTGTGGGACTCATGCTGCTGATGTCCCTCTGGCCTAGAGCCTGGGGCAGGGCTGAGCCTCCAGCTAGAATGTTGGTTGATCCTCAGAAAGTGGCTCCAGTCATAGAAAGGGGAGGAGCAGAGTCTGGGAACCAGGCAGGACCTGAGCCCGCATTGTTCCTTAGCCTGGCGTTCAAAGCCCTTCACAATCTGACCCCATCATAACGATAACAGTTAACATCTGGTGAGCACTTCCGAGGTGCCCCCCACTGCTCCAAGTTTGCATATATTACCTCATTGAATCCTCAAACTAACCTTATGAGTATGTTCCTTTATTACCCCCATTTTACAGATGAGGAAATTGAGGCACAGAGAAGTTAAGAGGTTAAGTGATTCACCCAAAATTGCACAGCTAGTATGTGGTAGAGTTGGGATTGGAACATAGGCAGTGTAGCTCAAGGGGCAGATGTTTAGTCAATAGCTTATACTCTGAAATATTTGCCTTGTGATAGGGGCCTTCAATGCCTTAACCTGAAGGAGTGGCTCTAATGGTGGAGATCTCAGACATGGGGGAACCTGATAGGGGAGAGAATGCTGGTGTTGGAGACCTTTCCTGGAGGTACACTCAACTCTGCCATCAGAGCCCTACGGTTCATGGCGGCTCCTCTGTGAGACCATACCTGCCTCTTGCGTGAAGTAAATGAGGGAAGATAGTCTGCTGCTGGGGCTTGTGGCATCTTTCTAAATGACTCAAGGCTTCCAAGCCTTGGCCTCAATGTTTCAGTGGCCCTTGGACAGTCTGAGTTCACTTGAACATTGTTCCAACTCAAATGGGCAGAATCTGGTGAGATCTCAACTTGTAGCATCTTGGGTTGTATTTTGTATCCTACCTCAATATCATTCGTTCTGTTTCTGGGGATCAAGAAATGGAGCCTGGGGCCGGCCCCATGGCTCAGCGGTTAAGCGTGCGCGCTCCGCTACTGGCGGCCCGGGTTCGGATCCCCAGCGCGCACCGACGCACCACTTGTCAGGCCATGCTGAGGCTGCGTCCCACATACAGCAGCTAGAAAGATGTGCAACTATGACACACAACTATCTACTGGGGCTTTGGGGAAAAAAAAAAAGGAGGAGGATTGGCAATAGATGTTAGCTCAGAGCCGGTCTTCCTCAGCAAAAAGAGGAGGATTGGCATGGATGTTAGCTCAGGGCTGATCTTCCTCACAAAATAAGTAAATAAATAAATAAATGGAAACTCTTAAAAAAAAAAAAAGAAATGGAGCCTGTACTTTAACTGGCACTGAGTCTGTCATTGTCATCTGTGCATTCTGTGGCCTTGGGGAAAGCACACGCTGTCTCTGTTTTCACCTATCAGTCAGGGCAGGTGTAGGCAGTCCCTCACAACTGGTCTGCTAAGAGCACAGTCTCTTTGTCTGATGTGCTGAGGTGTTGGTCCTGGTGGGTAGAGGGGGCAAGTAGGACCTCAAGCTGGGCGTGGGCTCTCAAGAGAAGACACTGTCCCTGGGCCAACTCTTCCCATGGGTGGCTAGCGGCGTCTACAAACAGCAGGGAAAGGGAGAGGGGGCGAGCGTTGCAGCTGGTCCAGTGCCATTGCTAATGGATTTGCATGCCATCTTTGGCATGCATGCCACAGGTTGGAAACCCCTCAAAGAAAAACAACGCTGCCTGGCCCCACCAGGACACTCAAAGGATCAGGGTCAACTGCCTGCTAGGTGCTCTAGGACCCTGAGGCCTACAGGTCAGCGCTACCTGTTACCTATCACAAAGTGGGTCCCATTCTTTTAGAAGTTTGGCTGCTCCCTTAAGGCACGAGCAGTTTGACTGTCCATTCCAGTTGGCCAGCTGGCATCATCAGGAGTTCTGTTCCTAGGGTCCCCTGGCAGCCAGTTTGGCAAGAGCCGGCTGAGAAGAATAGTCTTTTGATTTGTTTCCTGTCTGCCAGACGCTCAGAGCTGCTGGAAATCCACGTGGATGCAATAACTCAACACGGTTTCATTCATCGAGATCCAGAGGGAGGACACACTCCTTCCAAAGACAGATAGGGCCCACACGCCTAATCTAGCAAGGGGGGTAGGTTTTACACTTCTCCACACATTTCAAAGTATAATTAAATGTCGGGGCTGCCTCATGCATCTCCTTCTGTGCTCATATAACACTAGTTTCTCAGGGCTCCCGGGGACTGAAGATTTTGTAAAGGAACAAAACAGACCAAACACATATGCAAATTATTCATATTTATGAGTGAAAAATGAGTAAGACAACAGATTCATGAAGCTTTCTTCCCAAGACAAGAATTTGATTCCAGGCTGCAGGAATGGCTGGACAGTGTCCAGACCAGAGGGGGTGGGTGCACAAGAAGATTGCTCTGCACAGGACTGGCCAGACCCCACCCGGAATATTGTGCTCGGTTTTTGGAGCCCATCTGTAAGAGTAACCAGGAGTGAAGGGACTCCTGGTGAGAAATGGTTGAAAGAATTGGGGATGTTTAGCTGGAGGAGGAGAAGACTCATGGGGAACATGACAGCTGCCTTTAAAAAACGGAAGGGCTGGCCCGTGGGAGAGAGGGAGGGTACTTAAGGCAGAGTGGAGGAGTGGAAAGTGTGGGCTGTGGACTCAGGAACTCCCAGCTGAATTCATGGCTCTGCAACTTACTAGATCTACTCTCTTTGGAAAGTCACTTAATCTCTCTGAGCCTCAGTTTCTTCAGAGGTGCAATGGGGAGGATAAAACCTTCCTCACTGTGCTGTTGTGAGGAGTCAGTGAGAGAGAGTCCATAAAAGAGTGCTTGAAATCTGCAGAACGCTTGGCAATTTATATTACTGTGAGTCTCTGTGGTCCCAGAGCACAGAGCCTAGTCCAGAGGGTGAATTGACAGAGAGGCAGATTTGGGCAAAGTACAGTTAAGAAGAGCTACCTAACAATTAGAGGGGTCATAAAATGCAAATAGATGCTTTGGGGAGGGAGCCAGTTCATCATCACTGGAGATGTTCCAGCCAATGCTGGACCAGCATTTTCTGGGAGGCTTCATGAGGGAATTCCTGCTTATGGAAGAAAATTAGAGTGCGTCGCTTCTAAGGTCTTTTCCAACTCTTAGATTTGAAGGTTCTTTTTTTTTTTTTTGTGAGGAAGATCAGCCCTCAGCTAACATCTGCCAATTCTACTCTTTTTTTGCTGAGGAAGACTGGCCCTGGGCGAACATCCATGCCCATCTTCCTCCACTTTATGTGGGACGCCGCCACCGCATGGCTTGACAAGCGGTGCGTTGGTGAGCGCCCGGGATCCAAACCTGGGCTGCCAGCAGCAGAGCGTGCGCATTCAACCGCTATGCCACGGGGCCGACCCCAGATTGAAGGTTCTAAACTGAGTTTCTGCAAAGTACTGTTACTAGAATGAACTGTCCATGCTCCACTTCTGCATTCCACCCCATTCCCTCTCACCTACTGCGAGACCTTGCGCCAGCAGTTGCCCCCTCTCTCTGGTATCAATTTTCCTGTCTTGACTGAATCTTTTCTCTGAGCACACAAATATGCTGTTTATTCTCCAGTTGAAAAAAAAGAAGGGCTGGCCCGCGGTTTAGCAGTTAAGTTCACGCGCCATGCTACTGGCGGCCCGGGTTCGGATCCCGGGCGCGCAACGATGCACCGCTTCTCTGGCCATGCTGAGGCCGCGTCCCACATACAGCAACTAGAAGGGTGTGTGGCTATGACATACAACTATCCACTGGGGCTTTGGGGAAAAAACAAAAGGAGGAGGATTGGCAATAGATGTTAGCTCAGAACCAGTCTTCCTCAGCAAAAAGAGGAGGATTAGCATGGATGTTAGCTCAGGGCTGATCTTCCTCACACACACACACACACACACACACACACACAAAACAGAACAAAAAACAAAAAGAAAGAAAACTGGTTTCCTCTAGCTATTCCTCCATTTCTTTCCTTCCTTTTTTCTAAACCATTTGAAAGAACCATCTGCATTTGCTGCCTCCTGTCTTTCTCCTCCAACCCTCTCTTTTACATACTCCAATCTGTCTTTTGTCCTCACCACTCCACCAAAGTTGTTCTTAAGATCACTGTGAGATAATAGAAAATATGTATATTGGTCTCTGCCTCTGGCCCCTGGCACAGAGCTCCTAAAACCCTTGTAATTTCCTAAGTAATAAGAGCACTAGGAACACCTCTTGTTCTATTGAGGTGACTCTAGGTCGGCTCCTGGATGGGGGCTGGTCACCAGAAAGACCAAGCCATGATTAGAAGCTTGGAATTTTCAGCCCTGCCCCCCATCCTGCTGAGAGGGGAGAGGGGCTGGGAGTGGAGTTAATAATTGACCATGCCTATGTGAGGAATCCTCCATAAAATCCCAGTAGTAGGGGGCTCAGAGAGCTTCCAGGTGGATGAACACAACCGCACCGGAAGGGTGACACACCCTACCTCCATGGAGACAGAAGTTCCTGAGCTCGGGACCCTCCCAGACCTTGCCCTATGTATCTCTTCATCTGGCTGTTCGTCTGTATTCTTTATTACATCCTTTAATAAACGGGGAAATGTAAGTAAGTGTTTCCCTGAGTTCTGTAAGCCGCTCTAGCAAATTAATCAAACCCAAGGAGGGGGTCATGGGAACCTCCAATCTGTAGCTGATTGGTCAGAAGCACAGGTGACAACCTGGGCTTGTAGCTGGCTTCTGAAGTGGGGGACAGTCTTCTGGGACTGAGCCCTTAAGCTGTGGGATCTGATGCTATCTCCTGGTAGATAGTGTCAGAATCAAGTTGAATTCTTGGACATCCTGTTGGCATATGAGAATTGCTTGTGGGTGTGGGGAGAAACCTCCACACATTTGGTGACCAGAAGCGTCAGAAGTGAAGTGTTCTCTGTGAAGGTAAAGGAGACACATGGGGAAGAAACACACAGTAGGAAAGAACTGGGTTTTTCCCTATATAATCATCAACAACTTGCATGCTGCCAAATCCAAGGATCAGTTTTCTCTGTCCTCCTCTGATTTGTTCCATCTGCATAACCGATAAAGCTGACCTCTCCCTCCACCTCCAGGACACCACTGTCCTGGCTTTTCTCCTACCTCACTGGCCCTCAGCCTCATTGGTGGGTTCCTGTTCATCTCCTGACTCCTAAATGGTGGAGTGTCCCAGGGCTGTGTCCTTGGTGTTTCCTAGTGGTCTCATCCAGACCGGTGGCTTTAAATAGACACTGGACATGGTTCTTGCGTCTGTATACTGGACAACTCCCACACCCATATCTCCAGCTGGGACCTCTATCATGAACTCTATATCTGTATAACCAACGGCCTCCTTGATATCACCACCTGAATGTCTAATTGCCACATCATATTTAGCAGGCTCAACGCCAAATCCCTTATGCCTTCCCCCAAAACCTGCTCCTCTCACAATCTTTCTCATTTCAGAAACGGCAGCTCCATGCTTTCAGTCACTCTGGCCAAAAACCTTGGGGTCATCTTGCACCCCACGTCCAATTCACCAGCAAATCCTGTCAGCTCTATCTTCAACATGTATCTAGAACCCAGTCACTTCTCACCTCTTGGTAAGACACAAATCAGATTACATCACTTCTCTGCTCAGAACCACCCAATGGCTCCATCTTACTCAAAGCAAAAGCCAAAGTCCGCATCTCCGACCATTCTCCCCGTCACTCACCCTGCTCTGGGAGTCAGCTGACCTGGTTGCCATTCCTCCAGGATGCCAGCTAAGCTTCTGGCCTGGAAAGTTCTTTCCCCAGACATCTGATTGGCCTGCCTGCTCACCTACTTCAGATCTTCTTGGTGAGGCTTTCCCTGACCATCCTACTTAAAATTGCAGCCCCTCCTGCCATCCCCTTTCTCTCACTTCCCCTTCCCGGCTTTATTTTTTATCCTTAAGTCTCATCACCACCTAGCATACTATGCATTTTACTCATTTATTTTGTTTCTTATTGACCAGCTCCCCCCATTAGAATGTAAGCTCCTGAGGGCAGGGATTTTTGTGTTGTACCCTGAGGTCTCTCCAGCTTCTAGAACAGTGCCTGCCACAGGGTAAGTGCTCAATAAAATGTTTGTTAATCTCCAAGGCAGACTGGTAAGTGCCAAACGCAAGTTGCAGAACAAGAATTAGTGTGATCTAATTTATGTAAAAGAACACCCACAACGTACCACTCTATGTCTGTATATATCCATGCATATGGATGGAAATGCATGGAACAGGCTTGGCAAGGATCTCACCAAAGCCATAACAGTGCTTGTAACTAGAATTATCCCAGTGGGCCTGGGAGTGGGGGAGGGGTGTCAAAGGAGACTTTAGTCATATCTGTAATGTTTTCCTTTTTTTTCCAGGGAAAATGTATTCCTGTATTACTTTTGTGGGATTTAAAAGAAATAAAAATGAATCAATTAAAAATTATATGTTGCAACAGTTTCCATAAAGTGAAGAGAAGGTTTGAAGGACTCAGTAAGTGCTGAAAGCCATTCTTAGGGCTGAGCCCCAGGACCGCACCCTTCCCCCGTGCCCCATCACGCAGGACGTTTCTGTGGCATCATCTACCCTTTGTCAGGCACTGTTCTAAGAGCTGGGGATAGAGGGAGAGAGGGAGCCCTTTCCTCCCAGAGGTGGCTTTCTGCTGGGTGAGTCAGACCCTGCAGCTGCTGAGCCAGGCCTCTGTAAATTGGTCTGGATTCTGCAGCAGCTGGAACAGTGTCCTAGAGAGCCGATATCCAGGCCCAGGCTGCCTCCGGACACGTAGACTTGTCCTGGGGATTTTCCTTCTAGAGCCCAGAAGGTGCCACCTCCTTCTCACTTGGCTGGCATTGGGGGATGGACTAACACCAACACACTGATGAGAGTCAACATATATTGAACATATATTGACAAGGAGTCTTTCTCGACTTTTCTCCTCCACCCTGGCCCCAGGCCCAGTCTTGGGGCAGGCGGGTGCTCCATCGTGCTGCCTGAGGACAGCAGATCCAAGACGGGGCTTCTTGACTCTGGCTATCCTTCATCCCTCGTTCTCATCAAGAGAACCTCTACCTTTTCTTCAACTCTCTCAGCGGGAGGCCTGGAAGCGACATTTCTCTGTTCAGTTCACGGTCACAAAGCACAAGTACATGCACTGTTTGCTCTAGAGACTGGACCAACCACCCCCAGTCTTGTCACTTCGCTCCTTCAGTCAGCACCTCAAACTGCCACCCTGGGCAGATGCTCCTTGATGGGGTCAGTTGAAATGCTTTTAGCAAAGGTGAGAGCAGGAGTTATGTCTTGGTCTTCTCTCTGCCACTGATACTGAACCTCTTAATCTCAAGGTCATGTGCCCGATGCCCAGCAAGCCAAACACTGAGACATCGGTGCTTGGAGATGAGAAAGATTTATTCGAATTGGCCAAAACAAGTAGGCGGGAGCCTGGGTTTGCTCAAATCCGCCTCCCGAAGAACAGAAAGCAGTGGGTTTTAAGGAGCTAAGGGGCTTTGGCAGGAGGAGCTTTGGGGAAACAAAGGGGTCACTCCTGATGCAGTCTGACTTCTGGGCTTCAATGGCTCTTGAGAGCCAGCCATACCAGTGATCGCAACCTCCCCGAAGGCATTCTCTTTCATAAATAAATGGCAAGCAACAGGATATCTTGGAGCATGTGAGGAAGCCATTTGATGTAAAACTAATTTGGCCTGACCTTGTTTTTTTTCCCAAAAAGGGGCCTGTAACCTCAGTTCATTCATTGTATTCCCACTTTAAGCAGTTAACATGTCCCAAAGACAAGAAAAATGCCCTTAAGATATAAATGCAACTTCCCCCACATTGGCATTTCCTTAAGGATAAGCATTTCTCCCTAGGCTAGGATTTGGTTGCTGCGAGCTCATCCCTGTGAGCTCATCCTATGACCACTCAACTCGAGACAATAGCTGTGCCCATGGAGACAGCAGACCTGATGCCCATGGAGACAGCAGACCTGATATCCGCTACGTTCATCAGTCGCTGTGCCAACAGGTCAATGTCACGACTATTGTAAAAGGGACGTTGCAATAATATATGATACACGCTCTTTGGTGGTATATAACCACTCTGTACACCCCACTTCTTTGGAGTGCTCCATTCCTTTGTGAAATGACTCTCCCGGGCTATATGGTCCTCAAAAGTTGGCTCATAATAAACTCACCCCAATTTTGATTTATAGATTGGTTATGGATTATTTGCACGGACATCTTTCTCCTGCAAAACAAGCTCACGAATCCTCTGGAAAACAAGACAGGTTAGCAGGAGAAAATAATACCAAGAACCTGAGTTTCTCCCATGTATACATGTTATTAAACTTGGTATTATTTTCTCCTGCTAACCTGTCTTGTTAATTATTTGGCCAGCCATAAGAACCTTAAGGGGAAGGGCAGAGGGGGAGTCTCCCACTTCCCCCACAATATCTACAGTACCCCTCAGGTACCCGGCTTCACCCATGTGTCCTCGTGCTGCCTGCTGGCTGCACTGGACCCTGTCGTGGTCCCTTAGCTCAGTTCAGAGAGTTGTACCCCCCCCTCCACCCCCAGTGGAGAAGAGGCCTCTTGTTAGCAGAGCCGGTTTGGAAGCTGTAAAGGAAAAACTCAGCTTTTTCTTTCCTGTTGAAGGGGAGCAAAACATACCACCTGAGAATATGCCTCTTTGGCATATTGATTATTTTAATCTGATTATTTTCAAGAAACAGCAGGCACAGGTGAAGCTCTGAAAACTGAGTAGAAGTTACCTTTTTGTAAGAAACATTTACACTTATAAGGGAAATCTCCACTTGTAAGGGCGTCGCCCTCTCTGTACCAGGAAGAGAAGGATGACTCTAAATCTCCAGAAACTCTTATCAGCGGAGAAGGCACAGGACTTAAATCTGCATAACAACCTTACCCTTGTTTACTGTGCTTTCCTGATAACCTCTCAGTAACTGCCCCACCAAAATCTTCTTTTGTCTTCAGCTGGAGATGGTATTCAAGGCGATGGTTGGGCCATTTCAGAGAGTTACTCAGTTGTCCTGGGTCTCTTCCGTGTATACAGAAGGCAGACGTGTTATTAAACTCCTGTTTGTTTTCTTCTGTTAATCTATCTTTTATTACAGGGCTGTGTTAGGCAAGAGCCTTAGAAGGGTAGAGGGAAAATTATTTTTCCTCCCCCACACTATGGAGGGAAAAACCCAGTTCTTCCCCGCTGTGTTTCTTCCCTGTGCGTCTCCTTTACTACTCATGCAAAACGCTTCACTTCTTGTCACCAAATGTGTGGACGTTTTTCTCCACATGAAGCAGTTCTCTGTGACACCAGCTGGGTGCCCTACAATTTAATTCAAGTCTGACATTATCTACCTGGTGATGATGTCAGATCCCACAGGTTAAGGGCTCAGTCCCACAAGACTGCCCTTGCCCTCCACACACACTTCAGATGCCAGTCAAAAGCCCAGGTTGTCACCTGTGCTTCTGACCAACTGGCTATAGATCAGAGATCGCAACGGCTCCCTCCTTGGGTTCGATTAATTTGCTAGGGCAGCTCACGGAACTCAGGGAAGTACTTACGGTTACCAGTTTGTTAAAGGATATGATAAAGGATACAGATGAACAGCCAGATGAAGAGATAAAGAGAGTCAGACCTGGGAGAGTCCTAAGTGCTGGAGCTTCTGTCCTCGTGGAGTTAGGATGTGCCACCCTCCAGCTTGTCACTTCCCTCCTTCAACCAGCACCTCAAACTGCCATCCTGATCCAGCCTCAACTCGACAGCCACTGCCCCTGGGCACTCTTCCATCTGCCTCTCTGCCCGCTCCTGCTCAGCAGCCACATGGAAGATTCTAGTGCTTTTTGAGGCAGCCCTTGCCTGTGGCTCCTGTCTCCCCCAGCAGCCTTGTCCTGTCTGGGGCAGAAGCACACAGCCTGAGCCAGTTGGACCCCATGTCCCTGAAGTGCCCTTCACAGGGTTCTTGGCTCCAAGTGGGTCCTTTCCATGAGCCTGGCTGCCTGCCAGCTGGCCCACTCTAAAGCCAACTCTGGGGAAGGAGTCCTGCCAACTGCTGCCTAGATCACTGTTGTGAGAGAAGCAGCCAGCCCCTGCCCCCATAGAGACATTGATTTCCACACTCATGGGTGGACATGCTTCAGGAATTTGCTACCTCCACTCCTCGAATTTTGAAAACTGGCTAAAATGGGCAGCCAAGGAGAGAGGGAAAGACCTTATTGTGATTGGAGCCCTTGGTCTGCCAGTCACCAGCTGTGTGACCTTGGGCCATCACTTAACCTCTCTGAGCCTCTATTTTATCATCTGAAAAACAGACATGAAAGGCCTTTTGTGAGGATCAAATGGGATCATGGATGTGAACACTCTGGTGACGAGGGATACTGCTGCTGCTGTGTGTGTGTGATGTGGGTGCAGCATTTCAATGAAGACACAAAATGCCAACTTTTTTGTGGGAACAGACAAAATTTACCATTGATTCTCCTCTGAAGTACTCAAGGACTTTGCTCGAACAAGTGTCCCCTCCTCTTCCTGTATCATTAACCACCCCCCCAAAGAAGCACTGCCATGTTCAAGCGTACTGTAATGTTTCCTCTCTAAAAACACCACAACCTTCTTGACCCAATATCTGCATCTACCCACCACCCCATTTCTGGAAATCAAGTTGTCTTTTCTGGCAGTCTACTTCCTCACCTCCTATTGTCTCTTGAACACATTCCAATAAGGTTCACTCCCCACCAAGCCTCAGAATCCACATTTGCAGGGCTCAGTGCAAAGTGAAAATGTGAGGCCCCTTGTTCAAAAACGTGTTTGTTTCCTGGAGTTATCGTAACAAATTATCACCAACTGGGTGGCTTAAAATAACAGGAATTTATTTTTTCACAGTTCTGGAGCCTAGAAGTCCAAAATCAAGGGGTCAGCAGTGGGGGTTCCTTCTGGAGGCTCTGAAAGAGAATCGGTCCTGTGCCTCTCTCCTAGCTTCTGATGGCTGCAGGCTTGTAGTTGCATCACTCCAATCCCTGTCTCCATTTTCACATCACCTTCTTTGTGTGTCTTTTCCCCTTCTTCTCTTAGTAGGACACCTGTCATTGGATTTAGGGCTCACCCTAATCCAATATGATCTCATCTCAAGATCTTTACCTTAATTACACCTGCAACAACCCTTTTTCCAAATAAGGTCACATTTCAGGTGGACATATCTTTTGGGAGAGGGGCTATCATTCAACTCGCTACAAAAAGTTATGTAAGAATTTCAGGATAGTCACACAAGAGCATTAGATCAGTGCAGGACCCAACTGAGAACAGGGCCCTGTCCGACTGCACAGGTTGCATGCCCATGAAATGGCAGTGTGCCAATGTCATCTGTGGCCCTCCCTTCCTGCTGTCAAATCCAAAACTGGTGAGTTCTGAGTCATCTTACTGGGCCTTTCAGGAACATATGTTGTAGTCAATCACTCCATCCTCCTGGCAACCCTTGCTTCCCTTGGCTTCTGGGACACCAAGCTCTCCTGGTTTTCCTTTGACCTCACTTGCCAGTCAGTCAGTCCTCAGTGCCTTTTACTGGCTTCTCCTCCCTCCATCCTCTAGAGTCTGGAGGTTGCAGAGCCATAGGGCTCAGGCCTTGGAGTGCCTCTCTGTGCATTCACTCCTTGGAGGATCTCATCTAGTCTCAGGCCTTTAATGCCCGCTCTGCACAGGCGCTTGCTGCTCTGAACCCCACTCTGGGTTCCAGACAGACAGATCCAGCTGCCTCCTCCATAGTTCCCCTTGGAGGTCTAATAGGCCTCTCAAAATTAGCACGTGCAAACTGAAGTCTCCCTGAGCTTCCCCCCAGTCTCCTCCACATTTCTTACTGGCATCTCCATGCTTCCAGTTGCTTGGGGGAAACCTTCTCGTCATCCCAATGCCTCACTTTCCTCTCACACCCCAACACCCAACATGTAGTCTCAGCAAACACTTCCCATCCCACTTAGAATGAGATCTCCACTCCTGCCGTGGCCCACGAGGCCCTATGTGATTGGGTCCTCCTCTACCTCACCCACCCCATCTCCTACTTCACCCCCCACCCCCTCGTGCTGCTCCTCTCCTCTTCCACCTGGCCTCCTTGTTCCTTGATCATGCCAAGCACGCTCCCACCTCAGGGCCTTTGCACCTGCAGTTCCCTCTGCCTGGCATGCTTTAATTGTGTTCCTTTGTTCTGTGTCGATCTCTCCAACTAGAGTGTAAGCTCCATGGGTTTAGGGACTTGGTTTTTTCACTGCCGTCATCCCCACCACCTAGTGCAGTGTGTGGCACATATATATTAAGTCATAGAATGAATCAAACTGATCATGTTGCTCTCCCAGCTTAAAATCCTACAGTGCCCCATCACATCTCTGTGCCTTCGCCCACACTGTTCCCTCTACTTGAAAGGTGCTTCCTCCTCCTAGTCAGCCTGGAAAACTCTTACATCCCTCAAGACCCGACCCAACTGTCACCACCTTTGTGAAGCTCCCATGTCCCAGGCAGAGTTAGCCAGTTGTTCCTCAGTGACCTGCAGCATCCTGTACACGCCTCAATTAATGCCTGACTCGCATGCAATTTGTCCATCTGTCTTCTCTAGTAAACTGTGAGCTTCGGAGGGCAGGCACTGTGTCTTCTTGTCCTGTATCCCCAGAGCCTGGTCTGGTGCCTGCACAGCCTTAAGTAAGTATTTGGTAAAGTCTGCTGACTGAATGAATAAAGGAACCGACAGATGAGGGAGGAAGGGAGTAGAAAGGAGGGAAAGAGGGAACCATCTCTTTCCCTGTAGGTGTCCTCAGTGTGTCTGGGAGCCCCTTACTTGGAGAGTTCTCCTGCTCGCCAGACTAATCCTGACTCTCTGCCCCCTCATCCAAACTTTCTAGAAGCAGGTGCTAAGCTCTCTTCCACAATAACTTAGTTTCCAAACCCCAAAATTAGGATCCACAATCTAACAAGTTTGATCATGTGTTTTAGAGACACAAGACTGAATTTTTGAAATCTATCACATGCAAGACCTATGGCTGCTCAGGTTTCTGTTCGGGTGACTGCAACCGGGAATCAGGGCTTATGGATCTAATACATATTTACTAGAGAATATTTAGAAAATATGCGTAAGTGCACAGAAAACCCATCCACAATCCTACATCTTAGATGCTAAAAATTGTTAATATTTTGACATAATTTTGTCTGGTATGTATGTAGGCATCAATACACGTGCACGTGTGTACATGAAGCATAATATATATCTGTAACTGCATATGTAAAATACATGAATCAAATCACTCTGTGCCTTTCATTTCATACCAGTGGCATCTTCATGTTGTAGCAAGCACCTACCCACTGTCTTAATTCCATGAACAGCTGACAGTTGGCTGTCCACACCAGACACCCCAGGAGACCTGGCTCTGCCTAGGTCCCCCATGCTACCCCTATCCTCAAGCAGGACCTCTAGAAGTGCTAGATGCCTGGAGGGCCAGGGCCAGGTGTGGGTAAATAGAGCCATGGTGGGCAGAACCAGGAGCTGGGGCAGCCCTCCCACCTATCCCCAGAGCCCTTCCTGTGAGGGCTGGGAGCAGACAGAGGACCAGTACTAGCTTTCCTGGGAGCTGAGACATGGGGATGGAGGGAGAAGACATTTTCACAGGGATGGAAACTGGGAGTCCTGCTTGGAGAAATCCAGCAGTGGGGGCTCTGCAGCCTGCACTGACTGTCGGAACCCTCCCTTTCAGCAGGGTCAGCTCTGTGTGGCTTTTTTCCTGAGGGAAAGATATGCCTGGCACACCACCCTCGTTGGTGTAAGAGACACCCTTATTTTCTCCTCTATATTAAAAAAAGGCAAAAAACCAATAGCAAAAGTCAACCCCAATCATCCGTTTTCCTTGCCTTTCCCAAGGCAACACCTTTCCTAGAGAAAAATTACAGTAGTCCCCCCTTATCTGAGGTTCCAGTTTCTGCAGTTTCTATTACCTGCAGTCAACCATGGTCTGAAAATATTAAATGGAAAATTCCAGAAATAAACAATTCATAAGTTTTAAATTGTGCACTGTTCTGAGTAGCGTGATGAAATCTCCTGCTGTCTTGCTCCATCCCATCCTTTTTGTGTCATCCCTTTGTCCAGCGTGTCCACGCTGTGTACACTACCCGCACTGTAGTCACGTAGTAGTCGTCTGGGTTATCAGATCGACTGTCATGGTATCGCAGTGCTGTGTTCAAGTCACCCTTACTTTACTTAATAAAGACCCCAAAGCACAAGGGGAGTGATGCTGCCAATTCGGATATGCCAAAGAGAAGCCGTAAGTGCTTTCTTTCAGTGAAAAGGTGAACGTTATCAACTTAATAAGGAAAGAAAACAAAAATCCTATGCTGAAGTTGCTAAGATCTACAGTAAGAACAAATCTTGTATCCATGAAATTGTGAAGACAGAAAAAGAAATTTGTGCTAGTTTTGCTGTCGCACCTCAAATATGTATGTATAGGAAAAAACATAGTATATATATATATAGGGTTCAGTACTATCCGCGGTGTCAGTCGTCCACCGGGGGTCTTGGGACATATCCCCTGCAGGTAAGGGGGGACTACTGTATTGTAATAGAAAAGATGGTCAGTTTTTGTTTTATTTTGTTTTGTTTTAATAAAGCGGAACCTGGAGGTAAGCACTTGGTGGGTCACAAGGGGGCAGCAAAGTGTTCCTACTCTTAGATGAAGGCAAGAAAGCCTTTCAACACTGGCCAGTAAGGAGAATCAGTCTGAAGCCATATAGCAATAAAGGATCAGCCACTGAATTTGCAAACGACTGGCCATCGTCCACTCCAGCGTCAATATTTGAAAAAGAAATAGAAGTTTAAATCTCAGCCCAGCCACTTAGTATATGCCCTTGTGCCAGCTGCGGTCTACTTGACCCTCAAATTCCTCATCCATAAACTAGGGATTCCTGCTTCCCAATATCACACCTTCCTTGTATGTTTGTCCTGATAATTGGGTGGGATAATTAAGGTAATAGGTAAAATGCTTGGCATGTGGTAAGTGTTCATATGTTAAATATTATTATTACTATACAAAGAATTGAGGGAACTGTTATTGAAGACCTGTAATGTGTCAGGCACTTTGAATCCTTCGAGCAATCAAGTGAGAAGTGATGAGAAGTAAAAGAGAGGTTGAATGACAGATGAGAGGTTGAATGGCACGGCCAAGGCCACACAGCCAGTAGCAGGAATAGCAGCTACCGAACAGCAAACTCTATGTGCCGGGCACTCGCTGTCCTAAGCACTTCATATGAATTATCTCACCTTTTAGAACAATCCTAAGGAGTGGGTGCTGGTACTACTCCCAAATGACAGAAATGGAAACTGAGGCACAACAAGTAACTGGCCCAAAGTAATACTGTGGAGTCTAAGCGTGGAGCTGAGATTAGAGCTGAGGCCGTCTAGCTCCTGAGCTTGAACTCTAACCTTCACGCCATCTGACATTGATGGGATTTAAGCTGAGGTCAATCCCCAGCTCTTTCCACAACACCCTCTGCTGCTTCTAAGCCAGCTTGTAGTCACCCCCTCTACTCAACCCACCACCAAGTTCTGTTGCCATGGAGCCTCTTCAGGTCTTCAAAATTTGTCCACTTCCCTCCGTCCCCACTGTCACCACTGTGCTCTTCTTTCTGATTGGAATCCTAGATGGTTGCCTAACTGGTTTCCCTGCTTCCACTGACCCTTGTCTAAAATACTTGAGTGGTTCCCTTCCTCTGAAAATCAAGGTCATAATTCTTGGCACGGCCTCTGAGGCCTGTGTAGTCTGGCTCTGCTTCCTCTCCAGCCCCATCACCTCTAAGCTCCTCCTTGTTTTTAGGACTCTAGTTTCCCCTGCATGCTTTCAGTTCCTCATGGAATACCCAGCTCCCTCCCACGACTGGGCCTTTTCACATCCTGTCCCCTTTTCTTGCAACAAGTCTTCCCTCCACTCTTTGCCTAGTGAACACCCACTCATCCCTTTGATCTCAGCTCAATGATCATTGCCTCAGAAAAGCCCTGAGCATTCCTCATATTTTGTGTTGTCAGCTAATTCTCCTTCCTGGATCTGACTCTGGCTATAATTTTACATGTCTGTATGTGATTCTTGACTGTTGACCTCTCCTGGACTGTGAGCCCCATGAGGGCTGGGGTCGTGTCAGCTCTTCCCTCTGCTGTGACCCCAGTTCCGAGCACAGCTTTTGGATGAATATTTGTGGTATGAAAGAATGAAAATAAATCTTTTTCTTTTTTCTGAACCTCTACCATTGCGTCTACCACCTAGGATCCGGTGAACTATCCTGGCTACTTTGAGCTGTTTCTATCAAGAGGAAGAATTGAGTTGGTAAATAGAGTCACGTATGGGGTCAAGGACTAGATACCAGTTAAATGTGTGACCTCTCCCAGGATGTTTGCACTGGAGAAGTGGAAACAGGCACACTTTAGCCATGTTGGGAGATGAGAGCTATGCTGGAGATGGGGGACTCTTTCAGGTGTCATTCAAGTCGTACCCCAAGTCCCCAGTCTACCTTAACTAGGCGTAAGGCCAGAAGAGCCAAACTCATATTGACAGTGAGTGGCTGGCGTGTCAGAGTAAGTCCACCCGTGCTTTCAGGGACTCAGGCTGCTTCACGTTCACTAGCTTATTTCTGTTTACTGAATGTTTATTGAGCACACACTGTGGGCCAGCCCCTGTGCTGGCTCTGGGGACACAGTGGTGACTAGGACTGACACGACCCCTGCCTTCTAGCAAGGGAGACAGACAAGCAGGGAATTATAGGGGAACACGATGAGTCCCTGAGAGGTGTAAGCAGTGGGGCCCGTGGGATCGCAGAGGAGGGACCCCTGACACAGCCTGGGGGTGAGGGGAGGTGCACTTGAACCTAGTCTTAAAGAAGGAGGAGAATTTAACCAGGTAATTGGCAGTAGGGGACCATGAAGGAAGGGTTTTCAAAGCAGAAGGCACCACCTGAGCAGAGGCATGGATGTGTGACCTACATGGAGTGTGGCGAAGCTGTGGGGAGTTCTGCTCTGCTGGGCGAGGTTGGCGGTGCCCGGAGAAGGCGCCGGCAGGTGAGGCGTGGGCCTATCACACAGGGGCTGGGGCGCCGTGGCAAGGCAGTGAGGAGGGTGGTGTGGGGTTTCCACAGAGGAGCGACACCTTTGTGGTTTGGAAAGGTCTCTCGGCTGCTGTGTTCAGGACGGACTGCAGCTGGACACGCCCAGGGAGGGGCACCTCACTCAGACGTTGGGGACGGGGACAGATCAGAGGGTAGCACTTCTGGGGAGCAGTCACATGTCTGCGAGATTTTTGTCCTGGCTATAAAGCACAGTCACATACCCTGGCAATAAGGTCTATATTGATTACTATTGGATTTTTCTAGAAACTTACAGTATGCCGGGGAGATTAACTCAGAGCAATAAAGAAAACTCAGGCTTCGCCTGCCCCCAAGGAGCACCCCTACATATCTGTCACAGGGCTGCCCTCTCCATCCTGGCCAGAAATGCCCACAAGGAGGGAAGGAGTCTCCAGAAAGCAATTATTTGTTTTACATTGAAATTTTTTTTTATTTTGGAAATGATTTCAAGCATACAGAAAAGCTGCAGGATTTGTATGTAGAATCCCCATATCACTCCAGTTTAAAAAGTCTCTGTTTCTCGGGGGCGCCCCCGGCCCTTTCTGAGCATGTCAGGCTGCCTTCCTCTCAGCCGCATGGCCCTTGAGCGGTCAAGATAACATGCTAGACGAGGTGGACAGCAGCCAGCCCCACGCGATCGGTAAGGCAGTGTAAAGATGGAGGGCCTCAAGGGCAGGCCTAGGCCAGAAGGTGCAGCCCAGGGCTGAGGTGGCCCAAGATCCAACTGCGTTCCTTAGTTCGGAAACAGCCTGGTTGATGTCTCACCTGATGCACTGAGACACCTCCTCGGGGTTGATGGATAGTCTCAGCCCGGCAGGGAGTCAGCCAGAGGCACCTCACAGTGATACCCAAGGGTCAGAGAGGGGTCACGTGTCCTCTAGAGGCCTCAGAGCCTGTCAGCTGAAATGCACGCCCTCCAGGCCTGGAACAGAGAAGGGGCGCCAATCCCCCCTGGCCCCCTATAGGGGTTAATGTAGGGTTTCAGAAACATCCTTGAATATGACCTGCACTAAGAAATGCATTTTTCATTACAGCCCAGTGCACACACACTCATACACACAGACACACGACGTTATGGTAAAAGTTTCAAGATGATACCCTGCTACATATAATGTACTCTGATATTTTCTCTTCTCTTCTGTTTTATTAAAAAGAAAATGTTTGATTTCAAAAGCCTCTAATGGGTTGCAACTTACAGTCTGAAACACACTGAATTAAGGCTCTCAGGTTGCAGGCAAGAGAAACTCACATGAGCTAGTGAAAAACACACGTTTGTTTATGGTGCTAGAGAGGTGAGAGGACCAGTCACCTTTGGGAGAGATTGACTGAAGAGGTCAGGAGGCAGGCTTCTAGGGTGCCAGAAACGTCCTACGTCATGAATTGGATACATATACACGGGTGTATTGGTATATACACATAAAAATATGTAAAGATTCATTGATCTATACGCTTAGGATGTGTGTACTTTATTGTAATGCCACAGGGATGTGCCCTGGAATTCAAGGACAAGAATGTATCTGGGTCTCAGGATGGGACTAGAGCCAGGGCAGCAATCTAGAATGAGCACTAGGAATACAGGACTGCGAAAAAGCCAGGGAGATTTGAAACTTTGCTCTGCTACTTAATAGCTGGGTGCTTTTGGGCAAGCAACTTAACCTTTCTGAACCTCACCTTTCTTGCTTCACGATGGGGGTAATATATGTTAAGATGATGCGATGAGCTAATGGATAGAAAGCAGCTGCCCGGCACCTTGCACGTCATCCGTAGTAAGTAAATAGGGATTGCATAGACTATCAGTACTTTCCTCCTCTATTTCTCTACGTGCATCTGCCTCAGTATTCCCTCTGCAGACTGGCTATCTCTGAAAAACAGCACTCTTCAGCTCACAGTTCACATGGTACAGTTCCAGCCACGCTTGGGATGGACATTATATCTGACTGGGGAATGTTTCCCCTACTCTTGTGAAAGAGAAGGCATGTAAATCCGCCCTTCAATCAATATTAATTGGACATGCTAAATGAGAACCAGTAAGATTGCCTGAGCCCACACGGTGTAGAACAGAAGTTGGAGTGCTGGTAGGGACAAATTCTCTGTGCGATAGCCCTGTGTGGAGCTTAGACTGGCATTTATGGCAAGAGCCTGTGAGCGCCTCCTAGCGACGACTACTGGGACTTTGGAATGGAGAATTTCCATTTGAGGAGCATTTACTACCTTGCTTTTGGACATTAATTAAAGTTACCCAAAGGGGCCGGCCCTGTGGCGTAGTGGTTAAGTGTGTGTGCTCTGCTGCTGGCGGCCTGGGCTCGGATCCCGGGCGCGCACCGACACACCGCTTGTCAGGCCATGCTGTGGCAGCGTCCCATATAAAGTAGAGGAAGATGGGCACGGATGTTAGCCCAGGGCCAGTCTTCCTCAGCAAAAAGAGGAGGATTGGCATGGTTGTTAGCTCAGAGCCAATCTTCCCCCCACACACACAAAAAAAGCTACCCAAGTGACTGAACGACATAAAATGATCCTGAAGCCTGAAATACCCACAATGTCTTGAGTGGTGTCTGAGAAACGCTCTAATGTGCTGCCCAGAAGAATTCCATAATAAAATGGAAATGGTTTATCTAGGATCATGCTGCCTGGGGAATTCAAGGAGGAGATATTTTCTTTCCCTAGGACTGACTTTGGTACTGCATGAGGAGCTGCTGGGTCCTATTGTTACTTGGACAGTGTCCTACAAGCAGCTCTCAACAGACTGACAAAGAGCTGCTTGGCTTGTGGACTGCAGTGCCATGGTAAATGGACAACATCCTGCTTGGATGACCACCACTCTGAACGAAGATGGTAAAAACAAATCAGCTCAGTGGGCTGAATTGCATGCTTTTTTCCTAGCAGTGATGGAATAACCGAACAGTGGAAAAGGCCCCTGTGTTTGGCTTTTTACTGATTCATGGGCAGTGGCCAATGGCCTGGTCATATGGTCAGGCAGGAGGACAATGAAATCTGGCCTATTAAAGAGATGTCCATATAGGGCATGGCCCTATGGAAATTTGAGGGATGCATTACAGTAGGGCATGTCAGTGCCCATCAGAAGAACCCCCTTTCAGGTTCAGAAGGTGATTGGATCCCCATGTGCTCGCTTGAAGGTGGCCATGTGGGCCCATGAGATGAGTGGCCATGGAGGGGTCTGCAGCAATGCAGAGATGAGCTGAATCTAGTCATCTACCCTCTGAGGCACAAAATGCTAATAAGAACTGTTCTGTCTGCCAGCGAGAGACAGAGACCACAGATGGCTATGTGGCAAATTCCCTGGTGGGAAGGCCCTGAACATAGCTGGTAAGTAAGACTGGTGCTGGCAGCCCTGGGGGACTACAAATGGGTCTTGACAGGTATAGACACTGATTCTAGACTGGGCTTTGCTTACCTGGTGGTAGATGCAAATGCTCTGACTGCTATAAAAGAATAGGAACAGAAGATATTGCACCAATTTGGATGACTGACCATCATTCTTTCAGACCACAAGACTCGCTTTGCAGCCTATAATGTCCAACAATGGACAGAAGGTTATCCTCCTTAGACAGCCTGATAGAGAATTGGAACGGGCAATTAAAATAGTGGTTGTCTAAAACGGGAGATAAAAGCATGAAGGGCTGGCTTGCATGCTTTCACGAGTGTGTGCTCGCACTCAACATGAACATGAGTGGGGCGAAAGGAGTGTCCCCACTGGATAGATTTCTTTGGTTTTCTGGTGGATCTCAGGAAGAGGAGGTGGGGAAGGATGCTGGTATGACTATGCAATTCTTGCCAAGGGAGGACGCTGGTATAATGACTATACTTTGTTTTCTTCTTCCCCACATCACCTCAACTTTTTCTTTTCCTACTTGATGCAGTGGTCCCAGGACCATGGCAGCGACTACAAGGGCTGGAAGCAGGGATGATTCCTAAGCAAGCAATTAACTACTTTTTTAACCTTTATGTCAGACAGAATTCCTAAGGGCCTGATAAGGCAGGATGTGCCTTCACTCCATCTGGCAAAATTGGGATTAACAGCAAATGCAGCTATGTTGCCTGGTGGTAAGGATAGCCCACTAGTTCTGCACCTGTGTCACCTCATCCTGTGTGAATAGGAGTGGACTGAGGGGAGGCATTTGCTAGACTAGTATTGCCACCTACAGTCTAGACCAGCACAGTGGCCAAACCTAATGTCCCTTCCAAAGCTGGAAGAGTTTGGCCATAAATCGACAGAAGGAAAAAATAGCTGAGGGTAGGGGAATGAATAAATGGGTTATATAATGAGGGAAATCCAATATTACATTAACACCTCGAAAGAGGCGCAGAGCAAGAGATGATATTGTCTCTTAGCTCAGTTATACCAGATGCTTGAAAGGATGAAGCCATATGTTTGCCGAGACCACCCCTGCTTTTGGAAGCTGACAGCATTGAATGGAAGCCTGCAAATCTGAGTGGCCTCACCCTGGGAGACATTTTCACACAATATGATGATGGACTGGATAGTTATGAATGACTACATGAGGTTCTAGTAATGTGCCAGTATCCTTTGACTTGTGCATCGTTTTGCTGTAAGGAGTCCGTGGCCAGAGACCAGGGCGTGGGCTCTGAGGTAATAGAAAATATATATACTAGCCTTTGCCGCCGGTTCCTGGCACAGAGCTCCTGAAACCCTTGCAATTTCCTAAGTGATAAGAGCATGAGGAGCATCTTTTCTTCTAATATTTGGTCTTTGACCCTGTTCCTGACACAGGGCTCCCCAAACCCTTGTAATTACCTGGGCGACAGGAGTTTCTCCTGTTCTAATTGGGAGACTCTAGGTTGGCTCCTGGATGGCTGCTGGATGGGGACTGGTTACCAGAAAGACCAAGCCATGATGAGAAGCTTAAAATTTTCAGCCCCGCCTCCTATTCTCTTGAGAAGGGAGAAGGACAGGGAATGGAGCTAATGATCAAAAATGCCTATGTGATGAAGCCTCCATAAAATCCCAAAAGCATGGGATTCAGAGAGCTTCCAGGTTGGTAAACAGTTGGAGGTGCAGAGAGAGTGGTGTGCCCGGAGAGAGCATGGAAGCTCTGTGCCCCTTCCCACATACCTTGCCCTGTACATCTCTTCCATCTGGATGTTCATCTGTATCCTTATCATATCCTTTAATAAACTGGTAAACGTTAAGTAAGTGTTTCTCGGAGTTCTATGAGCCGCTCTAGCAAATTAATTGAACCTGAGGTGGGGGTCGTGGGAATCTCTGAATTATAGACGATGGATCAGAAGCACAGGTGGCAACTTGGACTTGCGATTGGCATCTGAAGTGGGGGAGGGGGCAGTCTTGTGAGATTGAGTCCTTGACCTGTGAGATCTGACACTATCAGTGTCAGAATTGAGTTTAATTCTCAGTCACCCTGCTGGTGTCCGAGGATTGCTTGTTGGTGTGGGGAAGCCCCCGTCCCGCCACACACATTGGAATTGCTTCCAGAACCAAAATAATAGTTAATGAGGGTTTAAAAAAAACATACATGGTGCCAGACTGTAAATACTGTTTTGCAGTATTTTTTCATTTAACAATATATCTTCAAGTTCACTCTGTGTCAATGCACATATAGACCTACATATAGAGAAAAGGCTTTAGAAGGACATATATCAAACAATGGTTACCTTTAGGGAGGAGATTAGGAGATGGCTAATGAAAGGGAATTTTTACTTTATTCTTGTTTTTGTTTTCTTTTTTGTAAGAATGGATTCGTGTATTATTTGTGCAATTAATAATAAATTTATATTTTAAGACTTGAACTCTAAAAGACTGACTTATTCAATGTTCCCGCTCTGTTGTCCATATATCATTTGCACTTCCTTTCATTCAATTAATTCTTCCACTCAGCTATCATTGAGCACCTACTATATGCATGGCATTGTGTTAGACGCTGAGGGTATATGAGAAATTTAAAGTATGATTCGGTTTCTGTTGATCGGGAGCTTTAAATCTGTGTAGGAGAATTGCAGGACAATCCCTCCCTCAAAGTAATAAAACTAGAACATGATGGATAAGATCAGACATTTAAAAAAAATACCTTAGGGACAAAATATTTTCCAGGCCCAAAGCAGGAAGAGTAAGAAATTGATTGTAGCTTAACAGAGAGTTATAAGCTAAAGAAAAGACGTGTCCGTTGGAAGGAGAGCAGTCAACATTAGACACCGAGAAACAGGAATTAGAGAGAAAAAGAGTTGGCAGGGCCCACCCCAGTGCTATGGAGTCTGAGAGCTTCCCTCAGCTTATTGAAACATCTGGGCCACTTATCAGGTGTATGTCTGAGTCATCACGCCCCACCCCCACCCCAGGAGTGGGACAGGGAGAGGGAGGGCCCCTACTGGGGTTCTGCAGCTAGAGAAGCCCAGCAAGAAGAGTCAAGGAGCAAGTCCAAACTGAAATCCATTAGGGAGAGGCTGCAAATTAAGCCTCAAGGAGACCAGGGGCAAATGCAAAAACAGAGGGTCAGATACCAGACCTCAAACGGACATGACTGCGGAGCTGAAAGTTACTGTCAGCCAGAGACACGGTTCGGTGAGGCTGAGTGCACAAGCAGGGAGGGTCCAGCACAATGGGATCAAACAATCTTGGGCTGGATTCTTGGGGCGCTAGGTGTGTCAGGCTGTTTTAAAGGCAGTTTATTCAGGGAAAGAAGTTTATTACTGCAGCGGAGATGAATGTATCAGGCAATCGTTGCTTGTAGTCTTTGGACATTAAATCTATCCAGCTAAGTCCTTTGCTCTGGTTCTATGGTCACTAAGCAACCTTCTGATTAAAACGTGGACCCCCACATAGATCTGCCTACCGGGAGATAATGAGCTGGCTAGCCAGCATGACTCGTCCTGCTCTCTTGACCTCTATTTCTCATTGTAATGTTTTTTCAAAATGAAATCTATTTCATAATGTTCTCTTGTTACAAAAGTAATAGAAGCTAATTATAGAAAATATAAACAAGCAAAAAGAGAGTGTAAAGGTCACCCATAATCCCACAACCCAGAACAACTACTGCTAATACTTTCGTATTATTAGTTCAGATCCTTTTTATATGTATATTTATCTACAACACATATACATATGGTCATATGTGCATATTTACCTTGGTATTCTATCTTTATTTTTCTTTTTTTGATTTGAAACTTCTTCAATTATGCGAGTGATACATGAGTGCATTTTCATAAAAGATTTTAACACAACATAGAACTATATGGGGTAAACTTTGAAGCAACTCATAGTAAATAGCTTCATATTTATCCTTGCAGTTATTTTTCTATGCATTTAGATATCTATATTACATACTATTAAAATAGAAAACCTTGGGGCCAGCGCTGGTGGCCTAGTGGTTAATTTCGGTGCACTCTGCTTCAGTGGCCTAGGTTCAGTTCCTGGGCTCAGACCTATACCACTCATTGGCAGCCATGCTGTGGCAGTGACCCAAATACAAAATAGAGGAAGACTGGCATAGATGTCAGCTCAGGGTGAATCTTCCTGAGCAATACATTAAAATAAAATAAAAAATAAAAATAAAATAGAAAACCTAGGATCCTTCCACCATACTTTTTAGTAACTGCTTATTTTTACTAAAGCATCTATTGTGAACATCTTATCATGTCAATAAACACAATTTACGTGATCTTTTTCTTAATTTTATTTTATTTTACTTTTTTTGTGAGGAAGATCAGCCCTGAGCTAACATCCAATGTCAATCTTCCTTTTCTTTTTTTTTTGCTGAGGAAGATTGGCCCTGGGCTAACATCCGTGCCCATCTTCCTCTACTTTATATGGGATGCTGCCACAGCATAGCTTGACAAGCAGTGCATCGGTGCGTGCCTGGGATCCAAATCCACAAACCCCGGGCCATCGCAGTGGAGCACACGCACTTGACCGCTTGCACCACCGGGCCGTCCCCTACGTGATCATTTTTAATGGCCATACGGTATTCCATTGTATGACTGCACCATGGTTTATTTAACTAATACCCTATTGTTGAACATTTAGGTTATTTTCAACCTTCTCCTATTACAAACAGTACTTCCATAAACTTCCTCCTGTGTATACCATTATGCACATGAATGATTATTTTCTTGGAATAAGTTTTCATGGGTAGAATTGTGGGGTCCAACAGTGTGAACATTTGAAGGTCCAATTGCCCTCCACAAAGGACATAGCAATCTACACACCCAACACCCAGAGTATGAGAGTGCTCATTTTCCTCAACCCTTGCCCACGCTGGGTGTTTTCAATCTTTTTAACCTTTGCCAATCTATAGGCATAATAGGGTAGATCACTGTTGCTTTAATTAGCATTTAAAATTGTTCCTGAGGTTTATTAATTTATTTAACAAATATAATTCAGGACCTACTATGTGCCAAACACTGTACTAGGCACCAGATATGATGGTGAACAAAAATGGCCACAGACGTTGATCTTATGGAGCTTACAATCTAACGAAAGAGACATTAATCAAATGATACTATAAATAAAGATAAAACTGCAACTGTGATAAGGGTCATGAAGGAGAAGTACAAAGAGCTCTGAGAACATAAAATAGGGGGCTTGGGAAGGCTTCCTGAGGAAGTGATGATTAAGCTGGTAACTGTAGGGAAAGTTGGAGTCACCAGGTGAAGCAGGGAAGGAAGCATTCTATAGAGGAAACAGCATGTGCAAAGATCCTGCGGTAGAAGGGAGCTTGGTGAGGCACTTGAAAGCAGTTCAGTGGACTCAGAACACAAAGAGTGAGGGACAGGTCAGAGCCAGGATATTCAGGCTGGTCAAGTGGGTTAAGGATTTTGGTCTTTATCCTCAGTGCAAAACGAAATCGTTGAAGAGTTTAAAGCAGGAGGATGACATGAGGAGATATGCAGTAGGAAAAGATGACTGTGGCTCCAGGGTAAAGAGTAGATTGGCATGGAACATGAGTGGATGCAGGTAGACCATCCAAGAGGGCAATAGTTGAGATGAGTGATGATGGTGGCTTAGAGCAGTGGGGTAGTTTTGTAGATGGAGAGCAATGCACGGATACAAACTCTCATAGTATCAGGACAGATACCAAAAATGAATCATCACCAAGTCCTGGCCTATCTCCATCTGGACTCTCTCTTTTTTTTTTTTTAAGATTTTATTTATTTATTTTTCCCCCCCAAAGCCCCAGTAGATAGTTGTATGTCATAGCTGCACATCTTTCTAGTTGCTGTACATGGGACCCGGCCTCAGCATGGCTGGAGAAGCGGCACATCGGTGCGCACCCGGGATCAGGAGCCGAACCCGGGCCGCCAGTAGCAGAGCTCGCGCACTTAACCACTAGGCCACGGGGCCGGTCCCTGGACTCTCTCTTGAATCTATTCCATAAACCCTGTTCCAGCTCAGGCCTCACCCTCTCCTGCCTGGACCATGTACCAGTCACTTCTGTGGCCTCCAGTCTTGCTGCCTCCAATTTCTTTTCTGCACCTGTAACCACAGAGATTTTTCTTAATAACGGCTTTATTGAACTATAATTCACATACCATACAATTCACCTTTTTAGAAGGTACAATTCAATGGCTTTTAGTGTTTCATGGATATGTGCAACCATCATCACTATCTAATTTTGGAACATTTTCATCACCTCAAAAACAAGCCCCATAGAGCCAGCCCTGATGGCCTAGTGGTTCAAGTTTGGCGCTCTCACAGCTTCAGCAGCCC
Source organism: Diceros bicornis minor (assembly GCF_020826845.1). Lineage (NCBI taxonomy): Eukaryota > Metazoa > Chordata > Mammalia > Perissodactyla > Rhinocerotidae > Diceros > Diceros bicornis. The sequence goes on along the minus strand of NC_080781.1, from coordinate 110,229,703 downwards.
AGGTTTGCTTCCTGGTCGTGGAATCACACCACCCGTCTGTCAGTTGCCGTGCTGTGGAGGCAGCTCACATAGAAGAACTAGAAGAACTTAACGACTGTGATATACAACCATGCGCTGGGGCTTTGGGGAGGGAAAAAAACAGGAAGATTGGCAACAGATGTTAGCTCAGGGCGAATCTTGCCCTGCAAAAAAAAACCCAAACCTAACAAACAAACCCCATAGCCATTAGCAGTCACTCCCCATTCCCTCCCAACCTTCCCAGCTCTAGGCAAATACTAATCTACTCTCTGTCTCTATAGATTTCCCTATTCTGGACACTCCATAAAATTAGGATCATAAATATACAGTCTTTGGTGACTGACTTCTTTCACTTAACATCATGTTTTCAAGGTTAACCCACGTTGTAGCATGTATCAGAACTTTATTCCTTTTTATTGCAGCATAATATTCCGTTGTATGAATATATCACATTTTATTTATCCATTCATCCATTGATGGACATTTGGGTTGTTTCCACTTTTTGGCTGTTATGATTAATTCTGCTATGAGCATTCATGTATGAGTTTTTGGGTGGACACACGCTTTCATTTCTCTTGGGTATATATCTAGGAATGGAATTGCTGGGTCATATTGGTAACCCTATGCTTAACATTTGAGGAACTACCAGACTGTTCCCCAAAGTGGCTGCACCCTTATACAGTACCACCAGCTGTGAACGAGCGTTTCAATTTCTCCACTTTCTTGCCAACACTTGTTATCATATGTCTTTTTGATTGTAGCCATCCTTGTAAGCGTGAAGTTGTATCTTGTGGTTTTAATTTGCATTTCTCTGAAGGCTGATGATGCTGAGCATCTTTTCATAGACTTATTGGCCACTTGTTATCTTCTTTGGAGTAATATCTATTCATATCTTTTGCCAATTTTAAAAATATTTTATTTATTTTGTTATTGAGACATAATTGACATATAACATTATAGTAGTTTCAGGTATGCAATACAATAATTTGATATTTGTATATATGGTAGTCCCCCCTTATCCACGGTTTCACTTTCTTTGGTTTCAGTTACCCGTGGTCAACCATGGTCTGAAAATATTAAATAGAAAATTTTAGAAATAAACACTTCATAAGTTTTATTTATTTATTTATTTTTAAATTTTATTTATTTATTTATTTTTCCCCCAAAGCCCCAGTGGATAGTTGTATGTCATAGCTGCACATCCTTCCAGTTGCTGTGTGTGGGACTCGGCCTCAGCATGGCCAGAGAAGCGGTGCGTTGGTGTGCGCCCCGGATCCGAACCGGGGTGCCAGCAGCAGAGCGCGCGCACTTAACCACTAAGCCACGGGGTCGGCCCACTTCATAAGTTTTAAATTGTGCACCATTCTGAGTAGCGATGAAATCTTCCGCTGTCCCACTCCTTCCCGCCCAGGACATGAATCATCCCTTTGTCCAGCGTAGCCATGCTACATATGTTAGCCTCCTGTTAGTCACTTAGTAGCCGTCTTGGTTATTGGATCGACTGTCTCAGAATGGCAGTGCTTGTGTTCAAGTAACCCTTATTTTACTTAATAATCGCCCCAAAGTGCCATTAATTTCTTACTATGCTTAATTTATAAATTAAACTTTATCATAGGTGTGTATGTATAGGAAAAAACGTAGTATGTATAGGTTCGGTACTATCCGTGGTTTCAGGCATATCCACTGGGCATCTTGGAATATATCCCTGGTAGATAAGGGGGGACTACTGTATAGTATGTGGTAGGGGTCCAACTACATTCCTTTGCATGTGATATCCAGTTATTCCAGCATAATTTGTTTTTTTTATTTTCCCCAGTTTTACTGAGATATAATTGACATACATCACTGTATAAGTTTAAGAGGTACAGCAGGTTTGACTTACACATATTGTGAAATGATTACCATAATAAGTTTAGTTAGCATCCATCATCTCGTATAGATAAAATGAAATGAAACAGCAAAAAAAAGAAAAAAAATTTTTCCTTGTGATGAAAACTCTTAGAATTTACTCTCAACTTTCATATATATCATATAGCAGTGTTAACTGTAGTCATCATGTTGTACATTACATCCCTCGTACTTATTTATCTTATAACTGGAAGTTTTTTACCTTTTGACTACCTTCCTCCAATTCCCCTCCTGCCACACCCCACTTCTACTAACCGAGATACGTGGTTGATCTCTTTTTCTATGATTTTGGTTTTTTTTTTGGATTCCACATATAAGTGAGATCAAAAAGTATTTGTCTTTCTCCGTCTGACTTATTTCACTTAGCATAATGCCCTCAAGTTCCATCCATGTTGTTGCAAATAGCAAGATTTCCTTGTTTTTTTACCAGCATCATTTGTTGAAAAGACTATTCTTTCCCCATTAAATTGTCTTGACACCCTTGCTGAAAATCAATTGACTGTAAATGAGACGATTTATTTCTGGACTCTCAAATCTATTCCATTGATCTATATTTCTATCCTTATACCAGGATCACACTGTCTTGATTACCGCAGCTTTGTACTAAGTTTTGAAATGTAGAAGTGTGAGTCTTCCAACTCTGCTTTCCTTTTCAAGACTATCCTGGCTATTCTGGGTCCTTTGAATTTTCATATGAATTTTAGGATCAGCTTATGAATTTCTGCAAAAAAAAAAAAGGAAGCTGGGATTTTCATAGAGATTTTGTTGAATTTGTAGCTTAGTTTGGGGAGTATTGCCAACTTAACAATATTGTCTTCCAATCCATAAACATGGGATGTCTTTACATTTATTTAGGTCTTTTTAAATTTCTTACAACACTGTTTTGTAGTTTTCAGTGTATGTGTCCTGAATTTCTTTTGTTAATTTTATTTCTAATTATTTTATTCTTTTTGGTGCTATTGTAAATGGAATTGTTTTCTTAATTTCATTTTTTGAATGTTCATTGCAAGTGTATAGAAACACAACTGATTTTTTAAAAATTTTATTTATTTATTTTTTTTCCCCCAAAGCCCCAGTAGATAGTTGTATGTCATAGCTGCACATCCTTCTAGTTGCTGTATGTGGTACGTGGCCTCAGCATGGCCGGAGAAGTAGTGCGTCGGTGTGTGCCCGGGATCCGAACCCGGGCCGCCAGCAGTAGAGCTCGCATACTTAACCTCTAAGTCACGGGGCTGGCCCCACAACTGATTTTTGTGTGTTCATTTTGTATCCTGTAACCTTGCTGAACTCATTTATTAGTTCTAATAGTTTCTAGTGGATTCCTTAGGATATTCTATATATGCGATCATGTCATCTGCAAATAGAGATAGTTTTACATTTTCTTTTCTAATCTGCATGTCTTTTATTTCATTTTTTTTTTTTTTGCTTAATTGCCCTGGATAGAACTTCCAGTTCAATGTTGAATAGAAGTGGTGAGAGTGGACATCCTTGTCTTGTTCCTGATCTTATGGGGAAAGCATGCAGTCTTTCGCTATTAAGTATGATGTTAGCTGTGCATTTTTTGTAAATGCCCTTTATCAGGGCATTGAGGAAGTTCCCTTCTATTCCTAGTTTATTGAGTGCTTTTATCATAAAGGAGTATTGAATTTTGTCAAATGCTTTTTCTGCATCTATTGAGATGATCTTTTCTTTGTTTTTTATTCTACTGATATGGTGTAATACATTATTAATTTTCAGATGTTAAACCAACATTGCATCCCTGGGATAAATTCCACTTTGTCACGGAATCTAATCCTTTTTAAATGTCGTTGCATTTGATTTGCTAGTATTTTGTTGAGGATTTTTACATCTATAATCATAAGAGATATTGGTTTTCTTTTCTTACGATATCTTTGTCTGGCTTTGGTACCAAATAATACTTTATTAATGTGGTGTATTATATTGACTGATTTTCATATGTTGAACCATCTTTGCATTCCAGGAATAGATCTCACTTGGTCATGCTGTGTAATCTTTTTAATATGCTGTTGAGTTCAGTTTACTAATATTTTATTGAATATTTTTGCATTAATATTCATAAGGGATATTGTTCTACAGCTTACTCTTCTTGTAGTGCCTTTATCTGGCTTTGGCATCAGGATAATGCTGGCCTCACAGAATGAGTTTGGAAGTGTTTCCTTATCTTTTATTTGAAAAGGATGGATGTTAATGCCTCTCTAAATTTTTGGTAGAATCCACCAGTGATGCCATCTAGTCCTGTGCTTTTCTTTGTTTGAAGTTGTTAGATTAGTGATTCAAACTCTTTCCTTGTTATATGTCTCTTCAGATTTTCTATTTCTTCTTAAGTCAATTTCTATAGTTTGTTCCTTTCTAGGAATCTTTCTATTTCATCTAAGTTATCTAATTTGTTGATGTACAATTGTTCATAGTATTTCCTTATAATCCTTTATATTTCTGCAAAGTTGGTGGCAATGTCCTCTTTTTCATTCCTAAATTTTACTAATTTGAATGCTTTCTCTTTTTTTCTTAGTCAGTCTAGCTAAATGTTTGTCAGTTTTGTTGATATTTTCAAAGAACCAACTTTTGTTTTTTTTATTTTTCTCTATTGTTTTTCTGTTCTCTATTTCATTAATTTCCACTCTAATCTTTATTAATCCTTCCTTTGATGGCTTTGGGTTTAATTTGCTCTTCTTTTTATAGTTTCTTAAGGTGGAAGTTTACGTTATTGATTTGAGAGCTTTCTTCTCATTTAATGTAGATGTTTACAGCTATATGTTTCTCTCTAAGAACAGTTTTAGCTTTATCCCATAAGTTTTGGTATATTGTGCCATCATTTTCATTCATCTTAAAGCATTTTATAATTTCTCTTGTTACTACTTCTTTGACTTATGGTTATATATGAATGTGTTTTTTAATTTCTACATGTTTGTTTATTTCCCAAATATTTTCTGTTAATTATTTCTAATTTCACTCCATTGTGGTCAGACAACATATTTTGTAATATTTCAATCCTTTAAAATTTATTGAGGTTTGTTTTATGGCCTAGCCTACGGGCTATGCTGTAGAATGTTCCATGGTGACTTGAGAAGAATGTGTATTCTGCTATTGTTGGGTGGAATGTTCTACAGATATCTGTTAGGTCTAGTGAGTTTATAATGTTGTTCAAGCCTTATACTTCCTTTTTAAAATCTTTTCCCTATTCATTCTATCCATTTTAGGGGTTTGTTATTAGGTACACACAGAGACCCTTTTAATACCCAAATCTGATTTTGTCCTTCCTCTTTTTGGATCCTTTGACTTCTCAGCTACCACAGGCTAGAGAGAGCTCCTCAATATGGTACTCAAGGCAAAGATCTGGCAACTGGCAATTCCCAGTCTCCTCAAATTCTGACTTCCAGTCACAATGAATACCTTAGAGTTCCTTGAATACACAATGTTCTTTCTTCTTTCTGGTCTTTGCATGCACTAATTTTTTTGCCAAGACTGTCTCTAATTCAACTCCCCCATCCCCAGCTAACTCTTACTCATTCTTCCAGGCCTAGGAAGTCTTTCTAAACCCACGTCCAATTAACTTGTTGCTTTTCTGTGGTCTCTTAGTATCCTGTGCGTACTGACCTGTGCTTACTACACAGCACTTCTCCTCTAAATAACAATTGGAAATTTGTCTGTCTCCCTCACCAGACTGGAAGCTCTCTGAGGGCAGGAAGAGATCTAGGTCATCTCTATTTCTCCAGCACCCATCATAGAGCTGGGCAAAAAGGAGAATGTCAAGTTTTATTGAGTAAAAAAACCAAACAAACATCCAGGCTCCACTAATCCACAAGCCAGTGAGTTTGTGACACTATTAAGTGAAAAGGCAAGAGAGGAGTTTGTATACACTGGTCATAGCTTTATAAAAACAGATGTGCAGGCTTCGAATATTTGAGAGATATTTAGGAGGGGAAACGGACTAGTTTTGGCAATGGATTGACATGAGGGTTGAGGGAGAAGGACATGGCAAGGATGACTCTCATGATTCTGACCTGTGCGACAGGGTAAATGGTGGTGCCATTCTCTGAAAGGTGAAACGCCAGATAAAAATCAGGTTGAGGGTCAAGAGGGAGGAGGAGATGATGTGTTTGTTCTTAGATTTGTTGAGTTTGTTTCTTTTGAAATATCCAGGTGGAGATGCCAGATGAGCAGCTGGATACATGAGGCTGGAGCTCAGAGAAGGGCTTTGGGCTGGAGATGCAAATATGTACTCTATTGGATATGGTCCTCAACATTTTTTTGATAGCCAGCAGAATAGAATTTCACATGACTCTTTATTGTTGTGATCTTTGAAAAAAATTGAAGGCATAGGATTTATAACTAAAACTCAGGGAAGGTGATCTTGCAAAGGTGACCAAATACACAGATTTCCAGTGGTCTGATTTGACTGAAGGATAGAACTTAGAGTACCTAGGAGAGTGAATGGACTGTATGTCCCTTATCCATTCAAGCGTGTCCTGGGAAAGGGGGAGGGGCTGTTTCTGCCTGCCTGACATTTTTAGCAAAAACAACCTAATTTCCTTAAAAACTAATACTTACAGCGTTTTCTATATACTAGTACTGTTCTAAGCATTTTACAAATTTAAACATATTTAATCTTTGTAACAACCCCATAACATAGGTACTCTTATTATCATTATCTGAATTTTACAGGGAAAGAAGAAACTGAGGCACAAAGAGGTTTAGCATTTTGTCTAAGATCACATAGCTAGCAAGAAGCATAGTGAGATTTAAACCTAAGGAGTCTGGCTCCAGAGTCCATGCGTTTTCATGCCAACCCACATGAATTAGGAGGTTCCAACCAGCTCAAAGTGAGGACTTGGAAAAGTTCTAACCATGGAACAGTTCACTTGCTATACATGCAGCATCTGCTTTGAAAAGCAAGAAAGATTTAGACAATGTATTCAAGCCAAGAGAAATTTGGTGAGCCCAGCTGTCATTGCCTCATGCTTCATGCCATGAATTTTGCAAGTCCGGTTCACCACATGCTATGATGGAGGAAGCAACAAAGATTATGAATTTTCTCTGTGCTCATGCCTGTAAGCACAAGCAGTTTCTGAGCTATTTAGAAGAGATTGATTCCAAGTATGGAGATTTACTGAAATGCCATCTCCAATCTTTTATTCTTTTTGGAATAAAAGAGTCCCTAAATCCAATTTTTTGGACCTCCAGTGATTCACCAGATTATATTTTCTTATGGATGTGACAAGACATCTGAGCACAATTGAACTTGAAATTGCAAGGGACAAACAAAAGCTCTGTTGATTTGTTCAAAGAAATGCAGACTCCAACTGGACATGTGGACTGGGCAGATGGTGACTGGAAACCACTCATTTTCCATTGCCGAGCTGTCTTGAATTCAATGCATTCACAGATTTTGAAGAATGCTCCACTATATTCGGTGGAAAATAAGAATTCCCTTCCCTGGATGCAGGGGGAGGGGTGCAGAGGAGAGTTTAGATCACAGGTTCCTGAGAGCCCAGGACTGAAGGAGAGAGTCTCTTACGTTAGGCTCAACATGCAGAGTCAGGAATCTGCAAGCCAAAAAGACCAGAGCAATAGCAGCAGGGTCAGAGCCAACTTCCAGGCCTGGGCCATGCTTGGCAGGTGCCAGGCATGGCTGATTGTCCTGCATTTCATGTACCAGCCTTAATAGGGTGCAGAGAGCCCAGCCGAGGTTAAGACATGGTGATGGGATGGTCAGAAGAGGTTGATAGGTCTTGTTTTTTTCTGATATAACAGTTTCATTGAGATATAATTCACATACCACACAATTGTTCTGGTTCGTAGGTTTTGACGAGTACAGACAGTCCTTTATTTTCATAAACAAACAAAATATAATTTAAAAGATATTTTTATGATTTCCTTGGGAATACAGATATTAGGTTGTCATTTATTTATTTATACACTGCCTACGACTAAATTATCAAACCCACTTCTAGTGTGTGTCAACATTCAGCTCAGTGAACTGGATCCACCAAGAATTTTTCAGGTAAACATTATTTCAACCTCTCAAGTTGGGTGGCTAAGCTCTAGACAAGGTTAAGGTCTTCCTGATGAAGCTGAAAGTGTGTTCTCTTTTTTAAAACCGCCAAATTTGAAGCCCCCATTGGGAGTCTGTCTCTGGAGTTAGCACGAGACAGGCCCAGACTGAATAGCTCCCACTGTTCCAGTTCATTTTGCTGAATGTCAGTTTTCTACTTGGTGGCGCTCAAGTCAGACCACCCCAAAATATGCCAAAGTGGCATATTGATTATTTTGAATTAAAGCTATTTAAGAAACAACTGGTGCGAGAAGGACACTCTGACCCTTCTCTCTGTCACCCTGAAAGCAGGAACTAAATCTCCCGTGTAAAAGGTACCCTCCCTGCACCAGGAGGTAGAGAGACATCCTTATCACCAGAAATAGGGAATTCAGGGCCGAGAAGGCTGTGTAAACTGACTCTGCTTAGTTTCTTCACTAATTAGTACCCAAGCCTAAGTATTTTTTGTCTTGTCGGTTCTTCACAAATTTATTGTTTCTTTTCTAAAAGGTATATAAACAGCCTGCTTTGGTCACTTTTTGGATCCCATATCTATGAGACCTCTGTATGTATGAAATTATATTTGTTTTTTTTTTCTCTTGTTACTCTGTCTTGTGTCCATTTAATCATTAGACCAGCCAAAAGAAGCAAGAAGAGTAGAAGGAAATTTTCCCCTCCCTGACATACTCTTTTTATTGAATCAATCAAAATTGACCAATTACCAGTAATAGGCCTATAAACGTGCACTTTTGAGTGAATACAGTTGATTAAACTTTTTTTGGATGTTTTTGTATTACTGTCCCTAATATCCATATTGCTGAATAGCCAACAAGCCATATTTCAGTATTAGTATCAATTTATTCTGCCTGTATATAGCTGCATCTTTTATCACGTGACCTACAATGGAAGAAATGTGAATGACCCGTCTTAAACAACATTTCCTAAAATTTCAGTTCTCTTGTCTATATTTGTGATCAGAACTACCTGGCAGGTCATTTAAACCTGTAATCTCTGATAAGGGCTTAGAGAGCTAGTATTTTATCTCTATTGTTTATTGAGGGCTAATCCATTTATTCTGGAAACCAATAGAGGAGGTAGTTGGTAGATATTGTTTAAAAAGTTGTGGCTGGTCCAGTGGCATAGTGGTTAAGTCCTGCGTGCTCCACTTCAGCAGCGCAGGTTCAGATCCTGGTCAGGGACCTACACCACTTGTCAAGCCATGTTGTCGCGGTGACCCACAGACAAAATAAAGGAAGACTGGCATAGATGTTAGCTTAGGGCTAATCTTCCTCAAGCAAAAAGAGGAAGATTGGCAAAAGATGTTAGCTCAGAGCAAATCTTCCTCACCAAAAAAAAAAAAAGTTGAGAAGCTTGACCTCTGGTCTCACCTAAATGGAAGGTCATAAGACCTCTGGAAGTGAGCCATGAAACTACTTACAATGAAGCCCAGATCTTCCTCAGAAAGCAGCTTTGGCTATTTGCCAACATGTCAAAAAGCACTTCATGGAGTCCCTGAGTTCCACAATATGGAGCATGGCATTAACCAACAACCTGCCATGGTCATAGAAAAACCACAATACTATTCCAGCTCCACAAAGGCCACGTAGGCCCGCTTCGAAAAGTGGATGTGGGGCATATATCATATGAAAGCAAGCTTCAATAAAGGGTGTTTGTCCTTTCTGACAAGACCCCACCTGCACTTGAGGCATGGTTATTTCAGCCTTGCTTTTTTAGAAATCCCTTCAAAGTCCCCATACCCCATGTTTCTGCAGGAAGAACTAAAGGTTCTTAATTCTGGAACCTACCCCCGCATATACACATACATGCTCACCCTCAGTTTTTGACTCCAGCTCAGGATGATGGACTCACGCCATTGGAATCCACCTCTGAGCCTTTATTGGCCATCTGGAATTTCTCAACCCATTTCTGGTTACTATTGTTTTATTCTTAGACCTCATTCTGATAAGATGATCATTTCTTTTGTTGTGTTCACCCAACCAACTCCTACTTCCGTTCAGGACTCAACTTAGTTATTGCCACCTCTGGAAAGCCTTATTTAATTACCTGAATCTGCATTAGGTACTCATCCCCCGAGGATCCCAGAGCATCCCATTTTTCTCTTTATCACTCTGTATTGTAATATCTTGTATGTCTTTCCCTCCCTCCACTCCCACCTAGAATGTAAGTTTCATAATAGCACTTGTTCACTGCTGTATCCTTAGTGTTACATACAGTGCCCAGCAGTGCTCTGTAAACCTTTACCCACCCCTTTAAACCATGGCTGTATCCTTGACTTGATCCCTTAGCTGGAGATTGGCACTACGGAATGTGATCTTAGGTAACAAGACTTCCCCATGAGTTGGCTTGGTTGAATTAGCTACAAGTCCATATGCCCCTAGGTGACTGAACCTACTTTATAAAGTTATTTAATATTGATCGATTGAGTACAGAAAATAATTGCTAAAGTCAATGGTTACAATTTTATCTTAATTACTTCTAATAGGAGCAAAATATCACAACTGATTATCTTTTGAGGTCCTCTTGGCAGACTATGCTAAAGGTCCCTGAATGACTATTTGCCATGGTAGGGAGAACATCTGTCCAGGTAATTGAAATGTAGATTCAAATCATTGGAGTAAAAATTTAAAAAGAGGGGGACAGGCTCTTGGCAAGTGCCTTCTGTCCTACTATGATATTTGAAATAATTAATTGAAAAGATGAGGTTAGAGGTGTCACCTGGCCACTGAGAGGACCCACAAGATGGTAGTATCTTGGTGAATTTAATAAAATCCACAGTCTGTTCTTCACCTTTGCAATTTAAAACACCTCAGCCTCAGGAAAGCTAATACATGATGGCCAGATTCATGTTAATCACAGCAGAGTGCCAATTTACTAACTTACAAAGAAATGCAGAACACCAAGGGAAAAATCATAAAGGGAAATATTGATAGTTTTTTTTTTGTGTGAGGAAGATCGGCCCTGAGCTAACATCCATGCTAATCCTCCTCTTTTTGCTGAGGAAGACCAGCTCTGAGCTAACATCTATTGCCAATCCTCCTCCTTTTTTCTCCCCAAAGCCCCAGTAGATAGTTGTATGTCATAGTTGCACATCCTTCTAGTTGCTGTATGTGGGATGCGGCCTCAGCATGGCCAGAGAAGCGGTGCGTCGGTGCGTGCCCGGGATCCGAACCCGGGCCGCCAGTAGCGGAGCCAGCGCACTTAACCGCTAAGCCTGGGCCTGCCCAACAATTCATGTTTTAAATTGCACACCATTCTGAGCAGCATGATGAAATCTTGCGCTGTCTCACTCTGTCTCACCCGGGATGTGAATCATCCCTTTGTCCAGCGTATCCACGCTGTATATGCTATCCGCCCATTTGTCACTTAGCCATCTCAGTTATTAGTTCGACTGTCTCTGTATGGCAGTGCTTGTGTTCGAGTAACCCTATTTTACTTAATAATGGCCCCAAAATGCCATTAATCTCTTACTGTGCCTAATTTATAAATTAAACTTTATCATAGGTTATGATATCCAAGAAAAAAACAACAACCCTGATATGCAGCATTTGCTGATTTATTTCCGTGGTGTAAATATTCTTACCATGACTGATTTCAAGCTATGAATTTGAGGTCTCAAGCCCTGCAAATTGGTTCCGGCATACCACTGGCGGGAGAAAGAAGGATTGAAATGTTCAGTTATCAGCCAACTGTATTTTTTCTTTTATGAATTTCCTGTACATGTCCTTTGCCCTCTTCTATATTGAAACACTTTCCTTTTTCTTGTTAATTCATATGAGTTCTTTATATAGTGTGGATATTAATCCTTTGTCACTGATTTTATTTATGGACGATTTTTGTGTAAAGAAGTTAAAAATATTTGTACAATCCAAATCTATCAAGGGGCCGGCCCGGTGGCGCAAGCAGTTAAGTGCATGTGCTCCGCTGCGGTGGCCCAGGGTTTTTTTCCTCACAAAAAAAAAACTTATGAATTGTTTATTTCTGGAATTTTCCATTTAATATTTTCAGACCACAGTTGACGGCAGGTAACTGAAACCACGGAAAGCAAAACCTTGGATAAAGGGGGACTACTGTACTCATTTCCCAATCATTCTTCAACACATTTAAGCCATTTTTTTCAGCACCATTACCCTGAAACAGCTCTTGCTGAGCTAAATGACCTCTGTGAACCCTAAATTCTATGGACAGTTCTCAAGTTCTTCTTCTTATTTCCCACCTCTAAGTGTTGGTGTTTTCCAGGGATTAGTCTTGAGTCCTCTTCTCTTCTCTACTCTCTCCCTAAGTAATTTCATCCATTCCCATGGCTTTAAACACTACCTATACACTAATGACTTCTAGATTTATATCTCCAGCCCTGGCCTTTCCTCTGACCTCCAATTGTCTACTTGACATCTTCCCCTTCAATGTCTCAAAAACATCTCAAACTCAACATATTCCAAACTGGATCCAAGCACTTTCTCTCCCTTCCTCAAACCAGGGGTTCTCCAGTGTTCCTCATCTCAATAAAATGTACCACCATATAAGCCAGAAACTTAGGAGTCAATTTTGGCATCTCTGTCTTCCTCATCTCCCGCATCATCAAGTCTGGGCTGTCTTTACCTTCTAAATATCTCCCAAACAAGTTCTCTTCTCTCCATCTCCACTTCCACCATCCTAGTGCAAGCCTCCATGATCTTTCACCTGGACTACTGCAATAGCCTCCTAACTGGTCTTCCTGCCTCCACTTTCTTCCCTTCACCCTTACACTCTCCACACTGAAGTCAAAGGAACTTTTCAAAACACTCTCCTATCTTAAACCCCTCAGTGGCTTCCCATTGCTTAGGATTAAAAAAAACTCCTTACAATGGCCTAGGGCCCTGAATTATCTGGCTCTATGCCCATGTCTCCAGTCTCATTTCATACCACTCCCATCCCGCTCTGCTCCAGGCACACCAACTTTCTTTCTGTTTCTTGAACAGAGCCTTCACTTCAAATATCACTTCCTCCATGAAGCATCCTATACTGACATGCTAGACTAGGCCAAATCTGCATCCCTCCTCTGCGCCCCACCCCCCGGCCATTATAGGTTCTCAGGGCATGATAAATCTCTCGTTAATTGCTCTTATTACAGTTTTATTTTTGCATTTATGTGTGTGATTATTTGATCATTGTCTGTCACCCCTACTAGACCATAATCTCCATGAAGGCAAAGACCAAGTCTGTTTTTGCTCACCATTGATCTCCAGAACCTAGTCTAAGACTTGGCACACGGTATGTACTCAATTAATATTTGTGGGATTAATGAATCACTTAGGGATCCTTTTTTTTTAATAATTTTATTTATTTATTTATTTTTCCCCCCAAAGCCCCAGTAGATAGTCCTATGTCATAGCTGCACATCCTTCTAGTTGCTGTATGTGGGACGTGGCCTCAGCATGGCCGGAGAAGTGGTGCGTCGGTGCGCGCCCGGGATCTGAACCCGGGCCGCCAGGAGCAGAGCGCGCACTTAACCGCTAAGCCATGGGGCAGGCCCCACTTAGTGATCCTTGTGTACAGAAAGTATATAAAATGAGACCAGCCAGTATTTCTCCTTTTGTTATGGCTTCCAGGATGCTAAGATTCATATTGAAAGCTTAATCACAGCAATTATATCAAGCCACTAGAAATAGCATATTTGAATTCTTTCTTTTGATCTTGATGTTCTATTCCTAGTTCACTGACCCAGAAAACCTGCTTTGAAATAAGATGCTGGGTGTGTGTGTGTGTGTGTGTATGCATGCACGTGAGCACACACGTACATGTGCACATGTGTATGGATACAAAGATAAATCAGTACCTAAAGGCAAGGTGTTGAGAGATACAAATGAAGACCTCGTCTTAATCAATGACTAATGGTGGTGAGGGTGAAGCCAGTATCTCACCAAGGTGTCATTATCATCGTTTTCCATCTCTGTCTTATTTCAATCCTTTCACAGCGCTTGTGGTTCATCTGTGGAGGACTGCAAGGTTACTGGGTAGAGACCCTTGTTTCCCCAGATTCTGTACCACGTCTATGGGCTGTTGATTAACGTCATTCAACTCACAGAACTTATTGTGTTCTTTAAACTTTTTTATCTTGTGAAATGTCACACACATCCAGAAGAGTTCGTAAAGCATAAAGATACAGCAAAAATCAATGTTTATAAACCAAACTCCCATATGACCACCACCAGGTTAAGAAATAAAGCATGGGTATTTCTTGTCTATACTGCATGTTGGACACTGCCTTATGACACATTGATATATATATATATTTTTTTGAGAGGAAGATCAGCCCTGAGCTAACATACGTGCTAATCCTCCTCTTTTTGCTGAGGAAGACCGGCTCTGAGCTAACATCTATTGCCAATCCTCCTCCTTTTTTTTTTTCCCCAAAGCCCCAGTAGATAGTTGTATGTCATAGTTGCACATCCTTCTAGTTGCTGTATGTGGGACGCGGCCTCAGCATGGCCGGAGAAGCGGTGTGTCAGTGCACGCCCAGGATCCGAACCCAGGCTGCCAGTAGCGGAGCGCGTGCATTTAACCGCTAAGCCACGGGGTGGGCCCGACACATTGATATTTACTGCTTGACTTTTAGCGCATATATATCTAGTCTCCCGGGTGAGACAGTAACTTCTTTGAGAAGAGAAGCCATACCTTATATTTCTTTCTACCTCCCACAGCGCCAAGTACAGTGCCCTAGATATAGTAGGTGGGCGATGCATTTTACATGATTGTACATCTTAGATTAACTCTGTGACTGGGAAGACCACTGAGGACTAATTTTGGCAAACAAGAATTGTTTGAGGAAATACAAAATTGTATCATTTGTCTAAATCACAGTATACAAATCAGGGTATAAGGATAACTAGTATATCATGATGTGAGCAGTAAGCCGAGCTTTCTGCTGAGTTCTGGCTCTTGCCCAGTGTACAAAGCCAGTGTAGGACTATTGCAGTATGGTATATACTATATACTATATACACTATATACCATAATATACATATATATAATACATATATACTATACATATATACTATCACAGTCTAGTATATATGGTATCCCTGTCTCTAGTCTCTAGTCAATTGAATTATTGAACTCATTCAATCAGTTCTTCGTGTGGTGACTCAAGTGATCTGTGTAAACGTAGATGTCACTGTGTTGGGCCACTGCTCAATTACCATTCATGCAGTGGTTCTCCAGCTGTGATGTACCTCGGAACCACCTGGAAAGCCTGTTACAAACCCATACCTCTCCCATTCAAAGATTCTGATTCAGCAGGTCCGAGGTGCCTCTGCAGCTGTAAGAAGCACTACGGGTGATTTTGATGCAGCTGGTTCAGGTACCATCAATGAAGAAACACACCTTCAAAGACTCTTTTATTCCCTACAGGTTGAAACTTCAGCACCCTTAGCATGGCATACAAGGCCCTTAATGAGTGGCCCCTTTTAACGCTGACTCTGTTCCCTCCATGCCGCTCTACTCTCATGTCACTGTCACCATCATTTCTCGCCTGAATCGCTACAACAGTGTTCTGACTTCCAAGTCTTAACTGCTTTAATGGCTCTCTGCTCCAATCTTTTCCCAAAGCTGGAGCCAGAGTGACCTTTCAAAATTGCAAATATATTCATATCACTCCCCTGCTCAAAACCCTTCAGTGGCTCCTCACCATCTAAGGGATGGTTTCTCCCACTGGTTCAGGTGGCCCAGCATCTGGATGTCATGGTGTTCTTTCCAGAATGCCGTGAAATAATTGATACATTAAATCGCACCATATGAAATAAAACACTTTTCAAAAGAACACTTCTGCTAGCAGAAAATATGTCTACATTATGTGTGTGCAATATAAAATCATAGCCACAAGCACAGATGTCCATGAAAAAATAAACTGTTGAATTAAGCATGATCAGTACTGGGATTGTCTGTTTAATATTCATTTGCTACTTGTTCATTCATTTCGTTGCTTGCTAGCAGATAAGCAGGAGCATCTGTCCAAGATTTAGGAAAAATTTATGGTTACAAAAAGTTAAAATAGAGAAATTTCTATCTATTACCTGATTTTTTTCTTTCACTGTGAGCATCCTTCTTATTTGCACCTGGCATGGTTCCAGACTGAGCAGGCATTGTCCCTGGAGAGCACAGCTTGAGAACCCCTACTCTGGAGCAAAAAGTTCAAGCTCTTGGGCGACCTCATCTTCCAGCCTCATTTACAGCCACTGTCCCCTCCTCTACCACGCCCTCTGGCCAAGACTTGAAATTCCCTAAATGTTCTCTGTCCTTTTTTTATGTGATTTTACACATGCTGTTTTTCTACTGCCTGCCCGCTGCCCCCTTTGAGATGTCTTCTCTCACCTCTCTGGGTCTCTACCTCCCCGGTGTCTTGCTCCTGACTAATTATATCACTTATTACATTACTGGTTGTTTGTGGAGCTATCTGGCAACTGGCCTGGGATCACTCTCAGGTCATAGCATG
This sequence comes from Diceros bicornis minor, assembly GCF_020826845.1. Taxonomy (NCBI): domain Eukaryota; kingdom Metazoa; phylum Chordata; class Mammalia; order Perissodactyla; family Rhinocerotidae; genus Diceros; species Diceros bicornis. The sequence continues at coordinate 110,213,237 of NC_080781.1, read as the reverse complement.
GGTTCTTGTCATCCATTTTTTCTTGAGTCCTCTGGCGCTTAGCACAGTGAGGGCTCAGCGCGTATTTGTGGAATGAATGAGTAAAATTGCAAAGGAGGCAAAGTTTATCTTTAAAATCTTCCAGCTCCCTACAGGGGTCCCCTCTCCACCTTTTTTGGCACTCCTTCTCAACCCTAGGCACTCCGTACCCTCATGCTGCCCACTGTAGAAAGGCACCAGGATCTGCCACTATTGCTAGAGCCCAGACTTCAAACACTTCCCTCCACATCCTACCAAACCTTATCAGTCCTGTGTCCCATCCCTCCAGGGCTAGATTTCAGATAAATAAGTGGTTCTCAAACTTTAGCATAATAGAATCCCCTGGAGGACTTGTTCAAACACAAATTGCTGGGCCCCAGTCCTCAGGGTTCTGATTCAGTCTGTCTGGGGTAGGTCCTCATAATTTGCATTTCTTTTTTTTTTGGGGGGGGAAGATCAGCCCTGAGCTAACATACATGTTAATCCTCCTCTTTTTGCTGAGGAAGACCGGCTCTGAGGTAACATCTATTGCCAATCCTCCTCCTTTTTTTTCCCCAAAGCCCCAGTAGATAGTTGTATGTCATAGCTGCACATCCTTCTAGGTGCTGTATGTGGGACGCGGCCTCAGCATGGCGGGAGAAGCAGTGCGTTGGTGTGCGCCCAGGATCCGAACCCAAACCGCCAGTAGTGGAGTGCGCGAACTTAACCGCTAAGCCACAGCGCCGGCCCTTTTTTTTTTTTTTAATTTTATTTATTTATTTATTTATTTTGTGAGGAAGAGCTGCCCTGAGCTAATATCCATGCCAATCCTCCTCTTTTTGCTGAGGAAGACTGGCCCTGGGCTAACATCCATGCCCATCTTCCTCCGCTATATATGGGGCGCTGCCACAGCATGGCCTGACAAGCAGTGCATCGGTGCTCAACCGGGATCCCAACCCAGGTCGCCAGCAGCGGAGCGCACACTTAACCACTACGCCACGGGGCCGGCCCCTGAATTTGCGTTTCTAATAACTTCCCAGGTGATGCTGATGCTGCTAGACAAAGCCCACATTTTGAGAACCACGGGAACAAACTAATGTAAAACCAGGGCCAGCAGGTAATAATGCATAAAGGAATCCTTATTTATCTTGATTCAGCCCCTTACCTGAGTCTCTGAGTCTACCAGCACCGTCTGGATTTGGTCAATCTCACATCATTTTCCCTCCACTTCTCCTTGTCCTCCTCTAACTTTCTGATTTTACTTTTCAGACTGTTCTCAGAGCTTCTCTACTTTAGACCAACTCTACCAGCCTTCTCTTTCTCCTTTCATGAAGCCACGGTTTTAGGACAAAGCCCTTTCCTGAGCTCTTAGCTCCATTTCGCTGCCCTCTTCCCCCTCGCTGTCCCCCCTGCTCCCCCATCCAGTCTTAGCACCCCTTACCCCAGCAGTCAGAGTGACCTTTCTAAAGCTTGGCTCCAATGAGGGCCCACTCCTATCTAGCAGGGGGAGCCATTTCCCTTCCCTGGGGAGTCTGGTTCCACAAAGAACATTAGCATGCTAATGACAGTCACCTGCTGGCCCTGGGAAGTCGCTGCTTGCTCCAGCTTCCTTAAGGACAGTGGAAACATTGACAACACCACATTTACGTGCTTCCGTTCATTCATTCACTCAACAAACATTGATTGAGCACCTGCCACTGTACTGGGCCCAAGGAACCCTACCAGGACACATCAAAAATGAACACATGTTCACGGCAGTACCTGAGAGTCCACAACGCCTCTTCATGAAGGGGGTGTTTTTGCCCCACTCATCAACATGGGACAGACATTCAAGGAGAAACTGACCCCTTATGAAGCCTCTTGCCTCAACCCTCCCATCTGCCTTGTGCCGGGGCAGGTGACCCAGGACCAAAGGCTGGGAGACGCGAACCCAGTGAGTTTCCAAACCTCTTTGTTGAAATAAGCATTATAATCCACACCTCTCAGTTATTGGCCCACTGCGTTGAGTGAGGTAATGTATGTAAAGCCCAGAACGTAGTGAGCTAAAACCTCTCTACACACACACAGACACACACACACAAACACAATGACACACATACCAACACTCACACATTGACATGCACATACTGACACACACACCCCAGCACACAATACCCGCATGCACACCTTTACATACATACCAACACACACCAAAAATACACACTGACACACACATTGACACAGATACGGACACACACTGAAAAACACACATACTGGCAGACACACACCAGCAAATACAAATATAGGAGTAAACACATGCCAATACACAAACACATTGACACATACTGAAACACAGACACACATACTGACACATACAAATACACACCTACTCACACATCAACACCAACCCACACCCGGCAGAAACAGGGAGGCCCAGGCCTCAGGAGGGGCTGCAGCCGCAGGCGGCAAGTCTTGGAGGGACCCAAGGGTTGCAGGAGACTTGAATTACACACTTGGTTCCAGCCGGCGAGGTCCACCGTGTTGGAGAGGGAGGCCTCTGCGAGGTTCTGAGGGTCCCTAGGGACAGGCGGGCCGAGTAGGGCACACTGGGTGGGGCCCCAAGGATTCTGCGCTCAAGTACCCCAGGCTCCAGGCGGAAATGTACAGAGCTTTGGTCAGCGCGGAGCGCTAAGCCGGGAGGGCAGCAAGCCGAGAGGCAGGCAGGATTCCCAGGGAGCCTCATAGTCTGCCAGCCCAGCTCCGCCAAGCCCTCCCCTGGCTCACCGACGCTCCGGGTATCTCAGCTCTGGCTTCTAAACGCGCGCCTCTGCTCCCGCCACAACACAAGCCCCATTTTCGGGTCAGAGCTAGTGACCTCCAGCCCTTCCCGGTCCACCAGCCCCAGCCTTTGCCAGGGAAGACTTGTCTCCCTCCCAGACACTCAGCCTGGAAGCGGCCAGTCACCTCTGACTCCCCGCCCCCATCCGGTCTGGGCCCAGCCTTACAGCGGTTCCTCATATACAGCCCTGGTCCCGCATGTTGCTGCCACCCCAATCCAGGGCCTGGCAACTCCCCCAGGCCCTGCGCCAGCGCCCTGGCGGGCCTCGGAGACAACAGCCGCCTCTCTTCCCTACCACCACCATCTGCCCTGCGGGCCTGAGCTGTCTACAGAACTCCACTATACTGGTTCCTGATTGTACCAGGTTCTTCCCTTTCGGCGCCTCCTGGGTCTCCAGCGCAATGATGGACACACAGTGGGCACCCAGTACTTGGCTCTTCATGACGGTCCCTACTGCTACCCCCTCATTGTGTCTCTTCTTTCTTCTACCCGCCCCCCATCCAAATCCTCTGCCCTCTTGTACAGGAAACGCTTGATTGGGCGCTTCCCCGAACTAGGCACTGGGGATGCGTTTTGCAGAGTCCTTGTTCTCAAGGTCCACACCACACATAAAGAGCTCCCTGAGACAGTAGAACATACATTGTGTCCACCCCATTTCTCTGCCTTCCCTCCTCCTCCCCAGGCCTGGGCCTCTGGGTTGAGTCCCTTCTCCCTCTCGCTCCCTGGTTCCTGTTTTTCTTCTTTCCTCTTTCCAGCCTCCCCCTCAGCCTCTCCCGCCTTGCGCCGCTGCAGGGCGTCTCCGACACCCCATCTCAGCCCTGTCGCGGGCCCAGCTTTCGCCCACAGGCTTGCCTCCCCCCGTGGTCCCGGGTTCCACTAGATGGTCTGGGGTCCCTCTCCAAGACCAGGGCACCTGCCCTTTTGAGGTGTGGAGTGGAGTATCCCGCCAAGGTTTTGTCAGGGTTCACCAGTCACAGGGAGCCAGCAAGGGGCCACTCCTGGGAGACGGGATGGGAGGCGTCTGGGCTGGAGAGGGGGAGAGGTGTCGAGGGCAAGGGAGAAGACCCGCGGCGGCACTTGGCCAGGAGGAAAAGGAAAGCAAGCGGACATAGGCTCTGCCTTCGGAGGTTCTCCCCTCTGCGCACCGCCAGCCGCCTAGTCCCCGGCTGACTGAAGGTTAAGGGGAAATCAGGGGGCGGGACAGAGCCACCAGAGAACGCTCCCCGTCACTCCCCACTGTCCCGCTCGACAGAGCTGGGGGCCTTCACCCCCAAGCCTCTACTCTGAGACTCCCCGGAGGTCCAGGCACTGGAAGGGGGTGGGTCGTCTGAGCCTCCACTCACACGCTGAGTATGTAGGGCTTGGTGGGGAGAGGAGGCATGGGGTTTGCCTGTACTAAGTACCCAACGGCAGTGAGCCGGGCTCCACCAAATTACAGCCCACAGCACTCGAGGATTGGAAATCCCAGGGCAGAAGGGGCGTCTTGTCTCAGGACCGCTGGCCTCGGACTCCCCGTGTCGCAGCTCAGTTGCGGGGCCGCAGTGCGGCTCCCCCCTACTGCCTCCTTTCTAAGCTCCACTGTGGAGCGGCAGGTGCTGCAGCTCCTCCCCTCCGGCCTCGGCCGCACTCCCGGGTCATGGGGGCGGGGGAGAGGTGTGGTGGAGCATTGAGACTCCAGCGGCGGGCGCTCCCATCCAAGCACCCTGAGATCTCGGTGGAGAGGAAGAGGGGGTACAGGAGGCGAGGAGGAGGGTGAGGAGGATTGCAGAGCTCAGCCGCCGAGCAGTGCGCGGGAGGGGGGACGGGTAGGGGCTCCCTTCCAGCCTCCAGGGTCTGGGGACTCAGGGATGTAAGGCGAGAGCAGGGGGGTGTGACAATTCAGCAGAGGTCGGGACGTACCACGGAGCCCAGTGGCGGGGGGGGCAGAGGACGTGGTCATCAAGGGGAGCCCCCGCCCCCCTCCGCAAAGGCCTACGGCTGAGGTTGCAGGGAGAACTGGAACTGGGCTCACGGTAGGGGGAAGCGGTGCATTAAATCCTCCACCTCCCCATACCCCACTTCCGAGGGGGTGGGCAATAGAGGGGAGATTGGGGTTGGAGCAGCAGCGAGGGGGCCCCTCCCTTGCACCTCCCCCCACCGGACTTGGTCGCGCCCGAAGTGTAACACTTTCTCTTTGTCGGAGGAGCTCCGCTGTTTCCTGTGCTGTAGCTCCCGTTGCAGCGGCGCCCGTGGCAGCCCTGGCGGACGCAGGAGCGATGGCAGCGACCGATATAGCTCGCCAGGTGGTGAGTGCGGGGCTTGGGTGCCAGCGCCGGGGCCGGGGGCATGGGAAGGACCGAGGGGACCTGGCCGCCGCCACCGCCACTGCGAGGAGGGCAGTGGGCAGCATCCAGGAGCCAAGGCACAGGGAGACTTCTGCTCCCGGGGTCAGCAGCACAGTCCTCCAGCCTGTCTCCGAGAACGGCGGTGGCGGGGGTGGGTGGGGGGCCTGGCGCAGGCAGCGGGCCGGCGGCTGAACTTGCATTGCCCAAGAGCTGCAGTAAGCGCCGCCGCCTCCCTCGCTGCAGCTGCGGTCCCGTCGCTGGGGCGTTGCCGAATGAATGGCCGCACGAGCCGCCGAGCCCTTCGGGTCCCCGGCACCGGCACCCTGGCCTTGCTTCCTCAGACCGCGGGGCCGCGCCCCTGCGCACAGCTGCCCACCGGGACCCAGGCCTCCTCAAGAAGAGGGGCGCGGGGCTGGGGTTAGCCTGGGGCAGGAGGCGGGGAGGGGGGGCGGGGAGGTGGCTGGCTGGGGTAGGGTTTCTCCATATGCATTACATATGTGACTGCGTCTGTGTGTGTATCACTGTGTGCGTGTGAGTGCACGCGCGCGCACTCGTGCCTCTCCGGTCTGGCGGCGGCGCCCGGCTTGTCTGTGACCCTAGATGAGCCCGCCTGTTTCTCTGAGTGTGCTCACCTCCACGGTGTGTGTCCATGTGTCCGGGCTCCTCTCTGTCTGCTTGTGCTGTGTGACTGGGTCCCATTTGTGCGTCTGTGTGGGGTGCAGTTAGCTGGCCTGTCGGTGGCTGGTTGCGTATTTTGGCATGTTTCTGAGCACCTGACCCGGGTTTTGCGGGCCTCTGGGGGTCCGTTTTGGGTGCGTGTTCAGTGTAGCTGGGCTTGTGTGCCAAACCTGTGGAGCTGGCTTCTTTCTATAAGGACTCAGGAAAATAAGTGTGAGGCTTGCAAAAGCGGTACCGTCTCTCTTTTTGTTGGCAACCGACTCTGGAAAAGAAAAATCTTCACTGAAAGAACTGAAGTTTTCCAGCCTGGGATGTGCAGGGAAATCGTATTGAAGTGACCTGAGGCTCCATGTTTGTTTTTTTAGACCAGAAGTTTGGTTGCAAAGGGAGGGGATGATTCCGTTTGGGGGAACAACTTAGCCTTTCTATTCATCCATGACTATCTGGGATTTTAAGAAGCACACAATTACCAGCACTCTGAGATGAGGTGGGATAGTAAAGCAGAGGTAGGTCAAATCCCATGACATCAAATACCACTTGATGAAAATCTCTGAGCCACCCCCCCCCCCGCCCCGCCCCACACACAATGTTTTTAAACCTTGTGGCTTACTTATTTAGGGAAATAGCCCATGAAATGCAATTCCAGTGCAAAAAAAAAAAAATAGCCCCTAGGTATATGGTGTAATTGAAACTGATGTGTTTTCAAAATCTGAATCCAGAATCTGGCAATATTTTCTCTACAGGATATGTATGAATTTATTCCACCCTCTTGTCCCTGTTTGGAAGGGCAGGGTGATTTCTTTGGAACCTCCCCCACCCCTGCAGACCCCAGTACGGAGCTCTTTATGCAGTCATGATGTGGAAGGGCCAAGAGTAGATAGGAGACAATGCTCTGATAATGGAATTTGAGAGAATTCTCTTCTCTCCAAGATTGGCACTGTAATATTTATTGCTTTAGTGTTTTAAGGGTTCCCAGAGTGCTTTTCTGCTCCTCGTTACCTGCATTTTAGAGATGGCACGGCTTAAGTAGAGGAATTAGTCTCCTGATTACACTTGCTCCATCCTTAGTGACCAAAAAGGACGCTAATGATTTTTTGTCAGCTAATTAATTTACATCGACCTGTCCATACTCTCTCACCAGTCCCCCTAGCCTGGATTAGGATTGCAACGTGAATATTGCAAAGGGGAACATTCCAGAAGGTTATCTTTCACCTCAGGCACAACTCTGGCAACCCAGAGATCCCCTTTGTTCTGTAGATGGAGGGGTGGGGGTGGTTTAGGGCCACTTGGTCTGCTTTGCATGGTTCTAGTTTGCTCTGGCTGGCCTTACCACACTCTATGATGAAGAACGTAATTGTACACCAGATTCTGAAGCTCAAAGAGCAGCCCAAGCTTGAGACCTTGTTATCGTGATAAATGGGTTTCTGGGAAAACTGACGTCATTCTCCATGCCCCCCTTCCTCAGCCAGTGAAGCTCTTGTTTATGTGTCATTTGTCTCTCTGCTCTCCTTTGTGTCTGCAAGAAGTTGTAATTCACCAGGGGAAGATGGAATTAACTCAGGAGACCTTGGACGTCTGGTTGCTGTTTGTTTCTTCCAAGGAATGTGTATCCAGGGTTTGGGAGAATACACCTAAGTGTGCCTAGCTTAGTTCTTTTTAATGAGCTCTGAGAGGTGCCACGGTGCAAGTAGTGCTCTGGTGTGTGTGTGTGTGTGTGTGTGTGTCCTTTTCAGAGTCAGCTGAGGGTCACTCTGGCTAGTAAGGTAACATCATTAGTGACTAAAACAGGCTTTAGAGTTGCTGGTTAGGACCCTTACTTGGGCATGCATGCAACTTGGAAGTTCAGCTCTTGTGTACATAATAAGATCCCATCCCATTTGAATGAACACCACAAAGATTCTGCAGGACAAAACTATTTCGCCATTGTGTCCGTAAGTGTTTATTTGGTTGACGGATAAGCATCTGGCACTATGGCTAGCCCTGGTCAACTATACAAAAAAAAAGTAGTAGACATAGTTTCTGGCTTTTAAGCTTACAGTCTAGTTGGAGCCGCAAATTGTGGACACCAAAATAATTAGAGAACTGTAGAAGATTCTTGGTATGTTCTCACTCCCAACCCCTGCTTGTGAGGTGGCTTGGGTTGCTATTTGTATATACTCTTAGAGGTTACATGACTTGTCCAAGTCAACCTAACAAGGCACAGTGCAGGCCCCAGAGGCTGCATCTCCTGGCTCTTGCATTGAGCTGTTTCTTGAATTCTGGGGTCCAGACTCTAAGAGCCGGCCCATAGTAAGAACTGCTCATTGATTCTGGCTTGAACCAACCCCATAATGTGGACAATGATGCTTTCCTCCAGTGGCAGCCAGGTCTTTCTCCCTAATGAAAGAGCTTGCAGGGGCTCACATTGTCCTAGCTGGGGTTGGCCTGGAGCAATTGTCCCAGAGCAACTGGCCACAGGTGGCTGCACTCTGGTCTTGCTACCAAATGGCACTCACCCTTGATTATCCTTGAAGCTCCCTGCCTCAGCCATCTCCACCACCTCACACTAAAAGTAATATTATACCCTAAGCAGGGAGAGCAAAACCCCAATATTCACCCATACCTCTACTGGGATACAGCACTGAAGAAAACTTACAAGGGCCCAAATATTAAAAATTCTTGAATCAAAATCGAGGGTATATGGATCATCATTGTACTATTTTCCAACTTTTCTGTGTGTTGGAGACTTTTCCAAATAAAAAGTTGGAGGAAAAATGACAATGCCCCCCTTCAATTGCACACAGCCCCTTCCCTCAGGGAGTTCATAGTCTAGCAGTGGAGGCAGACACAAATAATGAGATAATTATCGTGTTAAGTGCTGCACCGGAGAGCTACTGCCTACTGTGAGAATTCATTATAAGGGGACCTAATCCAGCAGTGGATGGGGGCAGTGGGTGACAGGAAAGGCTTCCTGAGAGCTTCAAGGAGGAAAACGGTAGGTGTGAAGATGGGTGAGACCTCACTTCTGCTACTGGTCTGGGAACATTTCATTTGTTAATTCATGCACTTTTATTTTCATTCATTCCTTCAACATGTGTTTATTGGGCACCAGCTCTACCAGGCCCCGTGCCAGGTGCTGGGGATATAGTGGTGACCAAGGCACACAGACTCTACCCTCTCAGAGCTTCCACAGGAGAGGCAGGAATAAGCCTCTTCACATCCTAAATGTGACTGTTAGCAAGCAGTGTTCTTGTTACAGAACTGCATTACAGCTGAGCAATTTGTCTGTAGGACATAATGAGATTTTGGTCTGTCGTCGTGTGCATAGCATTTACTTTGTGGAGTCTCTGCTGTAAATTTCCTATTAATTGCTGGCTTTGCTACCCAGCATGGCCCCTCCCTTCGTGTGCTGTGAGGGAGCGAACCCCGCACATTTGCCTGAGCAAAACTAATTAGAAAGATAAGTCCCCTGGAAAAAGGTATTCCAAAACGAAATAAGGCTGATTCCTGGACTTGCCTGGGTTTCTGGATGATCAGAGCTGTGGCTTCACATTAGCGTGAACAATTGAGAAGGGCTTTTAGTTGCATGTACATTAAAACCACATTCAGGAAAGAAAGAGAGAGAGAAAAGAAAACGAAAGAAAAAGAATACCGTGGATAAGTTTAACATGTTTCTTTCAATGATCTCAAAATGCTTCCATCTGTATGATTTCATTTTCCCCAACAGCTTCCTGGACACGTGTTATTGTTCTCTTCATTTTATGGGTACAGGGAGACCAAGTGACTTAGTCCAAAGTGTTATTGCTGGTCAGTGAATGAAACAATGAAACACCTACCACATGACACAGATTCATATTTTAAAAAAACTTTGGACCTTTCATGATGTTTCTAAGAAATATAAATGCTGCCCTGTCCCGTCTCCCCCCCTTCCCACTGTCCCCCCCAAGCACACTCATGGGGGTCAGAGAAGAATATCCTCGGGTGCTTTGAAGACTCTGATATTAAAAAGATTCTCAGTTTAAATCCCAGATAGCACAGTCATGGGTTATGTGTGGGTTTTCTTTCTTTTTTTTTCCCCATATTGCTTTAAATAAAAATCTTGGAGCCACCAGCCATGTAATGATGGATTATTTTAAGTAACAACTGGAGGAGGGGGCAGAATAAATTAGAAACACAGACCCTTCCTCCTCGGTTTGGCAGGAGGAGGCTTCTGCTGCCAGGATTTGGGATTTGAAACCGTGGGTTTCTCTGCTGTCTGCACAGAGGAAGGAGGCCACAGGCTCGGGAGAGTGAGAAATAGTGTTGTCTTCTTCTTCAGTGTCTTCTCATTAGAGGCAGCCATCTGCTGAATTATGCCGCGTGCTCTCGGCTGGCCCTGGAGTTGGGTCTTCCGTTGGCTGGCCCTGGAGTTGGGTCTTACGTTCGACTCGCTTAAAGGTGACTGGGGAAAGGATTTGCAGGCCTTCTCAGGGACAGGGCTGGGGCTCAAGTATTTCCTGCCAGGGCCCTCTGACCCCTGATGAAGGCCCTGGGGTAACAGGAGCAGAACTCTGCTTTCACGGCCCTGATGAGGTGTGAGGTAGTGTTCCCTTTCCTTTCACAGCAGAGGCCCCTAGCTCTGAACACTGGCGCTGAGGCAGGAACTGGGTTTTTTCAGATCCCCTTTAAACGAGACCAGATGGAGGCAGAGGCAAATTCTGGCTCCCCAGAGGACAGTTGGGCATTCATCCAGAGGCCTGTGAGTAAACCTTTTTTCTTTTTTTAACAGATTGGCGATAACAATGGCCAGAACACCGAGAAAACTCTGTTTAAAGAGCCTGGCTTGAAGGGAAGCTGTCTGGCTTTTGTGGGAAAGTTGACCCATCTTGAGCAGGGGTCACCCCTGGCCTGAGGTGCAGATATTTTATCTAGAATCTGGCTTATTGGGTTAGGTAGCCCTGGGGCTCTTGAGCAGAGCTAGGCAGCTGACCAGGCTGAGGCTCAGACTGGAGTCAGAAAAGAGGGAAATGGGAGAGAGAAGCCCCTCCATGCCATCCACTGCCTCAGTTGCCTTCCATGGGCCAGAGCCCCCTTGGTGAGCCCACAGGCTTCTGGATGATGTTCTGTGACCCTTCTCCCTCCGACTAGCATCAAGGCACAAGCCTGATGTCCTGGAATTTTAGCAGCATAAAGAAATATATCTGCCGCTTGAGTCAGCATTTCCATTTGAGAATGGCAGTCTACTTGACAGGGCCCAGGATGGGAGCACCCCTCTCGGCCACTAAATCACTCTGTGACTCGGGACAAGTCACTTCCTCTCTCTGAGTCTCTGTTTCCCCTTTTGTAAAATGAGCAGGTTAGATTAAGTGACCTTTAATGGCGTTTCCAGATCTTACTTTGTATGGGTCTTCTGTTTCCTTGTTCTCCAGCCTAATTTCTTTTAGGTCCTTGCCTGCTTCTGCTTCCGAATGAGGCAGCAGACTTGAACTCCACCCCTTCCCTGCTTTGAGTCCTCGAGCTGGGTGGGGAGAGTTGTAAAGAAGGCAAGTGTGTGCTTTTAGCTCAGCAGGTTCTCTGTGAGTAGAATAGAAACAACCCTTCAGATAGTGTCTGTTCGTGTAGGTGTATACAGCTATTGTCTTCCTATAAAAGTACATGACAGCTGAATTTTTGTCTACTGAATCTCATTTTAAGCACTAGGAGAGCTGGCTATTTAATGGAATCCTGCTGTGAATCCTTTTATAGAATGAAAAGCCACTCTGGAATTGATCTGGTGTATTAAAATCCAGAGTTTCAGGTATTGGATTTGCCAAAAATGGGCATTCTCCCTGTATGGTGAGGATGGCGTCCTTTGTGCTTCCTTGGGGTTCCCTAAGCTGCTCCCCCACTGAAGGGCATTCCTGGGACCCCTTAGGGGTGCTGCCAGCTTTTGCAGGCTTTCTTTCTCCTTGGAAAGGCCCCCAAATTTCTCTCTCCCAGCTCAGGTCATTGCCGCTACTATCAGTCTCCTCTTAGCCTGGCTTGATCTGCTCGAGGGAAAGCCCGATATTTGAAGTGTTCGGCACATTGGAGGTTTTTTTTTTTTTAACCTCTGGGATCTAACTTATCAGTGCTTATGTGGTTCTTATGGCTGATAATACAGTGGCATCCACTCCCTTGACAACACTGGAGGCAGCAGATAGGGCCATCAGCCACCTGCTTCTTCCATCAAGACTCTGCTACATGTTTCAAGATATGTGATTTGAGTTCTGGTTCACATGAATCTTTATAGTAATAAGTTACACTGTATAATAATAAGTTATGTATATATAACAATAATAGTAGTGTTATCAGGAGAATAATAGGATTTAATTGTATTATCGGTAAAATAAATGTTTTATATATAGTAAAACTGCCTGAACGCTGAATACTTAACCGAATTTTCTGGTTATCTGTATGTAAAGCACCTTTTTGATTGTAGTTGAAGATTTTGCTAAAATATCTGAGGCCACTTTTTTGCCTAGGAGAGCATCATCACAGAATCTTTTTAAAAAATAACATTTTTATTCTGATTATAAAAGTGAAATATGCCTATTGTAGAAAATTTGGAAAACACAGAAAAGCAACAACACCTACAGCCCCTCCACCCAAAAGTAACCATTGTCACCATTTTGGTGTATATTCTTCCAAGCTTTTAAAAATGTATATATACTTTTTCCCGTGATTGAGATGATCCTGTGTACACAGGGTTTTGTTTTGTTTCATTTTTTGCCGAACAGTTTTTGGTTATCATTTTCCTATGCCATTAAATATTCTTAGAAAATATTTTTATTAGCTGCTTACTATACCATCACGCATCATGGAACTATTGCTTGATTTTGATCGTCCTGAAGATGTGCAGCGTCTAGCAGAGATTGGTGTCTAGGGTTGAGGACGCAGATGGAGAAAGGGAAGGTGTGAGAGATCAGGCCCACCAGTAGGTGACCCATGAGGCTGCTGGAGAGACTCCTGTTTCAGTGTTTCTGCCCTTTCCCAGCTTCTATGTGAAAGGCCGGAGGAGAAAGTTTAGGGAAAGCCCAGTCATCAGTGACGAGTTCCAAACTTTTTGCTTTGGTCTCATCCTTCAGAATGACAGCTAACTTGGCCGCCCCAGTTTTAAACGGAGGCAGGAAATTCTCCATTGACACAATGCACCCTCAGTCCCCGGAGGCCTCAAATGCTGCTTGCTTAGTATACCACAAAGTTTGGAAGAGGGGCGGGAGGGAGCAGGGCACAGGAGTTGCCTACTTGGGTGCTTATGGGACTCTTTATTTTCAGAATAACAGCAATGGGAGAAAGATGCACAGCTGGAACCGCCATAACTGCGTTCTTCATAACATGAACCTTCGAATATTCAATTAAAAAACAAAACTGGTGTGTCCTCAGGGGAGGAGGCGGAAGAGAAAGAGAGTGGTGTTTCTGCCTGTGATATGAAATGTGGTATAACGTATTTCAAAACCGCAGGTGACTGCAGATGAGGAGAAAACAGGAAATGTAATTGGGGAGGAGAGTGGGGGCTCTCCCAATTCTCAGGAGTACTATTTCGTTTTGCCTTCCTTTTAGCTCCTCTCAGACTCTCTGCATCCTAATTACCTCTGCTGCAAAGCTGAGCGAACACTCTCTTTTCTTGTATTAAAAATGTTTTTAAATTACACAGGTAATGAGTGAATACATTCATGTTGTAAAAGGATCAAACAATACAGAAGCATACTGACTACCCCCTGAGTAAGCCCCTATTTCCATTCCCTTCCCTTGAGGTCACCACAGTTGCTGGTTTGCTGGGTGTCTGTTCAGGCCCCTTTCTATGCGCTCACATACGTTTGTGTGCAAATACACATATAGAGGGCTTTTTTGCATATATGAGCTTATACCGTACTTATTGTTCTACAACTTCTTTTTTCTACATTATAGTAGGTCTTGGAGATATTCACTTCAGTGCATATAGACCTACCACATTCTTCTGAATGGCTGCAGAATATTCCAGAATATGCATGTACCATAATTTAGTTAATATTTTCCTATTGTTGGAATATAGGTTTTTTCTAGTTTTTCAGTATTATAAACAATGCTGTAATGAATTTCCTGTACATAGTTCTTTGTACAGACAAGCAAGTTTCTGTAGAATAGAATCCAAGGGGAGGTTGCAGGGTTACGGGAGATGGGCTATTTAACATTTTAGTGACTGTGGTCTTTCTAGCATCTCAGTTCAAGCCTTGAATATGGCACCACCTGCTACTCAAGATGATAACTTGAGTTTTTAGTGTCAGATGTGCTGGGCACATTGTGAACATCCAAGGAATGTTTGATTAACTGCAATCAGAGTAATCAGGACTTCGATTAATCAGGCCACCTTAAAGAGAAAGAGGAAAGAGATAAGATATCAGAGGTTTAGTGAGGGAGGGGGGAAGAAACTTCCAGAGATTGTCCTGGGGTCAGTGTACATTCAGTCCAATGTCCTATACTTTTTACCTCCACAAAATTAGCTCTGAACAATGAGGACTGATATTCATAATAATGACCTTGACATCTTATAAAATTCATCAAAGCAAGAGTGAATGATGCTCCCTATACAGGATTTCCTAAAGCAGGAACTATATATACAAATACATTTTTGAAGCTGTCTCAGCTACAAGCCTTAAGACAAAAACTTTGCTGCTTAAATCTTGGTTAGCAAGAAAAACACATTAACCAGATCCCATGTCCCCTGTCCCCAAACCCTCCAGTTAATTTAGGTGTATTGGACACTGGGTGAAAAGATACAGAAGAAGTAAGGATTCTGAAAGTCCAGATCATCTAGATCAATGATTATTTCTCTGTAATTCTTCTTAATTTCAACCTTGGCTTCTGGTGATAGAAAACTATTGAGCCATCTCTTATTTTTGTGATTATTTCCCCCTCTTAGAAGAATCCTTTTCATCTTCCCATTCCTTACTTGTGGGCATTTCCTATATTCAATCTTTAGCTCTTTTCTCCCTGTACTGTCTCTTGGAGAACACATCCAGTTTCATACTTCTCACTCCTAAATTTATATCCCAGTCCTGAATTCTCCTTGAGCCTACAATCCCATTTCGCTAAGTACTTATTGGATTTCTTCTCCTGGATATCTCACCATAAAATCAAAACTATCTTATTTTCCTTAACATATAAAATGCTTTACAAATCCAGAAGAGAAAGACAAACACCTATTATGGGCAAAGACATGAATAGGCAACTCACATATATGTATGCATATACACAATACACATATATAGTTGAACAATAAAAAAATGTTCACCTTCAGTAACAAAATGCAGACTCAATAACGCAATGCTGTTTTCCAATGATTCAATTCACAATGGTTAAAAAGCCTCAGAAACTCAATGTTGTTCTAAGTATGGAAAAACAGACACTCTTGCACAGTGGTGGTGGAAATAGACATTTGTACTGTTCTCTGTTGAATGATTTCTCAGTGTATACCAAAACCTTTCAAATGTGTGTGCCCTTGGACTTAGTGGGCTTCAATTTTAGGAATTCAACTTAAGGAAATAATCGGAGATACATGCAAACCTGTAAGAACAAGAATTATTGTTTATATTGTTGAAAACTTGGAAACATGCTAAATGTCTAGCAGTGGAAGATTGATTAAGAAAATATGGTAAATTCCTACAATGGAATGCTATGTGGCTAGTAAAAATAATGTTTTAGAAGTATACTTAATTACTCAAGAAAACATCCATGTTATATTAAACGTCATGTTATTGATTCAAATTATGAAAAGGAATATACAGGATTATCCCTATTTTGTAAGAAAAAAGGTATACAGACTGGAGGGAAATACATATAAATATTAACAGTGATTATCACTAATATTTTTCATTTTCTCCTTTATAATTTTCTGTATGTTATATCTACAGTGAACATTGATTACCTTTATAAAATAAAAAGCCTAGTAAATGTAATTTCTTTTAGTAATAGTTGTTTAAAACCAGACTCCTTGACTTCTCCACTAAACAAGCACCCTTTCCCGGCTTCCCTCTTTCTGTCCATAGTGCCATCAGTCCAAGCTCCCAGGCTTAGAATCTTGCAGCCTTAGAGCTTTGATTGCTCCATCACTCCCTCTGCCCAATCACTCACTGAGTCTCGTCCCTTCTTTAGGAAGTCTCTCCAATTTGTTCCTCACTCCTGAGTCCCAAAACAGATCAGTTCACTTCAACCAGCATTTATTGTCACAGTGCCTGGATGTCACTCTGCTGGTTCAACATTATTCGAGTCATCTCCTAATATGTCTTCCTGCCCCTACTCTCTCTTTCCTCCAGTCAATCAAGCACCCTACTTGTCTCATGGCCTTCCTTCCTGAAACACTCAAAATCCTCTCAAACCCCATTGCCCAGGGAATAAAGTCCATACTCTTTCTTCTGCTATTTAGGGCTCTTTACAGCACTGTGCTAGGTGGGAGGTAACAGTGGACATATGGGAAATGCTTGGTAAGCCTTTGGCAATGAAGTAGATCTTTAAGAATAAGGTGCAGAGTTCTCCCCACTGCCCTTCACTGTCTTCAGTTTGAAAATTTCCCTTCCTCTCCTCTAGGCACTTGGACCAGAGGCTTTGGAGAACTTGAAGTTTCATGGTGCTGAATTTGGAGACAGGAAGAGGCAGCCAGGGGAGATAAAATATGGCTCAGGAAACCTCAACTCTGTGTCCCTCCCAATTTCCGACGCCTGCTACGTAGGAGGCTCCACTGAGAAAGCATATTGGCTCTTAAATATCTGTCTCCTCTGCAGTGTTGAGGAACAGGAATGAACAGTGGGACACTTAATCTTTCTTTATTTGCTTTAATAAAAAGAAGGAGAAAGGGGGAAGGGGTAGCAGAAAGGGGTGAATGTAGAACAAGCCCTGGGTGATGTGGGTCATTCATGAAACCAAACTGTCTTCAGGTGTCCCTCTGGGGCCCAGAATACGCCACCCCAGACTGAATGATGGCATATGGTTGTGTGTCAAGAATACTCCACTGGGAGTGTGTGGGGTGAGATGTGTGAGGGTAATGAACTTGCCAGACGGCAGTCACCAACATTAGCCCTGTCTCTCACCCTTGGAGGATCTGATGATACCAATGGGAGTGAGATTGCAAGCTGGGTGAAGTGGCTATCTGGGAACAGTTCTGACAGTGTCAGCCACTGAGATGCCCCCTCACCAACACAGCCCATCCCTCTCAGTGTGGAAGTATACCCTTATTATGGACCTAGTCTAAGAGTAGGTCCAGTCCAGCCTAAGAACTGTCTGGTAGCATAGCCTGGGGTGCTGGCACAGGCCTCCTGGCACTAACCAGGCCCTTTTTAGATTGTTCTTGGCACCCTTCTGGTTACAGAAATCTTGGCGTAGTCCCATCCAACAGAAACTCTGACTGCTTACCTAGCCCACCCCTCTTGTCTAGCTTGGCTGTCTCCAGGTTCCCTGCTCCTCCCTTCTCCCCTCCCCCGTGGCCATTGGCTGTTAGCACGTTTCTTGAGTACGTGCAGGTCCCCTTTGTCCTTCCCCCTGGCTCCTTGGAACCCTGCCTCAGTTTGAGGTTCTCCCTGCTTTGTAAAACCATTAACAATAAGAAGCTTTGGGACTTGCAGGTGAAGCAAAGGTCCTCTGCTTTCCAGAGCTGTGAGTGGCTTGGCTGACCCCGGTGGAGACAAGGGAACCAGAGGAAGCATGCAGGGAGCTCTCTCTAGCTGGAGGGAGCCACAAGTGTTCCACGGCCTCATGTGTTTGTTTGGGGGTCTGTGTGGAAGGATAACCGCCAGTGCAGTAAGAACAGCAGCTAGTATTTGTGGAATGCTTGCCACATGCTAGGCACCGTGCTTGGTGCTTGGGGAGCATTATCCCATCTAATCCTCACACCAGTCCTACGAGGCAGTAACCAGTTCCCGATTTTACAGATGGGGAAATTTTGAGAAGTTAAGGAATTTTTCCGAGGTCAGAAGGTGGAGGAGGTGGGTCTCTAACTCAGAGCTGCTTGATTTCAAGGCCTAATCTCTTAACCTTTGTGCTGTGCCACCTTTGTAGGTCCCCAAAATGTCCTAGAGAGAGGAGTAATTGCTTTTCAAAGTTCCTTCATAATATTTACTGAACCCTTATGCATGTACCAGGCATTGTGCTAAGCTCGTTACATGTGTTAGCACATTTGAGCCTCCTGAGCACCTCTAAGATAGGTAATATTATCTCATATGACAGATGTGGGAGGAGACTAAGTCTCTGAGAGGTTACCCAGTTTGTAAGTGATTGAGTCAAGAGTTAACTCAAGTCTGTGAACCTCCGGTGCCAGTGTTCTCATCCCCTGACCCCGCCCGACCACCCCTCGTAAGCCCCCTGTGTGGTTTGCTCTGTCTGGAACCATGATGACATTCATTACAGAACTCTGAGCAAGAATCCATGATTTCTAAGCTGACGGGCCATTTTTGCTTTGGAGCATGGAGTAGCCAAGGGAAGAAATGACACACTGGGCCTGGGCGGGTGTTACTTCCTAGCATGGACAGCATTTGTATGGAGAAGTGAGACGCAGATTGCTTTTAAGCACATTTTCATTTTCTTCCCTGCCTCCCCCTCCAAATTAGGGTGAAGGTTGCCGAACTGTCCCCCTGGCTGGACACGTGGGGTTTGACAGCTTGCCCGACCAGCTGGTGAACAAGTCAGTCAGCCAGGGCTTCTGCTTCAACATCCTGTGCGTGGGTGAGTATTTCCATAGCAGGAAATTCTGTTACAGAATATGGATCCTTAATGACTGGATGTGGCTTTGCAGGTAATTAGGTTAAATAGTGTGTCATTCTGATCTATTTGCAAGAGTGTCCCCCCACCTCCCTTTTATCTCTCTGCTTGTTTTGTAAGCTGTGATTACATTTTTCCCTGGCCAGTCCAGAATATGGGGCCATACCTTGGGGGAAACTGAGCTGTATGACACCCAGTGGAAATTTTGTAAGGGAGCTGGCTGGCTCAGCTACTGCTGTTGAGTTCCTTTTGACTGCAGAAAATAGGAGCCAGGACAGAATTGGGAGGGAGGTGATGGCTGGAGAAAGATGCCTGCCCACCAGCTGTGGGCAGTGGGTTGGGTCTGTCTGTTTCTTCTGCAGCTCTGCTATACTTGGTACAGTTTGAGCTCAAGTGCAGGGACCACACAGCTGTGTGCGAAGTTCTTTTATTCCTCTTAAGTATATCTCTGCCTGGACCTGTAGTCTCAAGTGTGAGAACCACATCTTAGTCACCTCTAATGTGATAATTATAGCAAAGTTCAATAATGTTTGTGAAATGAATGAATGAATTAACCCCACAGGAACCACTCATCATACATCTCAAACACTTCCCCAAATTAGCAATTTGGGTCCTTACTAGGACTCTGTGAAGTGAGCACAGCGAGTAGCATTTGTAGCCTCATGGAACAGACGGACACCCAGAGACTTGGGAGAATAAGGAACTTAGCTGAGGCAACACAGAGTGGCAGAGCCATGACGAGGACCCAGGTCTGGGTGACCCTTTGTCCCTGCCACTGCTTTTCTAACTGCTGCCAGCAACATCTCTTGAGAACACAAAAGCACTTTGGAAACTGTCAAGCACCAACCAAACAAATATGAACAACAACAGTTCCTTGACATTCTTTAAGAATCTCTCCTTAGACCTTAAAGAAAAATCCAAAATTTGTCAACACGATCATAGCATATAATTTTCACTATGCAGTGAAGCCTACCTGCATATTTTCAGTGGCCTACTTCTAAAATTTAATGATTGTATAAATACCATTATTATGACCTTATTAAGTCAGTTTCATGCTGGCTGGAACACTCAAACACTTTTGCTAATTGCCTTTTCTTATTTTTGTATAGAGTGTATGGGGAACTCATTCATGTTGAGGATCTGAACCATGACTGAATTGGATATTTTTCTCTGGTCTAAAGTTCTGTCTTCTAAGAAAAGTCATTCGTTTTTTTGGACTCTTCATTTTTTCTTCTCCTCCATCCCCAGCACTCTTTTCTAGATCATTTTCTGTGGGAGAAAAACTACACACTCAAGGCCAAGTAGAGAATAACAGAGCCACTTCTAAATATGGACTACAGGCAGTCAACTAGGCTCACTCACCAGCTAAATGACTCACTCCCACACACCAGCTTTGGAACCTATGAATTGAAAATATGTGCTTCACAGAACTACACATCATGGGCCTTACAGTCCAGATCTAGGCTGTTAATTCTTCAAATGCCAAAAGTTTACTCATGGTCATGATGAGGTGCTATGAGGAGAGGGAGACAAAATAAATAGAAGCCATGGTGAGCGACATCAAGATCAAATGCTATCACATCCAATATTAGCACTGCCAAATCTCTCCAATCTTTGGCTGATGGCCAACTTATTTCACATAATATTTGATTACTGAAAAATTTCCGCACAAACATGTTGGATTCCCTTGGCATTCTTCCCAGAGCTCCGTATGACCTGTACTGGCGTTGAGGAGATGAGAAATGAAATGACAGACCCACTCTAAGCAACCTTTCAACTAATAGGGTGGGCTAGTAAAGCTTTAGGAGGGAGGCCATGTAAATCAGATTGGCTCTGTGAGGGCGGAAGTGTAGGGTAATTGGATACGCAGACCACAGGCTCGCCTAGGGCCCAGAGGAAGAGGCAGCCAAGCTCAAGGCAAAGTGAGTGGGAGAAACAGTAAACTCTTATCTTTGAATTCCGACCCAGACCCAGGCATTGTATAACTACGACTGCTTCAGCCTACTTCAGCATGCACCTGCCAGGCTGGAATTGCTCAGAGGCCCGGGACAGACCTCTCAAGAGGGGAGGGGTAGGAAGGAAGGAGAACCTCTCACCCCCAAGGCGTCACCCCCTCTCTTTCTTCCCCCACTTGTCAAGTTTCAGGAAATGGCTGTCCTAATATCTCCTCTTTTAGCCCTGTTGGTGCAACCATTGGATGTACCAGCCCAGAGCAGTTTAGTTACACTCTCCATCCTTGATCCAAAAAAGCTTACAACTCATGCATCCTGCTCTCTGGCTGTGCTCACAACCTTGTCATTGCTCAGAGAACCCACAATTTGGGCCAAGGTCACGAGTGGCTTAGAGTGGCTCTAAGGCTGCAATCTCAGCCCAGCCATGGGGCTGGGTCCTCTCTCTGACT
This sequence comes from Diceros bicornis minor, assembly GCF_020826845.1. Lineage (NCBI taxonomy): Eukaryota > Metazoa > Chordata > Mammalia > Perissodactyla > Rhinocerotidae > Diceros > Diceros bicornis. The sequence goes on along the minus strand of NC_080781.1, from coordinate 110,192,314 downwards.
TAGCGAAGGGTCCATAGCTTGGCCGCTGGAGGTGATCTTCTCTCTCACAGGACTCTCAGTGACCACACTTTCATGCCTACCGCCTGTGCGTAACTGTCAGGTTTGCTCCCTCAATGACTGTTATATAGCAATTCTGTTTGGGCATGGAATATGTTCTTTTCCGATAGGGCATTTTAAGTGTAAATTTATGGTAGCACTAACTTTGATTATTAACAGAGACCTAGGATATTTTTATCACAGTATTGTTTATCTTGGTGCTGGGCTGCTGATCACGGGCCCAGGCCCAGCAGAGTGAATACTCTATATGCATATGCGCATGTGTGCGTGTGTGCACGTGTTATGTTGGGATTAGGAGAGAGAATTTTTACGAATCCAGAGTCCAATTTGTATGTAAGAGTACCAATAAACAGCACCTACAATGATTATTTTTAGATGGCTAGGCACATGGGTGTGAGCATATTATGACTCCTCTCCAACAGATTCTCTAGGGTTGACAAGAATTACTGACTGGGATGAGGTTCCCCTCCCCCCATAAAAAACATCTACTAGTCCCTTAGCTTTGGAAATCACTAGGATCCCATGATCCTAGATATAGTACAGGAGACCTCAGAGGAACCACCAGAGCCAACAGTACAAATGTTCTGCTGGGAAAGAGCCCCAGAGAGACTCAGCCCTCTGAATGCGCCAGCAACAGTAATGCCTGTGAAGAGCACAAAGGGTCATAATGATAATATTTACTTTGAAGCTGCTCGGGATTCCAGGCTCAACTGGGCTCTGTTGAACTTGGGAAAAAAAACATACAAGAGAAGCTGGATTGAGGCTCGCTAAAGCAAGAGGGGCAGGGCAGCTAGCGTTCTATCAAGGTCAAGGGTCGATTGTTTCATCCCTCCGTCTCTGGGAAAGGCAGCTGTCCACCTGTCTAAGACAGGCTGCCAGCAGTGGTGTGCCGATCAGTGGCTCACAGTCCGCTCCCAGGAGAAAACTTGCCATGGTTTGTAGCATTTGCCGATTTCCATGGTGTCCTTACTTCCACCATAGCTGGTTTTCAGCTGCCAGCATGACGTCACTGCATGTGGGCTTGGGAAGAGCTGCAGGAAGCAGGGCGAGCCGGCTCCAGCACGCCACTGCTGGCCAGGCCTCTACAAGATCAGGAAGGAGAAGAGGGCAAGGTCAGAGAGCCAGACATGACCTTGTCCCTGTCCACAGGCTCCCTTGGTCAACTGGAGTTCCTGGCGAGTTTCCTTTCGGACACTTCCCTGTTGAACTCAGAGACGTTTCTCTTGGTTTATTCCAACATTTGGAGCTGGAAGAGACTTTAGCTCCATGTGAACAGAGATAGTGACTGTCTTGTTCATTGTTGTATCCCTGGCCCCTAGAACTGTGCCTGGTTCCTATCAGAGGCTTTGTAAATAGTTGTTGAATGACTGAATGAACCAACAGATCACACCTATGGGATGCACAAGAGCATATTGGCTACAAGCATGGGCTCCAGTGTCAGACTGCCTGGATTCAAATGCTGGCTCTGCCACTTACTACTTTGTGACCCTGGATCAGTTACTTTGTCCACATTTGGTAGATGAGGAGGGTAAGGTGCAGAGAGGCTGAAGAGCTGGGGCAAATTCACACAGCTAGGAAGTGGCTTGGTTAACCCATCTGTAAATTAAGGACAAATAGTTTCTACCTCATAGACTTATTGTAGGGAAAAAAATAAAGAAATATGTATAGGGCTGTCCCCGTGGCTTGGCGGTTAAGTGCGTGTGCTCCGCTGCTGGCGGCCCGGTTCGGATCCTGGGCGCGCACCGACGCACCGCTTCTCCGGCCATGCTGAGGCCGCATCCCACATACAGCAACTAGAAGGATGTGCAACTATGACATACAACTATCTACTGGGGCTTTGGGGAAAAAAAGGAGGAGGATTGGCAATAGATGTTAGCTCAGCGCCGGTCTTCCTCAGCAAAAAGAGGAGGATTAGCATGGATGTTAGCTCAGGGCTGATCTTCCTCATACACACACACAAAAATCTTCTTTAAAAAAAAAACAAAAAGAAAGAAATATGTATAAAGTATTTACAGTGGTGCCTGGCACATCATAAGTGCTCCAGAAGTGATAGCTATTATTGTTGCTCTAACTTTTTCTTTTTATGGAAAAGGAGACTGAGGCTCAGAGAGGGGAGAGGGCTCGCCTCAGGTCACACAGTCATTTAGTGATAACCTGGCTGAGACTCTGCATTTCATCACTTGCAAGGACTTAATTGTACAAGGTGCCAGAGGATGCTAATATTAACAGCAAATGGGGAAAAGGACTAAGCTTTTCTTTATTACAGTGGTTTTTAACTCAGAGTAGAGAGGTCAACATCGGACTATCCCAGGGAGTGTAGTTTGAAAAAGTATATTTCATATTACGTGTTTTAAAATGAAATTCTTTTTAAAAAAACCTGGTGTTTCCAGAATACTATTTACATTAAGCAAAGTGAGATGAAATCCTCTTGGCTGATGGAGCTGACTTTAAAAGGGTTAAGAAACCCTGCTGTCCACTATGAGGAGGGAGGAGGAGAGAGAAATTGGCCCCTCGGGACTCCTCAGGTTTCCTTCTGGAATCTAATTGCTGAGTCCCCCCCTTCCTGCAGGGGTGTGGAATCTGTTGACCTGATTCGAGTTAGGCCACATGTGTCCCCCCACCGCATCAATACTGGGCCCAGGGCAGCATGAGAGGAGACAGCATCCTAGGCTCAGGCTGGGTCTGTGCCAGCCATTGAGAGAGGGCCCCCCCACCTCCCAGGCTCCACATTGATGGAAAACTGGAACGGGAGCCCTTGATAGCCATGGGAGGAGCCCACTTGATTTTCTGCCCTCTTCTCATGTTGCATTTATCACGATTCCCTAGACACCCACGGGTTCTTTCCTTCCAGACATTCATCATTGGGCATCTAATTTCCACAGCCCTTTTGTGCTGGCAGGCATGCATGTGGTCATTTTCCCTGCTGCTCCTCTCTGCTGCCCTGCCCTGCCCAGCCCTGCTGCCGGGCCTCCATTTCTCCAGCTGTGCAAACAGGGTGGGGCCCCTCAATCTGTAGTATTGCTCCTGAGCCCTCTGTGTGAGCCTCGTGCTAGGCCCTCTGGGGAGTACAGGAAGATGCCCCATCCCCTGATCTCTGAGGATTCTTAGGATCAGGGAGGCAGGGAGCTAGTTCTGGGTGCTGGGGAGACATGGCCCACCATACTCTAGGAGCTGTGGGGCATTCAACAAGGAGCTCACGGAATGGAAGAGGGGGCGGAGGTGGGAATGTATGCGGAAAATTCATTAGGCACATACAAAGACAGACTAAAATGTAGCTCGAACCTCAGGGCCCAGTGGGAAGGCAAGTGAGGGTGAGGGAGCCACCCTTGTGTTCCCGCCTCAGAGGTGCTGGCCCTGTTTGCAGTCGAGCTGCACCCCCACCTTGGGCGAGGAGAGGGTGATACATTCCGTTGCTTGGCCAAGTCTGCCACCTCCCACGGCAAAGGCCCCACCTCACCAAATTTTTCTTGGCACCCAAATACTTCCTGTTCCTTTAGGGAGGAAAAAAAGGCCTCTTCTGGGAGAATCTTTGCTGCTAATTGGTACAGCAGACCCTGGCTGGAAACATGATCCATGTGAGGAACCATTTCTCTGCACCCTGGCAATCAACCCCGTTAGTCAGACCTGGCTATGAAATTGGGCAGGGGGAGGAGTAGCCAGGCTGAGTTGAATGTTTTCCTTGTTCTCTCTTTCTCTCTCAGCAATCTCTCCATGCACAGAAAGTTCTCATCATAGACAGATATTTTAAAAATCACCTTCTGCATTCATAGCTCATTATTCAGGATAAAAGATGCATGGAAGATGCAAAGCCAGACACACCCAGAGGGTGGAGGGGAGACAGACCATTTGTAGTAATGCGTTCTGCAGCTCTAACCTTAGTCCTGGACGCCTTGCCTGATGTGTGCTGTCGGTCACAAAGGAGGGTTTGCCAGTCCAGGATTTGCCTAGTGCCAACCCACTCCCAACTGGGAAGACTTGTCAATGCTCACATCTCAAGGGTTGGGGTGGGGGGAAGAAGAGGGGTGATGATAACGGAATAGCAGGGTAGCCTAGGTATTCAAAGGGCAGTCCAGGGTAATTAGCTACTGAATCTTCTATTCCTGGTATTTCTGAATCACTTGCAGTGGGGTGGGGACCGAATACAGTCTGGATCCATGGAGATTATAAGTGGCTATAGTGCCCAGCCCGGCTTGTGACCTCATATCAGATTCTTGCCTAACTCCCATGCCACCAATTTCCCTCCAATGTCCTCATTCCCTGAAGACTCCTTGGCTCCTGGCAGTGGCTTGCCATCCCTTGGGTGTCCCGAGAATAACCTCCAAAAACCTTCACCAGTCCACCACAGCCCTTCCCCCACTGCCTCCCTGGTGTCAAGGTCAAGACTTTTGAAATTCCAGTGGTTTAATTTATTAGTATCCTGCAGCCTGTTAGTTAAACAAACAAATGACTGGTTTGTTTGAAATTTAAGGGGAAGAATAATAATTTGCGGCCTGATAAATTCCCTCCTCATTAGTAAAAATGGTCTCCCCACGGGGATACGCATCCGGGCATCTGCAGAGCACTTTCTGGCAGGGAGTGAGGTGGGGACTGAAAGGAGAGGATATTTATTTGACAGAGGGCCTGTTGTCCCTTTCTTTTAAAATTTAAAATAGCCCTTTAGTTTTTATTACAAAAGTTATACATGTTCCTCGTAGAAAACTTGGAAAACACAGGAAAGCATAAAGAAAGAAATGAAAACCACACATAACCCCACCACCTAGAGATAACCAGAGATATTATATTTCCTCCCAGTCTTTTTCTAGGCATAACTCTACCTCTCCATCACTGCCTATAACATAGTTTCTTTTTGTGACTATAAAAGCAATGCATACTCAAGTAACACAAAAAATATGAAGAATAAAAGGAAAATTACCCCGACTCCACTATTCTGAGATGCCTACTGCTAATACATTGGTGCAGTTCCTTTCAGTCTTCTTCACTTAACTGAGATCAAACAGTCCATGGAGTTCTATATGCTCTTCACTTAGTGTCTTATCGTGTACATTTTCCCATGTCAATAAATATGCATCTGAAACATGACGTGTAATGGCTGCATGGTCATTGTATGAATGGACCATAATTTATCCTTGTACTTTTCAGGAGAGACAGGTTTGGGCAAGTCTACCCTCATGGACACCCTGTTCAACACCAAGTTCGAGGGGGAGCCAGCCACCCACACACAGCCGGGTGTCCAGCTCCGGTCCAGTACTTATGACCTCCAAGAGAGCAACGTGGGGCTGAAACTCACAATCGTTAGCACGGTGGGCTTTGGGGACCAGATCAACAAGGAGGACAGGTAAGAAAGGCAGTTGGGAGGGGAGGCTGGTGGGAGGCTACAGGGAGGAGCTCACCATGTGGGTCCTGCCTGGACCTCTTAGAATGGCGTGGACAGGCAGCACGTACCTCACAAGCCCCGCCTCCACCCAGGGTCCCTGTCTACAGCAACTGTTCTGCTCCACATCCTTTGCCAAAAGAAGGGTGTCTTTCTGGTATACAAGGGTGAGGTCTCCTTTCCATTGAGCTCCTACCTTGTGCCAGGTACAGCTGTGCTCTGACAATCTGAAAAGGAATGACTTTATCTCTGCCCTTGAAGACCGGTTTTAAGCAAATAAGTTCCATCGAGTATGATATGCCCTGTAAAGGATAGGGCACAAGAGGTAAAGGACAAGTTACAATGAGAACATGAAGGAGAGAACAATCGGTTCCATGTGGGGAGGTCAGGGAGGCCTTGACAGTGGAGGTGCCCCCTGAGCAGCCCCTCGCAGGATGAACTATTTTGCCAGACAGACAAGGGAAGGGAGGGAAGGGCATTCCAGGCAGGAGTAACTGCTGTCCAAAGGCAAAGAGATGTGGACAGTTATGGCATGTTCTAGGTAACTGCAGAGTGCTCTGTCTGGCTAGCCCAGAGGCAGAGTTACTGTGAAGCTAACAAAGCTTAAGCTTCAGGGCTCTCACTTGCACAGGCCCCTACCAAGGCTGTGTAACTAAATTTTAGTTATAATATTGAATTATCTTTCTTGGAGGGCCTTCAAGTTGTATAAGCTTAAAGCCTCACAATACCTGGGTCTGCCCCTAGGCTAGTGCTTGGCGTGAGCTAGGGGAAAAGTAGGGAAGATGAGCCTGAAGAGGTAAGCAGGAGCCAGATCATGGAGGGATTGATAGAACATGCAGATGTGGAGTCACTGACAGGTTTTAAGAAGTAGACTGATGTAGTCAGATTGGCCTTTGAAGAAGGTACTTTGAGATAGTATGGAGGTAGGCTGGAGGATGGGAAGACCAATTAGGAGACTATTGGACAATTAGATTGAGGCCAGGTGTGGAGATAGGGAAGAGGAGACAGATTTGATAAATATTGAGCAGGTAGAATCAACAGGACTTGGTAGAGACTTGGTGTGGGGTTGTGAAGGCAAAAGAATAATCTAGAATGAGGCCCAGATTTCTGGCTTTGGAGAGTGGACAAATGGTGGTGGCATTCAGTAAGAGAGGTAATATAATAGAACCAGCTTTTAAAGGAATCAGCTCTGTTTTGGACATGTTGAGTTTGAGCTGTCTGTGGACCATTGAGAGAAATGATGAACTTCAGTGGTAGGCAGCTGAATATACAGGGTTAGAGTCAGGAGAGGGTCTGGGCTGGAAATATAGATTTGGGTTACCAAGGTATAGGTGATATGTTCCCACTGTTGATATGTGTAAGATTACCCAGGGATCAGAGTCGAGCGAGATAAACACTGGGCTAAAGACAAAAACCTTGGGATGTTAAGTCAGCAGATGGAGGAAAGACATCCTGAAAAGCAACTGAGTGGGACTAAGCAGAGAGGTAGGAGGAGAGACTGGGGGTTAGAGAATGGTATGTGAGTGGGGGGTAGGATGAGGCTCGGAGATGAGGATATAATGAGGGCTAGGGTCAGGGAGGGGTGGGGCCAGGCCCCATCTGCATTTAACTAGAAGTCACATGGTTGTCACATGTGTGTGCTCATCTCAGAAAAGGCCATTCATCATTTTGAGCAGTGTCTGCTCATCCTTCGAGGATTCTCTTGCTTCTTAGATGAACTCCCATATTCTCCTATTTCTCCCTTGAAGTTACAACAGCCATTCTCATTTCCTTATAATGAATAAATATATTTAACTTCTTAATAATTGAACTGAATTCTGTTTTCCATTTGGAATTCCAGATGAAAGACACCTCTGCTTTTTAGTGGCTTGCTTATTGTGCTAATCTTGTTTGGTTGAGAATAAATTAGACCCTGGGGCAGGGGGTGTTTGGGTCACAATATGAGGGCTTAATCTCAGCTGCAGATTGCTTGGGATCTCCTCAATTAAATTTCTCCCAGTTCTCAGTAACATCCATTCAACATATCTAACATTGGAAAATGCCTTGGTAGTGATGGTTTGGGAGGACTGAACTGATACGGCCCCTTAGAGGCTAATCTACTTCCATTATATTTTTAATATCCTTACTGTTTTTCCTGATTATAAATATGATACATACTCATACAAAATCAAATAATACCAAGTCAAATAAGTAGAAATGAAAAGCCTCCCTGAAATTGGGCTGGGGAGCAGGGGTGGAGTAAGCTCCAGGGATCTGTAATAACAAGCAGTGTTTTCTCCGTAGTGACAGGGCCATTTGGGCCCAGATATGTCAGTGCAGCTGCATTGAAACAGAGCATCAGAATGCCCTGCTCTACCCAGGGTGCATGTAAACTGGGAAGCGCGGCGACTAAGACCAATTCCTGGGGAAAGCCACAATTTAAAAGATGCTGGAGCAAAAGGAACCCAAGAAGGAGACTGAGAAGGACGGGCTAGAAAGGGCCGTGCTTAGGAACGCAGGCTTCGGTCTCAGACAGACCTGGGTTCAGATCCCATCTTGCCACTTATTAGCCCAGGGATCTTGGATAAGTTGTTTTGTGTTGGTCTCAGCCTACCGATAACCCATGTTACGGCTGGACCTAACCAATGTTGTGGCTGGACCGGCCCTTGTGGTTCTTATTATGATTGCAAGATGCCCTCAGCAATAAACATTAGGGAACTTTGGGGAACAAAAGGTTTAGTATTCACAGGTCCTGGAAAGCACATGGCTCACCTAGGGCCACGCAGTGAGGTCACGAATAAAGAAAGAGAGAGAGCACATGGACCTGGGTTTCTGCTTTTATTGGGGTCAGGGTGATGGCCTAGAGGGAGATGGCCTAGGGTCTTGTGGGATCACTCTTTATTGGTGAATTTAAAACATAAGAGAGGGAATTTAAAGCACGGAAGGGAAAAAACCAGGGCCCAAAGGGTCAGTTATGGAAATCAACCAAGATTTCTAAAACAAAGGAGCCTGAGGGGAGGATGTGGCCAGGCTCTTTCTCTTTATGTGGCTGGCAATCGGTTTATTGGAGTTAGCCATCTTTGAAGTGGATGCCTCTGCAATCAAAGCTCAAATCCAGCACTTGGGTTTTGAAAAAGAAAAACCAAGTGCCAGGGCTTACACTACAACAAGACACTTAAGTTCTCTATGCTTCAGTTTTCTTACCTGTAAAGTGAGGATGATTATAATACTAATATCTACCTTAGAGGGTTGTGGTGAGGCATACTTGACATGAGTGGCATATGAAATGCTTCAACAGTGCCTGGCTCAGAGTAACTAAGGAACAGAAAATATTATTATGATCATGACTTTTATTGGTAGAAGAATCAAGGGAGAGTTGTCTCATGTAGCATATGGGAGGGAATAAGTGGTGTCCAGGGAGATAAGAACTGAAAAATATCCATTGAGTTTGGCAACATGAGGTCATTAATAATGCACTTAGAAATAATAATTCCAGAGAAATTGTGGGTAGAAGCTGGACTGCCATGAGGGAGTGGGAGGTAAGTAAAGGCATCAGAATGGCAAAAAGAGCAATAGAACAGAAAATGAATTCAAGATCAAATTCATGTTTATATGGGAATTTAGCATATGTAAGTCAGCAAGGGAAAGAATGGACTATTCAAGAAAATGTGCTGGGAAAATAGGCCACCCATTAGGAAAAAATAAAATGAGACCCTCCCACACAAACATCATTCACAAAAATAGATTCCAGTTGGACTAAAAACAAATTCTAAAAATATAAGGAGAAAATATAGGAGAATATTTTTATAACTTGGGGGATAGAGAAGGCTTTTCTAGTCATGACACAAAATCCAAAAGTCATAGAAGAAAAGACTGGCAGATTTAACTTCATTAAAATAAAAAGAACACTTTGTATATTGAAAGATACCATAAACAAAAACAAAAACAAACTACTGATGAGGAGAAAATATTTGCAACCTATATAACAGACAAAGGATTTTTCTAAAATGTAAAAAGAGCTTCTTCAATTCAGTGAGAAATAGACAATTGACAGAAGAGGAAATATAAATGACCAATCAACATATGAAATGATGCTCATTCAACTTCACCAGTGATTAGGGAAATGCAAAATGAAACAATGAAATATATTTTTATCCATCAGATTCACAAAATAAAAGATAAAAAATATAATATCCACTAACACCAGGTAATTTCATTCATGTTGCTAGGAGTGTAAATTGATACAGATCTTTTAGAGGGCAAATTTGGCGGTATCTATTAAAATTTAAAATGTGGATACCTTATGATCCAGCAGTTCCACTTTTAGGTATATAGCCTAGAGAAACAATTACACATGTTCATGAAAAGCATACAGAAAGGATGTTCATTGCAACATTGGTTATGGAACAAAAAAATTTTTTAAACAGCCTAAATTTCCACCACTAGAGCAACTAAATGAGCTATGGTATGGAATTGTATTTGACAGCCTAAAAGAATGAGGTAGATCCACATGTATTTACATGGACATGTTGTTAAGTGCAAAAAAGTTGTAGAATGATACACAGATCACGATGCCATCTGTGTAAATCTGCCCCTTCCCAATCAAACAACAAACATTTCTTTTCCTGTCTATTTATGTATATAAATGCATAGAAAGAGGTCTGCGAGGAAAATCAACAGACTGAAAATTGTAGTTCCCGCTGAGAAGGGGAGAATAAGTACATGTATTGCTCATGTAATTAAAAATAAATTTTTAAAAAGGGATGCAGTTTTTAAAAAGGAAGCAGATAAGGTGGGTCTAGACTGTTCACTTATAAAGCTTTTCTGAGCTGAGAAAAAAAGATAAAGCAGTGTCCAGAGGGAGGCAAGGAGGTCAGGTCAGGGGTGACTTTTTTTTTTTTTTTTTGGTGAAGAAGATCAGCCCTGAGCTAACATCTGTTGCCGATCCTCCTCTTTTTGCTTAGGAAGATTGGCTCTGAGCTAACATCTGTACCCATCTTCCTCTAATTTGTATGTGAGATGCCACCACAGCATGGCTTGATGAGTGGTGTCGGTCCACACCCGGGATTCGAACCTGCAAACCCTGGGCCACCGAAGCGGAGCACGTGAACTTAACCACTATGCCACCAAGCTGTCCCCCATGGGTGACTTTTTTGAGGATGGGAGAGATGATGAGGGCTTGAACAAGAGTAGAAGCTTCAAGGACAGAGAGGAGAGGGCAGATTGAGAGAAAAAATCCACAAGTCGTAGTAATCAAATTGGTCTGGGGGATCTAGTTCAGTTTATAAAATACTAAATGTCTACTGTGTGCCAGGTACAGTGTGAAGTGCCAGGGATACTAAGAAATGAGGCACAGTCTTTATTTCAGGAGCCGCAGTTTAGGGGAGGGGACAAATCCATATACAAATTCTACATAATGTGGTGAGTACAATAACAGAGGCATGTGGAGGGGGACTATGGGAACAGGAAGAGTAGCAAGTGGCCAAGCTTGGTGGTGGGAGTATAGGGTGGAGGTTGCTGAAAGGGGAGAGGATGTGATCAGGAATGGCTGAGCTAAGTCTTGAAGTCTTATAGGATGAGTACAAGTTAGCCAACTGGCATATAGTGGGTATTCAGTACACATTCGTTAAATGAATGAATGAATGAATGAATGATATATACATTGATGAGAAAAATAAAATAAAGAAAATACCTCTAAGTTTTCATTCTAAACGAAGAGTATCCATTGCACGTATTAACTAGGATGCTGGTGAGGGTAGAAAACAGTCTACAATGTGTTGAGGAGTGAATGAGAAGTAAAAAATAAATAGATAAACGAGAAGATTATTCTTTCAACAAAATCTCCATGTACGCATTAAATATTTATTGAGCACCTATTTTATGCCAGGCGCTGTGGTAGGTGCAGAAGACAAACTTGACTGCTAAGGGAAGAAACGACATAGGGCAGTAGTTTGGGAGAAATGTGTGGTTGAGGAGGATTGGGTTGAGGAAAGTTCTTTTTTTGAGATGGAGGAAGACTTACACACATTTATAGGTTGAGGGGAAGGAGTCAGTAGGAGGTGAGAAGCTGATAGAAGAAGCAAGATTCTCAAAGAGCCTGAAAGGAATGAGATCAAGTGCCCAAGGGGTGATGGGCCTTGAACAGAATGGGGGACCCTTCATCCTCAGAGACTAGAGGGAAACAGAGAAGGGTTGAATCACTTTTAGAGCAGAGGGAGTGAGGCAGGAAGTTGGGATAGTGTGAGCCTGGTGGCCTCAATTTTGTTGGTAAAGTGGGAGGTGAGACAATCTTGTGAGAGTGAAGGGGTCATGAATAAGTTTTGGAGCCTGAGGAAAGTGGTGAAAGTTTCGAATGGTCAATGAAGGCAATGGGAAGGGACGCAATCGAGGCTGATTAAAGGGATTGTCGTGCTGCTCTAAAGGCCCATATGAGGTTGGAGGCCATGAATTTGTAGTGGTGCCAAGACCCATAGTTTTGTGATTGCTTCTAGCCAACTTCAGCAGCAGTGGTGTGTGAGCAGAGAAAGCAGATCTTGACATTTATTCAGCACAGCAGTTTTGCCAGGCAAGTAGGGTGGAAGGCAGGGGTGCAATGGAGATGAGCATATGGATGAAAGAGTAGTTCAGGTAGTCAATTATGGGGTTCAGCCTGGGCCAAGAAGATGAGGCCAGGAAGGGGCTGATATCCTGTGAGACAATAGAGAGGTCAAGGTACCAGAGGACTCTGTGAAGTGAAAGATTGGGTTTAGGAGGATTGGAGGCATAAGAGAGCTGGAAAGATGTGAGGTTGTGGTTGGATAGTGGGGTGTTAGAGTGAAGATGTCTTGGGTGAAGGTGGTCTGGCTAATGGTAAGATGTGTAGGGTGGTTGAAGTAGAGGGAGCTGAAGGTTGTGAGGTTGAGGCAATCAAAGAATCAAGAGGATGAAGGGTGAGGGATTGTCCACAAGCACATTGTAGTCACTCAGAATGGGGAGAAAGATTGTGGGTCATGTGCCACCAGAAGAGGATGGAATAGGTCTCAAATGAAGAAAGGGTTTTACATGGAGGTAGAGGAGTAATGTCTAGAAGTGGCACTGAGGAGCTACGTGAATTCCCACCCCACTGGTGCCAAGGTACACAGGGTGTGGGAGAATGAGAAGCCCACACTGGAGAGAGCTGCCAGGTAATGGTGTCCTCAGGGTTGTGGTGTCCTCAAGGGAGAATTAGGTTTCCATTAGGGTGAAGAGGTAGGCAAGTTCTATGAAGAGGAAGATGATATAGGCCAGCACCTCTCAAACTTTAATGCTGTGTACAAACCACTGAGGCTCTTGATAAAATGCAGATTCTGATCCTGTAGGTGTGGGTTGGAGACTGGAGATTCCGCATTTCTAAGAAGCTCTCAGGTGATGCTAGTGCTGCTCGTCCAAGGACTACACTCTGAGTGGCAAAGATGTAAGCAATTTTATCATGGTTCAGGGGTTTCCAAGGGCGTAGTGGAAATGTTTTTGAAGGAGGAGAGCTACAGGAGGATGAGCCCATGGAGGAGAGACCAGAATAGGGGTGAATGTAGAAGGAAGAAGAGGTGACTGTAAGGATGAGGAGGGAGTAAATTAGCTGTTGTCACTTTGGGTATTGTTCCAGTAGACCTGACCTTGTGGTATCTTGGCTTTAGTGCCTGAGATGGCTGTGTTCAAGTACAGTGTCTGTGATCAGGCCTTGTGGGTTTCCAGCAGGAGAGCCTCTGATGGCCGTGTTTGCACAGAGGACTGGCACATGGGAGAAGAAGGAGACTAGGATGACCTCCAGGTGTCTAGGAAGTGTGATAGGAAGATGGTAATAACTGAGGCCATGGGAGTGAGTGAGGCGTAATGTGCACGGAATGTGTAGAATGACAAGAGAAGATGGTCCAGGATGGAACCTCAGAGACAAGCCAAGAATTTAAGGTAAGGCCAGTGAGAAAAAAGAGTTACAGAGGTAGGAGATAATGGTGGCAGTGAAGCCAGAGGACAGTGTTTCAAGAAGGCACTGGTTAACATTATCAAGAAAGAAGACAACTGAAAAGTGCTCATTGAGAGGTAAAATAATTATTTTTCTATAACATGACTGTTTAGGAAACCCAAGGTAATCAACTGGAAAACAATTCTAATGAATAATACTTCAGTAAGGTGGCCAGTTGCAAAATAAACATGCCAAAGGCCATAGACTTCTTATCAACCCACAATAACCAATTAGAAATCATTATGGGACAGAGGAGCCCATTCACAGTAGAAACCCCTTACTGTACCCTGCCCACAAGACTCTATGTGATCTATCCCCTGCTACTTCGCTTGCTTCATCTCTCTTTTTTTTTTGTGAGGAAGATCAGCCCTGAGCTAACATCCATGCTAATCCTCCTCTTTTTGCTGAGGAAGACCAGCTCTGAGCTAACATCTATTGCCAATCTTCCTCCTTTTTTTTCCCCCAAAGCCCCAGTAGATAGTTGTATGTCATAGTTGCACATCCTTCTAGTTGCTGTATGTGGGACGCGGCCTCAGCATGGCCGGAGAAGCGGTGCGTTGGTGCGCGCCTGGGATCTGAACCCAGGCTGCCAGCAGCAGAGCACGCACACTTAACCGCTAAGCCACGGGGCCCGCCCTGCTGGCTTCATCTCTTATTCTTGTTTTTATTGAGGTGAAATTAACATAACATAAAATTAATTATTTTAAAGTGAACAATTCAGCGGCATTTAATACACTCACAATGTTGTGCAAGCACCACCTCTGTCTAGTTCCAAAACATTCTCATCACCCCAAAAGGAAACACATTAAACAATAACTTCCCATTCCCCTCTCCCTTCAGCCCCTGGTAACCACTATGCTATTTTCTTTTGCTGTGACTTGACTATTCCAGGTACCTCACATAAGTGGAATCACACAATATTTGTCCTTTTGTGTTTGGTTTCACTTAGGGTGTTTTCAAGGTTCATCCACGTGGCAGTATGTATCCGACTTTTCTTCCTTTTAATGGCTGAGTAATATTCCACATTTTGTTTATCCAGTCATCGGTTGATGGACATTTGGGTTGTTGCCACCTTTTGGCAATTGTGAATAGTTCACTGTTCTTCCTTGATTCACTAACTCCCAGCTCCCTTGCCTTCCTCCTAGTTCTCAAACTTGTCAAGCTCATTTCTGCTTCAGGACCATTACATTTATTATTCCTCTGTCTGGAATTCTCTTCTCCCAGGTTCTTCATGACTATCATTCTCATCCTTGCTGCTCAAATGTCACATCCTTCGAGAAGCTTTCCCTGAGCGCTGTAATTAATGTAGCTGAACCCTCAGTCACTTTTTATCCCATTATCCTATTTTATTGTCTTCATAGTACATATCACTCTCTGAAATGAATAAGAAGTAGTATCTAGACCAGGGGTTGTATATGCCTTTGGCCCCCTTAGAAATCTATTGAGGCCTACGGACTCATTCTCAGAATAACATTTTTAAATGCCTAAAATACACCAGTTAGACTAAAAATACAGTTACCGAAATATTTTAAAATTGTGATTTAGTAACCCATGTCCTTCTCTATTAATTCCTAAAATAGTAATGTTTATATGCAGGTCTAATAACTATCATAATTTGGAAGTAGTGATAAGTATAAATGCTATTTTGAGATCTTTGCAACAACTGTAATAGGAAACAAAAATATTGGGGATTTCTGTTGGTTATGAAATCACAGGTACTGCTAAAACTACTGTAGATTGTTACCTCCATTTGTACCTGAAGAAACTTCTAAACTTCAGTTTAAGCTTAGTGAAAAAGATGTGTTTTTTTCCTATCCAAGTTCATGGGTCCTATGAGTTCTATCCATAGATGTGTTGGAGGTCCATGGACCCCAGGTTAAGAACTCCTGCCCGGGAAAGTAAAAGATGAACAGTAGTGACGAGGAGGGGGAGAGTATGCTGGAGCTGGGTTTTGTAGGAGATGGAATAGATCATAGCAAGTCAAGGAGTAATGAGCTGAGAAGAAAGCTGCCCTCTCTACCCCTCCATGGAACTTGGGTGTGAGAGATGTAGAAATTTCCAGTTGAGGATATGAGGGAAACAGTGTCTTTGAGGGAGAATCAGGCATCACTTAGAGGAAGGTGGCATTTTGTGAGGAGGTTACCATGGGGGTACAGGATTTTGTTTACCATAGACTGGAATCCAGTGAACACAACAGAGTGGGGTGGGAGAGATGGCCACTGTGGGAAGATGAGCCATTGGGAGCAGGGGTGGAAGCCTTACCATATTCCAGACACCATGCTGGATACTGAGGACACAGAGATGAATAAGACAGAGATGACTCACCCATTTAGGATTAGTCTACACCAAATCCTGTAGGTTGATTGGCTGGTTTGGTTGTTCTGATGCATGCACCTCTTCAGAGACCCTAAGAGCCAGAGGTAGCAGGAGAAAGATAGGCCCAGGGTATCACTAGAGATTCAGGGGGGAAAAAAGAAGTAAAAATGCACTCTTTTCTTTTCTCCTTTGATTTCTTTGCAGAATAGAAAATAAAGTAAAAAAAAGTTGGGGCTGGCCTGGTGGTGTAGTGGTTGAGTTTGTGCCCTCCACTTTGGCATCCCGGGGTTCGCAGGTTTGGATCCCAGGTGCAGACCTACACATCACTCGTCAAGCCATGCTGTGGCGGTGTCCCACATACAAAATAGAGGAAGATGGGCACAGACGTTAGCTCAGTGACAATCTTCCTCACCAATAAAAAGAGGAAGATTGGCAACAGATGTTAGCTCAGGGCCAATGTTCCTCACCAAAAAAAAAAAAAGTTATGTAATGGAGGAAAAAATGAAGCAGTGCCTTGATTAGATAATTCAAATGAGCCAGTCATCCAAAAATTAATTAGATAAACCTAAGGGATGCATCGCCCTCCCTTACTCCTAATACTTCAGGAACCTTCTAAGGATCTGTGCAACCAAGAGATTATTTAACACTATTACCCTTCAGAACAATGTTTGGCTCAGAGGGATCAAGGAAGGACTATATTTTTAGATTTTTCTCTGGGGCTCCAGAGATACCTGGCACCTGGATCTCTCCTCTGTGTGTAGCTCTCAGAATCTAGGATTCTGTGATTCTTTTTTATAAAGCTAGTCTCCCTTCTCTACTAGGGGGATCCTTCAAAAAGGGTCAGGTTGGGGGCTGCTGCAGGTGGGAGGCATTGGCTGGGCCCCGCTCCTCGTTTGATTGTGTTCCCTTCTGGTGGTGGTATCTGCAAACTCACTGCCCCTGGGCTGGATAATAAACCTCTTCTAGCTTGAAGGGAGGAAGCCCCAGATGGAGAGGCAGCAAACAGACAGGGAGATGAGAACAGAGGCAGGACTGAAGCTAAACTGACCTAGTTAGAGCAGAAAGAAGCTGCAGGGGTGGCAAGAATGGCCCGGAAGAAGTTTCCCAGGACAGGGAGGAGCAGAGGACTGACTCTTGTTTAAGACGCCCTGGCAAGACTTGGGGCTGCAAAGGGGAGCTGTGCCTGGAGACTCAGTGAACTGGGCTGTGTGTGTACATGTCTGGAGGGTGTGGGGGGAGTATTTTTTTATCAAATTTTGCCTGAATACTTAGATTTTAAAGTTACAATCTTGGAGGACATGAGAATGAGAAAAATATCTGGACCTTAGAGGAACCAACTGGGGAGCACCACTGAACCCAGCAAGACTGAGCAGAACCCAGAGTGTTCTGACGAGATTCCCCAGCGGTGGGTCAAGGAGAGATCTTGGCTACTACTGGGTTCCCAGCTCCCATAATAGGCACTGGAGGGAGACACAGGAAGCAAAGACATGGGCCCAGCCTGGAGGATAATCAGCCCATCCACAGGTGTTGCCAGTGGGCTCCACACTGCATTGGGACCCTATGGGGGATAAAGAAGTGCCCTTCATGGTCCCTGCCCTGCAGAAGGATGCAGTCTATTTGAGGGAACATTAATCCTTGTGAAGCAACAGTAAGCGATCCAATAGCATAACTATTTTTTATGCTCCTGGGGCACAGAAGAGATTTCTGGCATAATTGGAGAAGGCTATATGGAGGAGGTGGGCATTCCACTGGGCTCTGAGGTCTGGGAAGGCAGGATTGGGATGAGAAGAGAGAAATGGACATTCCAGAGTGAAGGCGCACTGATGGGCATACGTTTGGCTCATGTGGGGACCAATGAGCGGAGACCTGAGGACCATGAGGTGGCCAGCCTGATGAGATTGGAGGCCCACTGATGGGAGATGGAGAAATCCAGCTGGATGGGGGAGAGTCAGATTACTGAGGGCATTTTAAACTTCGGAAAGGGACTGTATCAAAACCCCAGTTTTTGAAGCAGTCTGGCCCTTTCCCTACTCTCCCCTTTAGCTACAAGCCCATTGTGGAATTCATTGATGCCCAGTTCGAGGCCTACCTGCAGGAGGAGCTGAAGATCCGCAGGGTCCTGCACACCTACCATGACTCCCGCATCCACGCCTGTTTGTATTTCATCGCCCCCACGGGTCATTCCCTGAAGTCTCTGGACCTAGTGACGATGAAGAAGCTAGACAGTAAGGTACAGAGGCGAGGCGAGGGCGAGTGGGAGGCGGGCAGGCTGCTCTCACTCTTTCTGGTCTCGTGTTCAAAGCAGATGTCAGGTTCCAGGAGAGGTTTCGTGGTATCCTCATCCTCTCCTTCATTCACTGTCGCTCCATGAAGATGTTGTTATTGATCTAGCACCTGCGTCAAATGCTTTGTTTTTCCAGCACTGGGCAGGGTTTTGCCCTGAGCTGTCTTTCTGCCCCGATCTCTCTTGGGAATAAGGGTGGATGCCAGCAAGATGGCGCCCAGGTCTAGGCACTCAGGTCCTGGCAAGAGAAAGGTGTCTTTTATTTGTTCCAGTATTGACTGGCCTGTACTAGAGTCAAACACATAAACTTGACTTTGAAAGTTCTTATTCTTATTATCAATAATAATTTTTATAATAGTAGCTAACATTTATTAAACTCTCATTATATGCCACCACTGTGCTAAGCACTTCATGGAGTATCTCATTGAATCCTCACAGCAACCCTGTAAGGCAAACACTGTCATTATCTCCCACTTTACAGATCAGAAAACTGAGGCTCTGAGAGGTTAAGTGACTTGCCCATTGTCATGTGGCTAGCTACTGGCAGAGGCTAGATTCGAGCTCAGATCTGTGGCACCATGTTGTATTGTTTCCATACCTGAGAAAGATGCCTGTGGGAATCAGGCATGTCCTGCTTTAAGAGAAACTGAAAAATGCAAGTCCAGATATAAATTAGACAATGATTCTTCACGTTAAAGGATTATTTGCTGTACCAAAGAATAGGCCACAGAATTCTTTAAAAAGCCCAATTACTAGTACATTTTTTCCCTAACATTACATATGTGCCTGGCACTGTGATGAATACTTTCTATGCATTATTTTATTTCATCCTTCCAATAATCCAGTGTGGTGGACACTATCATTATTCCCATTTTACACATGAGGAAACTGAGGTACAGTCAAGTAGCTAGCTCAAGGTCAGGCAACTTGTCATGGATCTGGGATTTGGACTGAACTCTCTGTGACTCCAAGGTAGTTTATTTTACAAAAATCTAATTTATATGCAGTTATTTAGCAGCACATCCACTGTAAACACTGAATTTCAGCTATAGTCAAAGTAGAAGCAGGTTTTCATTTTTCACAGCCCATGAGTGATGGGCTATTCTGGAAATGTCACCGTGCCCTGCGTGCCCTGTATAGGACAACAGGGAGCCATGCGGCTGGCAGCCTGGTGGGTGGGCTGAGTGGAGCAAGGAGCCTTGGGCATATGTTTTTAGCGTGCCGATGGGGACGTGGTGAAAAGTGACAAGGAGAATGGCCTCTGCCTGCTGTTCCACCTTGGCAAGGGCTTTGACCTCCACCTCCCAAAGACTTCAACAGAGGTGCCTCCAAGGTCCAGGCTTGATCTTTCTTTGACCTAGCGCCTAAAGCTGAGACGTCTGCCTTTAGAGGCACTCTTAAGGCAAAGTGTGAAGGAGGCAGAATCTGTCTTCCAAGTCTGGAGCTCCTCTCAGGGCCCGAGCACCATCCTCGCCGCCCCTTGGAGTCTGCTGGCAGGAACGACTGTTCTCCGGGTGAACCTGAGCTTGGGTGTGCTCTGTCTCACTAAGGCCTGTGCCTTTCAAGTTTCTTTACCTTCCGGCAGTAAAAGCTTTGTCCCTTCTTGGAGGAATTTCAAGGATCAGGGTTCAGGTGGGTTGAACTTTGGGGTGGCCTTAGGCCTTTCTCCTGCTGTCTGAAATTGGGCATTCATGCCTGCTTTCTTTACGCAGAAATTAATCATGAGACTCAGGCAGTATAACTCTTTTTGCATAAGTCTCAGATCAAACTGGTAACTGAGAGGGTCTTATGCACCTAACTGGGTTGGTTCATCAGTGTTTGCTGCCAGAAAGGGGGCCAGGTATGCGTCTTCACTGAGCTCTGCCCTGTCTCCCCTCCCTGCCATCGCCCATGTGGGTCCTTGTCACACTGGCTGGGGCTAGCCGCCACTGGGGGGGTTTGGACTGTGTACTGTTAGCAAGGAATGGCTGCCTCTCCCCTTGTCAAGCACAGATTCCCAACTGTCATCTTTCTGCTTTGAATCACCCAAGCAATGACCTTGATATTAACATATCACACAACTCATCAATTTGGATTTGAGCTGGTAGACAGCTCATGATTAAGACTATGGATTTAGGAATAAGGCTAAACTTGGATCCAATTCTGCTACTGACCTGCTCTGTGGCCTTGGACAAGTTACTTAACCTCTCTATGCCCCAATTTCTCATTGGTAAAATAGTGGTAATAATACCTTCTGGGAGGGTTGTTGTCAGGATTAATTGTGTTAATCCATGTAAAGCACCTTAGTTCAGTGCCAAGCACATAGTAAGCACTCATTGTTGTTTATTATATTGTTACTTAGTCACAGAGGTGGCCAGTCCTAGACCACTGGGTCGAGCTGCTCCCTCTGGCAGCTGGGGGAAGTCCTAGCTCGTGCTGCTGTCGGTTGCAGATTACCAATAATGATCCCACTTTGCTCTTTCCCTCCCCTAGGTGAACATCATCCCCATTATTGCCAAATCCGATGCCATTTCTAAGAGTGAGCTAACAAAGTTTAAAATCAAAATCACCAGCGAGCTTGTCAGCAACGGGGTCCAGATTTACCAATTCCCTACAGATGATGAGTCGGTGGCAGAGATCAATGGAACCATGAATGTGAGTGGGAGCACAGGGGTTCAACTTTCTGACAATTTGCTCTTTATTATAATTATATGACAAAATAGCAGTCAAACATCACCATCCGTCTTAGCATAGTCAACTCTTGATTATCTGAGTCTCATCTATTTGTGAGAAAGAATCCAGAACCAAAACAGCCCCTCTCTCTTAGCAGTGGCTGCTCCGAAGCCTCAGAGATGCAGAGATGAGTAGCCAGAGACTGAGGGAAGGAAAGGCTGACTCCAGGAAGAGTCTGGAGGAGAGGATTCAGATCTCTCCTTCCACCCTTCTCTTTGATGTTGCTCTCGTCTAGGCCAGGCAGCCCTGTGGGACTGCTGGAAAGGCAAACAGTCTGTCTCTGACCAAAACAGTCCTGTGACAATTGCAGAGAAAAAGTTGGCTGACTTTGGAGCCTCAAGGATAATCTGTACTCCGATAATCAAGCCCTCTGCCCCTTGGAGGAGAAATGACATATAGCCTCCAATTTTTCTGGTGACTAGAGAAATGTTATTTTTACGTTTAAGGTTATACTTTGCTCTATTAAGTGTGAATGAATCAAAAAAACCAAAAAACCAACTTGCCGTCTTTCCTCTCCTCCCCCACATCCCCCTACTAGAGAAATGAGTAATGGAGAAGGCAGACAGTCAAACAACTCCTCATGCTTCTTTACAACGTGTTGATGCTGTTGCTGTGAAATCTTCAATGTTGTGATTTCAAGGAGACAGCTAATAGCTTTCAGAAAGCCTCTGCTTTGGGAACAGATTTCTTTTTTTTCTATTGAGAGACATCAGTTTTTCCTAATGACATAATGCCTGGGTATAGCCAAATTCAGGAAAGTCTTGTAATAAAAGCCATTTTTAGAAACCTTTCCTGTTGCCGCTGCCCCCTAAGTTATCATTATAGCATCAGCTGCCACCTCCTATGAATTGGCCAACAAATTAGCATAGCGGGGCAGCAGGTATCGTCTCGCCTGACATCCTGCCCATCAGTACACCCGAGATATGTTTGTTATTAGAAGTCCCTCATCATCTTTGACAAATCTGGCCCAAGAGTAAGGCTATGTGGATTGTGGTAGGTGGAGTTATATCCTCTGACTCGTTGTAAGCATGAAAAAAAAGATTAGTGCTTATCCTCTCCAGCAGTCAGGGCGTTTTGATGGAAACCAGGCTTAGTCATGATGAGAAAACCTGAAAGGGTGCCTAGCCTGCAGAAAAACGGGAGCCGAGAGAGGAGCATTGTCTGGCCTCACTGGCACTGGTGTCTGGAAGCGCCTAGTCACCTCAGAACATCGGGCCCCATAGATACCTTCCCAACTCGATTCCCAAGTCACCAGGCAGCTTTCAGGCCTATGGTTTGCTTTGCTAAGAGTAAATATGGGCTTAGAGTTCTCAGCAATCCCAGGGTGTCACACAAAACTACATCCCACTACCTTGTGGATCAGGAGTGACAATCATCCTGGCCTCCTGCTCGAGCCTAGGACAGGCTCAGCCTCGAGGTTGGAAACTTCCCGTGCTATGAAGCAGCAGTTCTGAACCACGCGATTTTGGCTGTGAAGGGGTTCTGGGTCCTTTCTTACAAGAGTCCAAAGTTTGCCAGTGTTTCACTTTGAAAAACTAAATTTGAGTGGATTCGGGGTTATACCTATAAAACATCACTCGGTACTCATTCCCTGGCATTCCATCATGCGTTTTTTTTTTTTTTTTTTTGTGAGGAGATCAGCCCTGAGCTAACATCTGCCAATCCTCCTCTTTTTTTTGCTGAGGAAGACTGGCCCTGGGCTAACATCTGTGCCCATCTTCCTCCATTTTATATGGGATGCCGCCACAGCATGGCTTGCCAAGCAGTGCGTCGGTGCGTGCCCGGGATCGGAACCGGCGAACCCTGGGCCGCCGCAGTGGAGCGCGCGCACTTAACCACTTGCGCCACCGGGCTGGCCCCCATCATGCGTTTTTGAGTGGGAAAGAGGGAGGTGGCCTCACAGCTGTTGTGCCTGGAATTGGGCATGCCAAGGGGAGGGAGGCATGCATGTGAATGCTATGTGATATGTATTGTGATGGGGGAAAAAGTGGGGAGTCGCTGCTATAAAATATACACACAGGATAGCTTTGCCTGCCTGCCACCGGGGCAACTGTGTCGAAAGTCCCCAGGGTCTTCGCACAAGCCGTGGTATACGAAGCTGCATCATCAGAGACCCAGGCTTGGGTGGTAGGAGGAATGGGTGCTGGCCTTTCAATTCTGGATTTGACTCCAGCCCCACAGCCTCAGCCACCCCAGCCGATTATCATGGGAACTGGATTGGAAGAAGTGGAAGAAGCCTCTTGCCTAAATGGAGAACACTGTACAGCCCTCCTGCTGCTCCCCACTAGGGATTTTCATGGTAGAAGATGATAGTATGAGGTTTCAGCCTCCCCCTTGGCTTATGGGTGGCTCTGAGAAACCTTATTTCAGATTGAGGGGGCAAGAGAAGGGAGGGAGAGGTCTTGTTGCATGCTCCCTCCAACCCATGCTCTGATAGCTCTCAGGGTTGTAGACTTTAATACTAAAAATTGCTCTGCTGTTCAAATTGAATGTTGGTCTTTGAATGGCTCAAACCATGGTCAGGGACTAGGGAATAGACCCAGTTACTTGACTCGGCTCACTTGGTTGGCCATCTTCGATGTCTTAAGTTTGGCTCCCACAAAGGCACTTGGGCCCAGTGACAGCACATGGTGACCAGTAGGGTCACAGGGAGACCCACAGGCACAGGCCCATCCCTTCTCCTGAGGTAGCAGTGCCATTTCCATTATTTGCACATGCTTTTGTGGGAATCACCAAGGGTGGACTTGAGAGAGGATCAGGCAATTCTCTTGCCCAGTCTCCAGTAGGAGCCTGAAATGTGAGGAAGCCACGCCCAATCGAGATACTGTCAGACGAGGAATAAAGGGTCCTGACAGCCTCTATGTCACTGGGCTGAGGGGAACAGTTATCTAACCTCCCTAGTACAATGGATGTAGTGGAACCAGAACAGAATCATTCATGACAATTGGATTATCAAACACTTTAAAATGTACCAAGAGGAATTTAAGGTACACACTAGACTGTCAAGGTAGTGAATCTGGGAACAGACTCCCAAGAGGAAGCTTGAGACGATCTCTTGGAGTTTTCTGAGACTGGGACACCTGGCATCCACGAGCACCTCATCAGAGCTCTCCTGGGTGGAAAGTTCCACAGAATCCCCTTGGGAACCTGTCCATGTGTCAGCAGCAGCAGCACTGTCTTACATCCATCACAGTCTCCTCCCTGGGCCACATATACAAAGTGTTACCCCTGGGAGTGTGGTTGGTTGGAGGGTTTACCTTCTCCCTGCTCTGCTCAACTCCATTCTGGTTGTCATAGCCATCAGTCTCTCAAGAGCAGCAGGAAGAGGGCCAGAGCCTGGCCCCATGATTTCCTGCCCTTCATGGTTGGCTTACTTCCAGCAGACGCCATTTTCCCAGGAGGCAGAGCGCAGGCTGCCCTGGGGGTCTGGCAGCTACAGCGCTGCGTCCTCACTGCTCCCTGGGAAGATTTGGGCATGGAGTTAGAGACCTGGGCGACTCGTTCAACCTTTCTGTATGTCAATTTCCCCAAATCACGAATGGGGTTTATAATAACCGCCCTGTAAGGCTGTTGTGAGAATCAAATGAAACCCACCTGGGAGCACTGGGAAATGTTAGCCTTGCATATACTTATCAGAACAGACTTTGATGCCGCTTGCAAAGGAGTGTGCCGTGGGAGATCGCGGGAGCCCTCTGAAGCTGGCTTGGTGGGCCTGTGTGTTTTAGAGCAGGGAGGGATAAAATGACAGCAGTTTAAGGAAGAGGGGAAGCAAGTGATCCTGTCATTCTAACTAACACTGTCTTTTGGAGATAAAAATAACAGACCCACGGGAATACTGATATTTTTTATGCCTTTATTCTCTTCTTGGGTTTTTTCCTCCTTTCCTCTTGAGTCCAGAGAAGTACTTCCCACTTCACACGCCCTCCTCCTCCATCACTTTCAGCTGAGAGCCCAAGATGCGCGAGAAGGATATCACACGCTTTCTCTTTCTCACCTCCTCCCTCGGTCTAGCCCTCTGTCGTCGCTGCCCCTTGGCTCTTTCGTGTCATGGGGCCAAACTTTGGGATCTCTGTAGGAGGGGCAGCATCTTCCCAGAAAGTGTTTGGGGGTGGATTTGAGGCTCCCAACATGTCTTGAGTTCCTGAGTGGGAATGAATTGTGCCCAGATGACCTCCCTACAAAGCTGGCTAGCAGAGGTCAGAGATGCTCCAGCCCTTAGGCAGGATTCTCAGGACTTCAGTGCCCCACTAATGTCCCATGTAGCGCATGCCCAATGACCCTCTTGATCGTTCTCCCAATAGGACCGATAAAACATTTCCCACCTCCACCCCTCGCCCCCTTCCATATCCATAATCTGCTCTTTCTCTCTTTCCTATGTCGCTATTTCAGGGATAGTCAGCGGAGTGGGAAGGAGTGGAGGGAATACGTGAGATGATACTTGGAGAGCGGCTGAGAGAGGGGGAAGAGAGAGCCACTTCAGCTGGATGGCCAAGCGCCTCGGGGGCTTAGCAGACTTCCTGGAGCTGAGCTCCTGATTAAGTCTTGTGTCTTTCCACTCTGAAGAACATTCTTGGGGTGCAGAGCTGGAAGGGAATGGAGAGGAAGGACTGGCTATGAGATCAGTGTGCAGATTAAACAAACAAAAAGCATTTGCAGTGGGTCTCCCAGACTTGAACTGCCTCCTATAATCTGGCCTTGCACAACCAGTTCACTCCAGGGTGTAGAGTGCTCACCTCATCTGCTGCTCAAACCTCCTAAATGGGAGTGGCAGGCCAGCAGGGGTGGGCTTTGAAGTCAGAGAGACCTGGATTCTACCCCTAGCTATGCCCCCTTATTACTGTGTGCCTGCTGGCAAGTCACTTGGTCCTTCTGGACCTCAGTGTCCTCTTCTATAAAATGGGGATGATGAGAATATCTACCTCATAGCATTGCTGTAAAGATTCAATGAGATGATGCAATGTCGAGCACCTGGTACATAGTACATAGAGCTGAACAAGCTGCTGCTGCTAATACCAGTTCTCCGGTTTCCAATACTGTTAGTACGATTGCTGCTACCTACTCTGTGAAGCCTGCTTTGACTTCCCACGAAGGTAGCTACTCCCTCCTCTGTGTTCCTCCAGCTCTCGAGTCTGTTCATAGCCTCGACCTTACTGTATTATTGTTGTGGGCACGTCTTTCCTCTACCAGACTATGCACTCTCCACGGGCAGGCTCTGAGCTTCTTCAGCGTTGTATTCGTCTTTTTTTGTGTGTGTGAGGAAGATCAGCTCTGAGCTAACATCCATGCTAATCCTCCTCTTTTTGCTGAGGAAGACCGGCTCTGAGCTAACATCTACTGCCAATCCTCCTCCTTTTTTCTCCCCAAAGCCCCAGTAGGTAGTTGTATGTCATAGTTGCACATCCTTCTAGCTGCTGTATGTGGGACGTGGCCTCAGCATGGCTGGAGAAGCGGTGCGTTGGTGCGCACCCAGGATCCGAACCCGGGCTGCCAGTAGCGGAGCGCGTGCACTTAACCACTAAGCCGTGGGGCCGGCCCCACGTTGTATTCTTCTTAATGCCTAGCACAGAGTGGGAGCTCGGTAAATACCTACAGAATGAATGAATGAACAAATGGGTCAAAACATCTGCAATCAAGGCCTGTTTCTCCAAGCAGGCCAGTGGACTTTTTACTTGTCTGTGTAAAGCCACCCCCAGGATCACCTGGTTTGTCAACAATATTTCTTCAGTGGTTCCATTTGGCCAGTGGTCATCCAGCACTTATCACCTGGCCAGCTCCCTGCAGAACGGGGCACTGTGAGTGTTTCCCAGGCCCCGCATTACCAACCAGGGGCAGCTGCTGATTCTCTGACCCACAAAGCCTCCCTTGGCAGGCCTTGCTCCTCATCTTCCCTGCAAGCACCAGGCTCACACCTCCGTTTGCACTTTGCCTTTCTTTCCTCTACTATTCCCATGGCCCTGCCACTGCCATTCAAGGAGTATTTATTAAGCACCTACTATATACAGGACACCGGACCATGCGTTTGAGCCCTTGGCCATATCCTGCCTTTTATGGTTTCAGGTATGTAATTCAGCCTTTCTCCACAAGACTAAGCTCCTAGAGGGTGAGGGAGTGTGTCTTCTGCTTCTTTTGTCTCCTTTACAGCACCTAAAATAGAACCCAGCACAGTAATGGGCATGTGGGTCAGTACTTGTGGACTTGACTTCTGGGCTCGAGAGTTCAGTGTGAGCTCTCTCTCCAGGGAAGGATGAGAACAAGGAGCGTACAGCTCAGTCAGCAGTGTGGTTTTAGCATGTACCCATCCTTGGGGCTCTCATACTCTGGGGCGGGGGAGGGCCAGTGATCCCAGCCTGCTCGGTTCTCCTTAGCCTCTCTATCCACATGTAGCACCCCCCATCCCACTCACCCACCTTCCAAAGGCTCCTCCCTCATCAACTGTGACTACTGAATAGCTGGCTAACCTGTGGATCTGCTTCTTATTCTGCTGAGTTTCTGCTTAGTCTGTTCCCTATGCATTCAGCCATGGCATTGTTACCTTCTATTGTGAATTTCTGAACAGCAGAAGCATGGACCAGGCGTCCTATCCCCACACAGCTCAGGAGCATAAGAAATGCCTCTTTCTTTTTTCCTCCTCAAAGCCCTAGTGCATGGTTGTATATCCTAGTTGTAAGTCATTCTAGTTCTTCTAAGTGAGCCACTGCCACAGCATGACAACTGACAGATGGGTGGTGTCATTCCACGACCAGGAACCGAACCCGGGCCGCTGAAGTGGTAAGCACCGATCTTTAACCACTAGGCCATCAGGGCTGGCTCAAGAAATGCCTCTTGGTGATGACGATAGTGAGGGACACTGTGGTGTGAGGGACCGAGGCCCCAGAGCTGAGCAGCAGTTGTATCATGGGACGCTCAGTGCCTTTCCCTGGAGTTCTGAGCTTTTGTTTGCCTTTGGTTTCAGGCCCACCTGCCGTTTGCTGTCATTGGCAGCACAGAAGAACTGAAGATAGGCAACAAGATGATGAAGGCACGACAGTATCCTTGGGGCACGGTGCAGGGTGAGTGAATCTCCAGGAGACAGGGAGAAGGGAGCCCCTTCTGCTCGTCTCTTTGCTTGGCTCCAGCCACTGTGTGACCAGTCCCTAACTTGTGCCCAGTCTACTCATTTGGCTTGGGCCTTGAACAGCCATAGGCATCGCCAGCAGGCAGACTCTGGCTCCATCCTGGATTCTCTGCCATGAGCAGGCTCTTTGTCTCTAATGGAGAAAGCATTCCCAAAACAAAGCAAATGCACCCAGAGCAAGGTAGGAAGGAGTGTGCAAGAAAGCACGTGTACTTGCCCAAGTGCACCAGGAGACATACAAGAATGTTCACAGCAGTGTCGTTCATGGTAGCAAATAAGTAGAAACAACCCAGATATCCATTAAAAACAGATTGGATGAATTGCATAATGTCCATATAGTGGAATATTATGCAGTAGTGAAAATGAGTAGACTATAGTTACACCTCCATGAATGCATCTCAGAAACATAATGTTGGGCTAAATAAGTCATAGAAGAATGTATGCTGTATGATTCCATTTATATGAATCCCAAAAGTAGACAAAATTAAACAAGATATATATTTTTAAAAATTCATACCTAAGTGGTAAAACTATAAAGAAAAACAAAGGAGTGATAAACCCAAAAGTCAGGATAGTAGTGAAGTATCATTGCAGGGAAGGAGGGGCATGAGATCAGGAAGGGACACAAAGGGACTTCTAAGGTATGGTAGTGTTTCACCTGGGTTGTGGATACATTGGTATTCTTTTTTTTTTTAGTTCTTCAACTTGCGCATATACATTTCATGCACTCTTTTGTATGTATGATTATTTTGCAATTTAAAAGCGTATTTAAAGATGTATATACACTCAG
This sequence comes from Diceros bicornis minor, assembly GCF_020826845.1. NCBI lineage: Eukaryota > Metazoa > Chordata > Mammalia > Perissodactyla > Rhinocerotidae > Diceros > Diceros bicornis. The sequence continues at coordinate 110,163,713 of NC_080781.1, read as the reverse complement.
GAAAGTTCCTTTTGTGGTCTGCCTGACGGTGTTAAGTTACCCTCCATCTTGTCAGTTCAGTGGCTAAAACAAGGTGTAGGATGCTGCCATGGTTGGAAGAGGTGTCTGGTCCTCCGAGTCTCCAGCTATAAGCTGGGTCTCAGATTGCAGGGGTGCCGTGTGTGAGAGGGTGGCTGGTTCCCTGTAAACTCATTCTGCCCCTGAGCAAACAACTGAAAGTGGGGGTGAAGTTGTCTACATCGCATCCAAAGGCCAGCTTGTTTTAGAGCAGACCAGAGATCTTCCAGCAAGAGCTGGATTTTCCATAGGTAGGACAAGACTGTTATCAGAGCTGTGCTAGGTTTTGGTCTTCTCTGCCATTTGGGGCAGGGGATGCTCCACCAGGAACATTTGCAAGTAGTTTCTGGACCAACAGTCCCACCCGGGGAATGAATTTGTGGTCTGAGAGACAGCAACCTGAGGTGAAATGAGAAGCCAGAAGATATAGTTCCAATGACTTCCTCCAATATAGATCGCCCTGCACCTAACCAACAGAGGGGTTTTTGAACATTTTTCTTGTAAGTCGGGTTCACTGTTCTTTTAGGGTGAGGAAGAAGCTGCGTATTTTCTGGGCAGCCTGCAGGGGACTTGGAGTCACTCCTTCTGACTGACCACCAGGGATCACTGTCTGCAGATGGAGGAGGAGATGGTCCTGAGAAGCTGCCTGACTGATTTGATTTTTTTTTTTTTTGCTGAGGAAAATTTGCCCTGAACTAACATCTGTGCCAATCTTCCTCTATTTTTTAGTATGTGAGCCGCCAGCACAGCATGGCTGCTAACACAGCAGTGTAGGTCCACGCCCGGGAGCCGAATCCAGGCCACTGAAGTGGAGCATGCTGAACTTAACCCACTAGGCCACTGGGGCTGCCCCTGACTGATTTGATTTTTAAAATCAGCTTATGTTCTATGACAGCAAGGAGCTTTATCCCAAAGGCAATGAGTCTTAAGCAGAGGGGTCATGTGAGCTGATTTGGGCTTCGGAAAGATTAGTCTGATGACCACAAGGCAGCCTGCTGCAACTGTGCCCCAGCTTGTCATTACAGGCCCCCTCCTTGCCCCAACTCCCATCTCCCAGACCCTGCAAGACAGAATCTGGGGTGACTGTGCCTATTCATCATCTCAGACACCACTGTCCCCACATGGTCAGGTCAGACACACCCATTCCGACACAGTGGAGCCATGCCTGGAGACATGCGCCAGGGCACTGCTCACAGCCTTATGTTCCAACCAGAAGTCCACTTGGCTATGGTTTGGTCCACATCTCTGTCCTTCTTGGCCACTGCCCCAAACGCAGATCTTTGCTGCACTCTTTTGAGGAGGGCTTGTTCACTCAGGCCAGAAAGTGGGGTCTACTTTGTCCTGGTCACCATTGCTGCTGTCAGGCCATTATCCACCTTCTAAAAAACACCTCCTTTGAAGCTTCTACCATCCAGATGGCCACACCTGTGGTCCATACCCCTCCTTGGACCACTGGATCTATTGATGTCCTGGTTCTTCCCCCTTATTCTTCGGAGACTTTGGCACCTGGCCATAGCCTTTGCCTCTCCTCTATTTAGATTGCCTGGATTTGAATCCTAACTCTGCAACTTACTAACTACGTAACCTTGCCTCCCCTCATTGAGACCTTGCAAGGACTATTCCCTTATCTGTCTGATAAATTCCTATTCTTCCTTCAAGAGTCACCTAGGGGTTGCCTCTTTGGTGAAGCCTTCACTCTCCCAGGAGTTCTCAGGCCCCCTCTTCTGGGCTTTCATTGCACCTTGGCTATCTACCTCCATTTTGGTATTTTTTGCATTGTATTATATTTGTCTATTTGCCTCTCTTCTTCCACTAAACTGTAAGCTCCTAAGGGCAAGACTCCATGACTTTGTTTCTAAATTCCCAATGCCTCATACAATACTGGGAACAGAGATTCTGCAAATATTTATTGGACAGGTGGCTGAATGTGATTTGCCGTTGTCCTAAATGTGGTGCAGAGCAAACATTCCCGTGAGTGTTTGATTGGTGAATTGAGGTTGAGGTGCTACTGAATGTCTTTCTAGATATTTTTTATGGTATTGCAGTTTTCCATTACTGTCATTCTTGTAACTTTTCATTTGCCTTTTCAGTAGAAAAGTGAATTAGTAGGCAAATTCGCAGGCTCTGTATACACAGATTGAAAGGCAATGTGGCTGTTAGACATTTCGCCTCTAATTTCATCCATTTCTACTTCTTCTGGCCTTCCTTTCAATATCCTTTCAATACCCCCAACCCTGCTGTGCAGTTGAAAACGAGGCCCACTGTGACTTTGTGAAGCTGCGGGAGATGCTGATTCGGGTCAACATGGAGGATCTCCGGGAGCAGACCCACAGCCGGCACTATGAGCTGTACCGCCGCTGTAAGCTGGAGGAGATGGGCTTCAAGGACACCGACCCTGACAGCAAACCCTTCAGGTACCTCTCCCGCCAGCCCAGCCCAGCTCAGCTCAGTGCCCCCAAGGAGTGTGCAAGCCTTGCCCTGGAGAATTCACAGGGGAGGCGAGACACAGGTGCCGAGACCCAGAGCGGCAGGTCTAAGACACTTGCCAGTTCCGCCTGCCTGTCCCCTCTCTGCCTCTGCACACCTGCCAGCGGAGCTGTGGCAGGGCAGGCTTGGTAAGCACTGGGCCAGGGAGGAGGCCCAGAGGCCCAGTAAGGCCGATGGTCTCATGGCCACAAGCACACACATGGCAGCTGCCGTCAGCAGTGGCCCCTGAGCTGGGGCTGTGTTCCTCCCTGTGGCAGTTTGTGCCTGTCCTCTGCCCTCCTGGCTTCATCAGGCTCCTGCTGCTCTGGCAGGTTTCCAATCTGTTCTTTACCCTCATCATTATCAAAACCAGGCAGGACCAGGTAGCAGTCATTGTACAGAGATTGATGAACTTGAGCCTCCTCGTCCACTGGCCTTAGTGCTGGCATTCAAGTGCATGGTTTGTTTTGACTACGATGTTAATAATCATTGACATACTTCTCAAATCAGAATCTAAGAAGCTTTCAGAGAAGAAGAAGGTTTTTTTTTTTAATTGATGTTTTAATAGTTTATAACGTGAAATTTTGGGTTGTACATTTTTGTTTGTCCATCACCATATACATGTTTCCCTTCACCCCTTGTGCCCAGCCCCCGCCCCCACTGCTCCTGGTAACCACAATACAGTTTTCTCTGTCCATGTGTTGGGTTATATTCCACATATGAGTGAGATCATACAGTGTTTGTCTTTCTCTTTCTGGCTTATTTCACTTAACATAGTACACTCCAGGCCCATGAATGTTGTTGCAAATGGGACGATTTTGTCTTTTTTATGGCTGAGTAGTATTCCGTTGTATATATATACCACATCTTCTTTATCCAATCATCAGTCGAGGGACACTTAGGTTGCTTCCACTTCTTGGCTATAGTGAATAATGCTGCAATGAACATAGGGGTGCATAAGCCTCTTTGGATTGTTGATTTCAGGTTCGTTGGATAGATTCCCAGTAGTGGGATAGCTGGATCATAGGGTATTTCTATTTTTAATTCTTTGAGGAATCTCCATACTGTTTTCCATAGAGGTTGCACCAGTTTGCATTCCCACTAGCTGTGTATGAGAGTTCCTGTTTCTCCACATCCTCTCCAAAATTTGTTGTTTCTTGTCTTGGTGATTATAGCCATTCTAACGGGCGTGAGGTGATATCTTAGTGTAGTTTTGATTTGCATTTCCCTGATGATTAGTGATGTTGAACATCTTTTCATGTGCCTATTGGCCATCTGTATATCTTCTTTGGAGAAGTGTCTGTTCATTTCTTCTGCCCATTTTTTGATCGGGTTGTTTGTTTTTTTGTTGTTCAGTTGTGTGAGTTCTTTATATATTATGGAGATTAACCCCTTGTCAGATATATGTTTTGCAAATATTTTCTCCCAGCTGGTGGGTTGTCTGTTCATCTTGATTCTGGTTTCGTTTGTCTTCTTGAAGCTCTTTAATCTGGTAAAGTCCCACTTGCTTATTTTTTAGAAGAAGAAGGTTTTTGAAAGCAGTTTACTACACTGATAGGAGCGATATGCCAAGTATAAGTGTCTGATCTGTATGCATGATGTGTGACATAAGCCCACATTTTAAATCACCCTGTGGCGCCCTTTATTGCGGCTCCGTCTCCTTTCAGGAAATGTCAGGGCTCAATAAGCAAGTGAGGGGGATGCTTGTGGGCTAAGAAGGCTTTCAAATGGCCTCTGAGATCCCACAGCAACTGTTCATAGCAGAAAGCCAGCCTGTGGGCAGAGTTGACCAGTCCTTTGTGGATGCCAGGTTCCAGAGGGGCAGGCTCACTCCCCTTCACAGGCAGGCAGGGACAGGGGCCACTGGAGCTCCTGAGGCTGGAGGAGGGCGTGCTTGTCTTTCTGGTGGGCACTCCTTTAGCTTTCTCCTTCCCCTCTGACAGCTTTAATCTGCATCTGTGGAGGAAGAGGTCTGCCTCTACCTGTTCATCTGGTCCCCTCCCCTCCTCCTGCTCCATCCTGAAAACCTTGGTCCCGCGTCTTCACCCTCTGCACTCCTTCTCTGCTGGCTCCTTTCCATGTTGCATGCAAACATTCTCATCCTCAAGAAACTCTCCCTTAACTGCTCCTCCTCGCCAGCCTCTGCCCTGTCCTGAAGTTTCGCTCTGATGGGAAGGAAAAAGAGTTGTTCTATATTTGCTGGCTTCTGCCCCCACCACTCCAATGAAATGCCTGTCTCCAAGGTCAGCACTCACATACTCCTGGCCAATTGCCGTGTGGCCTCGGAGTCCTGTCCTTGTTGATCTCAATGTTTGATACTCCTCCCCGCTACCTCCTTCCCGAAGTCTCTCTGCCTTTGGCTTTTCTGGCACTGGTCTGGCTGGTTTTAGTCCTCTCTCTCTCTTGCTACTCCTTCTCAGCCTCATTGGCAGGCTCATTTCCTTCAGCATACTCCTTTCAATGTTGGTATGCCCCAGAGCTCCTTCCTAGGCCTCTGCTCCTTTTGCTCTCTATTCTCTTTGCGGCTGGTTCTTTCTACTCTCACAGCCCTAATACCACCTAGACATAGATGACTCCCAAGCTAAAATCTTACCTTTGACCTCCAAACCCATTGATCCAACTGCATACTGGATACTTGCACTCAGACCTCCCTAGAGGACGTACCTGAAACTCAAGCTGTCTAAGATTTAAGTCATCTTCTTCTCTCTTAAACACACTCTTTCTCCAGCGTTCCCTGTCACGGTTCATGGTACCACCATCTACCTGCTTACCCACGGCAAAAACTTGGCATCGTCTTCGATTCCTCCCACGTCCTGGGAGTTCTGCCTCCCTTACTGTTCTCCCATTCCCCCCGGCCCCTCATGCCCTTAACATTAAGATTAAGACCGTGTCATTTCTTACTTGGCTTGTCTGTCCTTCATGCAAAAGCTAGAGCGGTCTTTCTCATTTTCAAACTGGATCAAGTCAGTCCTTCTGCTTAAAACCCTGCAGTGGATAAACGTCCAATCTAATTTGGCCTCCAACACCTACTGTCTCCTCCCAGACTCAGGCCCCTCATCTCCCACTGCTCCACAGCTTACATGACACTCTCCAGCCACGTCGGACTGTGCCTGCCTCCCCCAGCATGCTGTTCTCTCTCCACACATGCCTTTCCACCTGCTGCCCTCTTTGGAGCACAATTCCTCCTCCTCTTCACCAGGCTAACTCCTATTTCTTTAAAATTAAGTCCAGGCTGGGGGGAGGGAGACTTAGCCCAGGCATGTCCCAGTAGACTGTGACTTCCTTGATGGCCGGCACAGTGGCTGTTGGCTCTAGATGTTGAGTGACAAGCACAGCATCACTTAGTCCTGTGTCTAGCCCACGGTGGAGTCTAATCAAGTGTTTGTTGAAATAGTTCATTGATGTGGTCAGTTTCAGAGCCAGGACCTGGCAGCATAGCGCAGTGGGAGGACCCAGATTAAGAGACAAGGGACCCAGCTTCTGGTCCCAGCTCTGCTGTAACTAGCCAGGTGGTCTTGAGCAAGTCACCTCACCTCTCTGGGCCTGTTTCTTCATCTGTAAAAAGAGGGTATAGAGGCAGATATTCTAAGCCACTCCCAGTTCCAAATATTTCTCCAGTTCACCAGGGCCGCCCCATCCCCTTCAAGCAGCCCTGTGACCCTGCTGTCACATGCCAAGCCAGTTGCCCACAGCTTTGTGGTTCTGTTTTTGCATCTCTCCCAGAATTGGGGAAGTGGGGATGGGGGAACCCAGGGAGGATCACTGGGGCCAGTTTTCATCAAATAGGAGTCATTCTGGAGGCAGGGGAAGTAACCCGACCATGTTCGCAGTTTACAGGAAACATATGAGGCCAAAAGGAATGAGTTCCTAGGAGAGCTCCAGAAAAAAGAAGAGGAGATGAGACAGATGTTCGTCCAGAGAGTCAAAGAGAAAGAAGCTGAACTCAAAGAGGCAGAGAAAGAGGTAAATGTGAGCCTGGGTGCCAGGTGGGAAGGAAAAGGAGGCTGAACTTGGGCATGGCAGGGGCTTCCACCCCGAGATCGCAGCCAGCCAGAGTCTTGCAGCCTCAAGGCAGGAATGGGGCACTGCATGTGAAGCCCTGCCTTGGCTGGCACAGAGAGGGCTTCCAGATCTGGGTCTTCTTGATCTCTCATTCCCCATGACCAAGATGTTTTCTCATTCTGTTACTTAATTCTCTAGATCTGCGCTGTCCCATTTGAAAGCCACTAGCCCATGTGATTATTTAAATTTAAATTAATTAAATTTAAATAAAATTTAAAACTCAGTTCCTCAGTTGCACTAGCCACATTTCATATACTCAATCCTCACGCGACTAGCGGCTTTCGCACACAGTGCATATTGGACAGCACAGATATAGAACATTTCCATCACCGAAGAAAGCTCTATTGGGCAGCACTGCTCAAGAGTCAAGACCTGACATACCCCCTCGAGGTCAGTTGCAGGCTGATTCTTTTCCATCTTCCTGGGAGATCAGGGGGACAGTTGATCACTTTCTTGGCTGTCCTATCCCATCCTACCTTCTGTGATGGTCACAGGGAAAGATGGTCCCAGGCAGTCCTGGGTACCTTGCTGAAACCTAAGCCAGTGACAGCTGGGGCATTTCCCCATTCACTTGGTTATTCTGTTCCATTTCATTTTATTCTTAAAGAAACATCCATGTGGCTCTAGCAAGTTTTTAAACTAAGGTTGGATGGTCTATCTGGGATTTTCATTACTTAAGCCAAGCCTAATTCAGTGCAGTTAGTCCTCTAACCATCGTCTTGGCTCCAAGGTACCCCTACCAATTCGCCTACCGCTGCCCAATTAAGTGGCCTCAGCTATGGTTTGGTCATGTCAGCAACTGCTTCACCTCTCTGGGCTTTGAAACCCATAAGGAAGGGAAGCCCTTAATTACTTCCCCAGTCTCTTCCTCCTTCAGTCTGCTCTGACTCTCTAGGGTTTTCACCAAAGCCCGTAGCGAGGGTATTGATTTCACATCAGTTTTACTTCTCAAAAGAAAAGTGTCACCCAGGACTTTTAGGAGAGGTGAGGAGATCTCAAAGATGAATGAATGGAGAGCCAATGAAGCGAAGCCAGCTTAAAGCAACTGACCGGCAGAGCTCCCACCGCCTGCCCCAAGAGACTAGTGAAAGCTGTTTTACGCAGCCAGTCTGTCACCCACCACCCCTTACTAAGTGACAGTTCCACATACCTATAGGACCCGGAGATGTGACCTCCTTTATGGTGTGCCGCAAGGGCTGCAGAATCCTACATTCTCTCCTGAGTCCTCAAAAGAAAGTGAAATTATACTTGGTCTGCTCTTACTATTCGGGCTAGTTTATCGAATTCTAGTTTGTCACCACCTACACCCCCTGCTCACTGATCCCTTATCACAATGGCATGCCAGAATATTCTTGCTGTTCTCCTTTGGGTCTCTGGCTCTATGCAGGGCTAGCTAAGCCTCCCCTTGGTCAAGGCTGAGGTCTCTGCACTCATTCCATTTTGTAGAATTCTTTTACTTCCTTACTTGTCCAATGACAAATATTTTCTCTGACCAGCTTTGGCATTGCTGCAGTTTGCTCTGTGATCCATGGTGAGCCTTCCTGATTGGAGGGGATAAGAAAAGGCAGGGGCTCCTTTCATATTGAGAAATTTCATTACAGAATCCTCTAAAGAATGGATTGACCTTGGGCAAATTCCATAACTTCTCTGACCTTCTGTTTCCTCAAAAAATGTGGATAATAATGGAACCTACCTCATAGGATTGTTGTGATGATTAAATAAGTTAATACCTATAAAGTGCTTATAAAAGTCAGCGCCTGGCCTATAATGAGGGCTCAATAAATGTTATACTATTATCTTTGATATTATTATGAACCATGTATGGTACCTCTTTTAAATAAAATGTTTGATGAAGCAGAATACACGGTGCCCTGACCATATTCAGGAACAAAAATTTGGAAGTAAAATGGCAGGAGAAGAGAACTATCCAGAACATGGTCCCCATTGGTGCCATCATAGCCATCCCTGGCAGGAATGTCCCCTAAGGTCCTAGGGTCCTGCAGCATTGCAACTCTGGCAGTCGCCACTTGCCCTGGGAGCTGCTCACGGGGACATCTCCTAAACTCCTTGTGCTTCCCTGACAGCTGCATGAGAAGTTTGACCGTCTGAAGAAACTACACCAGGACGAGAAGAAGAAGCTGGAGGATAAGAAGAAATCTCTAGATGATGAAGTGAACGCTTTCAAACAGAGAAAGACGGCGGCTGAGCTGCTCCAGTCCCAGGGCTCCCAGGCTGGAGGCTCACAGACTCTGAAAAGAGACAAAGAGAAGAAAAAGTAAGTGGTAGGCTGCTCTGGGGTGGCGGCTTCTTCTTCCTCCTGCTCATCTCCTCAGGGCGGGGCCTGGAGGCTGAGGGGGCTGAGGGCTGGTGACCAGAGGAGAGCTGTGGGCTGACAGACTCGTTTGGGTACCTATAACTGGTCTCAGCGTCCCCGTGGGACTTTGGATTCCCTGATTTGGGGGAGCCGAGAGTAGGGGAGGGGTGTGGTTCCAGAGGCCCAGCCCCTCTGTTCTGCTGCTTAGGAAAGTCCTGCAACCTCCAGGTAGGAGGAGAGGGAGGGAAAGGAGAGGGAAAGCAAAAGGAGTGTGAGAGGGTAGGAAGAAGAAGGGAGGAAACAACGAGAAACTGCAGTTACAAGAAAGAGATTTGCCCTACAAAAAGAAGGGCAGATAGAGTAGTGGGACAAAGAGAGAGCCTTAGCGGAAGCCTCTGGGCACCCTCTTTCTCCTGGAGAGGCTGGAGCTGATCTGGATCACAGGCCTGCTTACTTGTCCGATATCTGCGGTGTTCACCTCTCTGTGCCTGTAGGCAAACCCTCACCCTGCCTCAGTTCTCCCTAGCTGCAGCCAACAGAGTTTAACTGCTGCTGCTGCAGGCTGCAGCCCAGTCCTGACCTCCTGCCCCTTTGCTGTCCCTCGCTCTTGGCTGCGTAGTTGTTCCAGGCCTGGAGTGCTGTGAACTTGGTGGGCAGCCCTCAGATGCTAAAACAGTCAGCCCTCTGTATCCGCGGGTTCCGCATCTGCGGATTCAACAAACTGCGCATTCAATGAACTGTGGATCATGCGCAGTGGGTCGAATCCAAGGACGCCAGACCCCCGGATACGGAGTTCCGACTAAGGGACTTGAGCATCCCGGGATTTTGGATTTTGGTATCCGAAGGGGTAGGGGGTGGGACCTGAAACCAGTCCCTCTGCGGATATGAAAGGACAACTGTATACTCCGTGTGCCCCATTCTCAACCTGGGGTTTACAATCCCTCTGTCTCCTCTGGTATTTGGTGAGGCACGATAGTGTGGCTCCTGGTTACCATGTGGGTCAATAACCCCGACCCAACCCCAGGCTTGCTTGTTGAAGTTACCCATTCCTCACCCCAGAACCAGAGCAGAGAAGAGCATTTCCGATGGGACCACACAATACCAGGAAAGCATCCCGTGGTCCCTTGTGCTCTCTAGTGGTTTGAGCAGCGTGACCCCAGGAGGCCTCAGACAGAGTGTTAGGCAATGTCCTTATTCAAGGGGCCTGAGGATCCAAAAGATGCCCATGGTCAATGCCTTCTGTTCTTAGCCACTTGTTCCTGGACTCAATTATTGGATATTTGTCGGAAGGAGGAAGCATCTTCCTTTCCTCTGTGCCTGGGTTATCACTTAGGAATAAAATAGTGACTTTTGTACAATATTTAAATATTTTATATTTGAAGGCACTCAGTTTTGCAATCCTATTATTCTTTATTCAAAAGTATAATTTGAACATTTTCACCAGTTGGTCCAGAGATTGTTGTTACTGAATCATAACACTATAGTATGTCAAATTCACTGACTAATTAACTTTTTGGGGGATTACTTGATGGATAAAGTTCAACTAGCCAGAAAAAAAGCCCCTTTGGACACACTGTATGCTAGCCAATCTGTCATGGTGTGTTAGTTGCACCAGCAGGAATGGATTCCTATTTTTAAGATCAGAAAAATCTAAATTTGCCTTCTAGCTCTAACCTGCTGCCTTCAGAGTCCTGTGGTATTTGTTAACTCAATCCCTGGGGCAGTTTCACAGCCTGCTTGAGATTCATTTGTTCAGAGCCCGCTGACACCAAACTATAAATATTCCCTATTCAGATGTTCAGTGGAATTTCCTCTCAGACCAGGCTTTCTCCTAGTTGCCTCAAATTAACTGATCCCCACCTCCACCCCAGGCAGAAGACTCCATGTAAGGAGACACCTCTCTCCAGTCTCCAGGAATATTTGGGGTTGGCGATGGCACTCTTTTCCAGTTCTGAGATGGGTGAAGACCTTGCTGGACTATTATTGGCAATAAGGGCCTGACAAAATAGACTGTCCTCTTCCATACTTCCAGACGTATAAGTGGCCCTGGGCCTGGGCTTCTTATGTAATTCCATGAACGGTTGGCTAACTTCTGGAAAACCCGCCATTAGATCTGTGCCCCTCTGCTCCCATAGTGATGATGATGGTGGTGGGTTTTGAGGGTAGAAGTGGTGATAGTGGCATTTCATCTTAAGAGATGGTGATTGGATCTAATAGAGTCACATATTCGGAATTTCAATGGACTAACCTTAAAGAGGTTAGGGAGGAGTACCAGTGTTTTAGGGGTCCCTACCAGCCCACCACCCCCTTTTCCCTCCTCATTCCTCCTAATCTCCTATGACCTCTAACTCTTCATTGTTTGTGTCAACTCATAATATTTGGTTTCTCCTCAAGCTCACTCCATCTTCATTAGCTCTTACTGTTTTACAGTTAACTCTGCTGTTTGCTGCATGCTGCATGAGACCCAGGGTCCTGGTAAGCTTTATTAACTCTAAATAGAACTGGCAGTGGCTTCTAGAACATAGCTCCCCAAATCCCGCCCCCCCCAACACACATATCTAATCATAAAGAAGCTGCTTCATGGTCCCAGCTGGTTTCCTCTTGTGACTTACAATATTAAGAAATAGTCTGGTGTGATTTCAAGTGTACATGTGGAATGTTTGGCTGCCTGATTAAAAGGGGGGTGATTTTAGACTTTTGCTGCTAGAACAGCTGGGTAGCATAGGTAGGTCCTCTGATCAATAAATATTTGAGGTTTCAACTTTGGCCGTTCTTTTCTTAAAGAGCCTTAAGCATTACTTTCAAAATTAACTAAACTGTAGCAATGAGGGAAACTGTTGGGTTCACAAGCCCTGTCCTGCAATGTCATGGTGAACATTGACCCCCAGGTTTGAGAATGTTCTGAGCCAATGGAAACTTGCTGCCCTGTTTCCCTCTGGTGGCTGTTTCTTATCCGACGGATTCAAGTCTCAAATTTCCTTTGGCTATGTAACCCCCTAAAACTGTAATAAAAGTGGGAGAAAACAAAGAGCTCTCAGATATAGAGAATTCCTTACATTTAATTCTACAAGTACCAGCTTCATGAATACCTTGGATAAGGAGGTAAGCAGGCAACCTTTGGTGAGATGGATTCCTGAGGGCTAGGCATTGTGTCTACAGAAGTGAATAAAGCAGCCCCTGGCATCACATAGTTTATAGGTTGATTACAGCAATAATTAAGCACCTTCTATTTATTCTGCTAGACTCAGGTGGTAAGTGGGAAAGGAACATAAATATTTTCAATTTAACATAATTAGGCTGATTAGTATTTTAAAAACTTTACCATAGAAACTTTCAAACAGGAACAAAAGGAGAGAGAGGATAACACAATGCAGCCCCGTGGACCCACAACCCAGCCCCCAAACAACTATCAACATATGGCCAATCCTGTTTCATCCATTACCCCAAACCTTCTGGATTATTGTAAAGCAAAACCCATATCATTTCATCAGTAAACACTTTAGCATGTATCTCGAGGAGATAATGACTCTTAAAAAAAATCCTAATCACGATGCCACCATTATCACACCTACAAAATTAACAATTCATGAACATAAAATTTCTAGTCAGTGTTCAGAATATCCCGGTTGTCTCATAAATGCCTTTTACATTTGGTTTATTTGGATCAGGGACTATAAAATATTGAGAAGACTTCTCCCCACTCACCAATGTAGTTTCTGATTTAAATGGAGAGCCTGCTGTTAGTCACCGAATTGATTGCTCCAGCTATCACACTGGGGACTTCGGGCAGCTGGCAAAACATCCTACTTTCAAGCAAATCCCGAAGAGAAAGTCTGCAGGGGCTCCTGAAACATAAGGCCCATGAAATTGGGCCAAAGGAAACAACCCTAAAAGAATAATGAAGTGATTTATTGTCTGGCTTAAAGGCAAGTCTTGGAGCCCCTGTTCGTTGAGTTGAATTAAACAGCAGATTTCCATTTAGGAAGACTGTGAATTCTGAGTGTCTGCCCACTGCTGTAGTCCCAGTGCCTGGCAAAGTGTCTGACACCTGTCAGAGCTCAGTTCATGTGCATTTTCTTTGTTCTCCCATTTTCAATGAGGAGAGCAAGAAAGATGTATCCTGGAAAGTTAGATTTCAGTTAATTCGGGTTTCAGTGCACGTGGGTTGGCACAATTTGGTTCAGGTTTCCCTGAGTAAATCATTGTTAGTGGCCGTTACTAAAATGAATTCTGGCAAAACTGCAATTAAAGCCGTACTTTACAAGTGAGAGGCAATTGGCAAACAGCGGGAACAGCCAACCTCAACCCTAAGTAGGTTGGGTTTTCCTGGCAGGCTTCTCCCCAGCAGACCACAAAAGCAGTTCCAAACCAAACAGAGGAGGGAGGCCTTGGTTCCCTGGGATCTGAAAGCAGCAAAGGCAGCCCATCCCCTCCCCAAAGCCCTCATTCCAGGGGTGGATCACAAAGGCCACCCCTCATTAACTAGAGTGCAGGCAGAGCCAGGCTTACTTCCTCACTGGTTTTGAAATTGCTCGAGGCACTACTGGCAGCTGTCTGCAGTTGTAGGAGAAATTCCTCTGTGACCCATACATAGTTGCAGATACTATATCTCAATGATTACTGGTCCCTTGACCCTTGGAGGGTGCACAGTATATGGCCAGTATACACATATCAAAATATATCAGCCTTCCCGTGAAGCCCAGAACATAGACTGGTACACTGTTGTTCAAGTCTCTTCCCCTAGGATGTAGACAAAGAATTAAATAAGAGGTAAGCATTTGTGTAACATTTTAATACGTTTCAAAGTATTTTTCCATACGATATCTCATTTTCACCTAACAACAGTCCTGTGATGTAGACAAGGAAGGAATAATCTTCAGTTTACATGATGAGTAAATGGAGAAGGGGGTATTTAAGAGACTTACCAAGGATCACCCAGTGAGATGGCAGAACTGGGGCAAGAACGCAGAACTCCTAATTCCTGGTATAAATTGTTATTCACATGCTTGTGTGTGTGTGTGTAGGTGTGTGGATGTATTCACTCTGAGGAAGTGGCTGTACAAGCATACTCACATATGCATGTGCTTTTAATTATCCCTCCCAAATACCTAATGGTCTTTAATGAGATAAATATATTCTTCAGGTGAAAAGCGGGGGCTTAGATCCACAGGCAAGTAGTTCTCAGGGACACAGTGGCGTAATGGAAAGAGTCTTGATTAAGCAGCCAAGGGATTCAGGTTCTGATCCTGGCTGTGACTCTTTCTTTGTGACCAGGGGCAAGTCAGCTGGCTTCTCCTCATTTCTTAGCCAAATGGGGATCGATAACTACTTGCCCTGTTCATGTCACAGGGATGAAGTTTCAGTGGGAGGAAGCTGAAAGTGCCATGTGTGCACAAACCAATAGTGGATTTCCATAGTTCAGGTTTTCAGGTAGCTGTGGCCTGGACCCTAGTGCAGAGCCCCGCAACCATACCCAGACACTTCTCAAACAGACCTTGCTCCGGGGTACCAGTTAACTGACTGGGACTGCTCCAAGGCTACCTGGGGTGAAACCTCAGCCTCCTCTGCTTTCCCTGTGGGACAAGGCAATCAGTGGCCGAGAGCCTAGTGCTCTATCCGGTGGCCTGAGGCCGCTTGAAGATTTACTGAAGGTATTCCTCCACAAGGTGTCTGGGTTGGGGGCTGTTAGGAAGGATCTAGTAAGTAAGAAAAGAGAAAAAGTGTTCTTGTGGCTGGTGATAATTATTTTGCTAGCTGATGCCACAACTGCTGCCACTCAGAGGTGTGTGTGGGCGAATGAGCGAGAAAGCATGTTCCCAGCAGCCAAAGCGATAAGACCTTAGACCATCTAACATAGCTATATTCGAATTTATCCATTAGTCATCACTACTTCAACAATTTTCTTCTAACCTTTTTTTTTTTTTGGTACATTAATCCATCCATTCATTAACCCAACTTCTCTTTTCATTTTCAGTTTGGGCTTCCTGTAGACGCCCTTTTCCTGCGCAACAGAGCTGGGCCTCCCTTTCTCTAATCCCCCCTTAACACGTGTGGGGGCACACAACCCGTGCCCTCCCATCTCTTCCTGCCAAGGTTTATAGAAGCCCGAGAGTCTGAGGATGGTGTCTGGCCTCTGCTCCAGAAGCCAGCAGCCACGTGGTTTGGAGATGCCTCGTGCATCCCAGTCCCCCTCCCAGCGGCCCCAGCCACCCCCCATCTTTGCCAGACTGTAACACGTTCAGGGCTCCCATCTGCTACTCGCCACCGCCAGCTACCCTGTTGGAGCCCTATTGCTGCTTGTTTCCCTGAGGCATTTGCATCCGCCCTGGCTGGCTCAGCGCCAGTCAGCAGGGCTTTCCCCGTTAGTCTCCTGCACCCCGGTCACTGGGCTTCCCTGCCCACACTCCCCCCAACAGGAGCCACAGCCTCTTCTCAGGGGGCTCCAAAATGAGACCTGTTGGTAACTTTTCTTCTGGCCTCTCAGCCCAGCCTTTTCCAGTTTTGATTCGCTCAAAGTAACTGCACTCAAGCTGTGTTAAAAATCCGGAATGAATTTATTTACACCAAGCCCCTCCCAGAAAACACGACGGCTGAAGAAAATAGCATAAATTTCCCCTTTTTATAATTCTGGGTACCCCACAGATGGGGAAGGGAGAATAAACCTGAATATTATTACCAGCCTAGTGTCTTGAATGATAGACTTATAGAAATCTGCGGTGTCTCAGCATCTCCTCTGTCATTTCCCTTTGGGCTCCACACCATCCCAGTAAGGCAGGGCCAACAGCAGGTATAATAACCCCATGTCGTAAACGGCCCCACTGAGCAGTCAAAGAATCCGTGCTTTCAGTTGTGCTCGGATGAGCCTTCCAGTCTATTTATTTGGTGAATGTGATGATGAGTTGTAATCTGTATTTTGCACGTGTCCCCCAATAAGAGGAGGTGAGACCATCAGCAGGAGAGGAGAAAAGAGGTCTTGTATCTTGAAAGGTCCCTACCTTTACCTCCAGTCTAAGGATTTGATATTTTAAAACTATTCCAGCCCTAATTTCTATAATGGGGCCCATTCAATAGTGGCTTTGGGAACCCCTTTGAAGTCGAGAGCTCTCCATTGTCAGGGCCACCAGGTGGGGTGGCCTTTGGTGTTTGGCCAGTGAGAGAGGGAGAGCTGGAGGTGACCTGGCAATGATCTGTGGCTAACACGCCGTTTCTCTGCCCTTCCTTTGCAGTAATCCATGGCTGTGTACTGAATAGTATTCCCCGCTACAGCTGGACTGGACTCCATTTAGCCTTTTAAGCCAAGGTTCTTATTTTAACTGACAGCTTTCCTTTGGGGGGCCTGGCCGCCGGGCCCCCGGCCCCTGCCACGTACTTCCACTTCAAGCCCCACTTCTTCTTTTGCGTTCTGCCTCCTAGTCCCACTGGCACTGACCATGACCTTCTTTTTTATTTTTTTGAGGGTTTTTTTGGTCACTTTCTTTCAAAACACACAAACAAGTCTATGCCAAATTTTCAGGCCTTTTTGAAGTATTGAGAATGGGGAGGGGGTTTCTCTCTTCAATAATAGATAATGATAGGAAGTGACAAGTAGCAAAAATGAAGAGCAGACATCTGCACACACTTGATCTTTTCTTGTTGGCAAAGCAAGAGCGCAGTTTGGCTGATCTGGATTGTTTGGGGTGTCGCTGACTGGTTAATGGCCAGAAGCGAGTATGGAGGTGATGCCGCCAAAGCATAAGCTAGTTTCTTGAGAAAATCCAAGTCTCAGAGTGGAGCATTTTAGGAGACCCTACCCTCGGAGGTTTCAAAAACAAACTTGGCTACTCAGCCAGTAGCTCAGAAAGATGCTAAGTTAGGGCTGTCAAGTCTCCTTGAGGAAGGCATCTTATTTGCAGCTTTGACGCTTCTATGACCAGTTTCTCTGCTGCTTCCCAAGAATCCCCAACTTCGACAACCAACTGGTCTCCATCCCCACCCCCCAGTAATTATTTGCTTTACAAATAGGGCCCCCTCATTTGCATTTGTTTACAGATTAACTACTTGAGGCTTGAGGAGCTGTGAAAACTTCAAAAGAATGAGAGCCACCCAGCCTCTGAGAGACCTTCAGAGACCAGGCAGGAATTTTGTATTATGGGAGAAATTTGGTCTGTAAAACAGATATGACTCACTTTTTTCAGAAGAGGAAATTGAAGTCCAGAGAAATGAAGGGGCTTGCCAGAGCTCCCAGCGCTGTTTCATGGCAGAAGCCAGGCTAGATTCAGTGTCACCTACTCCCGATCCATTTCACAAATGGGTTCAGTCTGTTGATATATGTTCCTGGAGACAAGGTCTTTTGATGTTCGGAGGCAGTGAATAGTTAGTATTAGAGGGCCTTTGAGGATTTTTTTTCCCATAGAAAAATATCTGAGGATGGAGTGGGGAGGAGGGGGAAGCAGAAGACTCCAGGCCAGCTCCTGAACCGAGTGCTTCTGCTGACGCCAGGAGTCACCAGGCACCTGTTAGCTGGTCAGCTTTCCTGGAAGTCTGGAATGAGGCCCAGGCATACATCTGTTTAACAGTGTCCTAGAGGAGCCTTGTAATCAAGGAAGTTTGGTAAACAAAAATCTAAGCTGCGAGTGAACATGAGACCTTTCGAAAGTCCACCAAGGCTGTTAAAAGAATTAAGATGCTTATTCTATTGGGTAGCTTTTCTCACTGTAGACAGAAAGGTTTTTTCCTTCTTCAGTGAAAAGGCTTTTTAGTTAGTACAATTGTTACTATTTTTTAAAAATACTCTAAGTACTCTGTTTACTTCTGGTGAAACAAAACCAGTCATTAGAAATGGTCTGTGGTTTTATTTTCCCATACTGGAATGGAATGGCTTTCCTGAGAAATCCCCACATGTACACACACACACACACACACACACACACACACACACCCTCATTTCTCTTAAGCCAAGAAGTTTGCTTTTCCCAGCTGCAGTGCAGATCACTTTTGTTTTTGTTTTTTTGTCTTAATCATTTGGCATTCACATGTGGCTCTTAATATGTGCTTGTTTTTAATTAAAACAAGAAGCTTTAAACCAGTGTGTGGTGTTCTTAAAACCTTCTCCGCAGATTTCCCAGTGGTGATGGTTCGTCAGTGACCCTGTTTCTAACCTGTCTTCTCCAAGTATAGTCTGTGCTACCTCACACTGGCCACTCCCCTCACCCTGTCTTCCTTTGAATGTTCTTTTTCTTTGGCTAATTTCATGTTTTCTTTCTCTTTCTCTCTCCCTCTCCAGCTTTTTTTAATCTTGTCTTCAGCAGCTGCACTAAGTCTAAAGGAGAAGACTGCCATTATAGAAGAGTTAGGGTTCCATATTGTCTCAAACCAGAAACCAATCAATCCCCTCTCCCCCCAAACTGCGTGCACACACACACACACACACCCCACATACTCCACAAGTGTTCATGTGTCCCTGTGTCCAGGCAAGCAGCTCTCTCCCGACTTACATGGTATTTTAAATGGAAGTGTCTTGTCCTAACCTAACAAAGCAGGAAAAGAACCGTCAGAGCCGGAGAATGGACCAAATGTAACCTCAGAGAGACACTGCAGGACGACTCACCCAAGTGTAAGTGACTGGGGCAGGAGACCTCAGCTGTGGGTGTGGAAGTGCTGTTCACAAGTTTTCGTTTGAGTTTTCTGTTTTTCTTTTTAAACACCAATTCTCCGGTTCACTGGGTTGACCGTCTACAGCCACTATTCAACATTTCTGAATATGGAAGAGAAAGTCAAGCAACATTTGTATCTTCTTCAGCATTCACAGCCCTCCTGCAGAACCCCAGCAAGGGGGAAAATGGATCCACTAACACTCAGGTGGAGAAGGGAGAGACAGGAGGGAGTTTAACCTTAATGAGAGCAAAATTACTCCATTCAAACTTCTGAGGCCAGTTGAGGTTTTGAGAGAGGTTTCTGCTCAACCTGGGATCTGGAGGGAGAGCTTTGATGTTGATAAATATGCCTTGAATTCGTTGGTTTAACTTGTGTCAAAATACCATGTGAGTGTGCCCATTCCCATATACCCCTACAACCATCACCATTCCACTGTCCAGTCTCTTGAGAGAGCCTCTTTGCATGTTTTCCAGAATCTGTATTTGTTTTTCCTTTCTTCTCCTTTGTTCTTTTTGCTCAAAGGTGTGACCAGTCATTGGCCCTCTGGGGCTTTCATTCTCCAGGAGAAACATCCCGAAACCAGCACTGTTTAGCTTGATACCTTTCTAATGTCCATGTCAATTTTCAATAAAATTCAAAGAAATGCTCAATGGCTGTGTGATCTGATCTTACATCATTTGGTGATGCCCACGGTTTGCCTTAGGAGGAGTGGGTGGCTGCCTTCCAAGTAGGTGACTTGAGGGGCTCGAGGAGGCACCATCAGCCCATATGCAATCTTCCTAGGTGGGCTACGGTGCCCTCCCCCTTCCTCCATCTGGGCCTGAAATTCCCACGGGGCTGGGTGGTGGGTGGACAGGAAGTCCTCTACTATTCCTCCATTAGCATGGATTTAACTGATCCGTTGAGCTCATTATCATCTAGGATAATAGTTGGAGGAACAGGAGTGCCAGATCCTACAGAACAAGATTTGGGTGAGTTTTAAATTCCGGAAGGAAAAGAACTCTGCTCTGCATCTCTTCTCTCATTTAATCCTGTGGTGTGAGCATCCCGAAAATTAATGGATATGACTGTTCTTTATGACTCGAAAAGCATTCTATAGATAGCAAGTAGTATTTTGTGTCCTGGGTCTACCAGAAAGGGAAGTCTCCTGCCCCGTCCCCTCCTCCCCTCGCCCCTCCAGCATTAAAGTGGACAAGAGGGAGTGTGATCAGTTTTCATAATTATAGTTGTGGTCAAGGTGGGGTTTCCTTCCCTCGGCTTCATTTCCCGAATGGCCTGTTGCTGGAGACAGGCGAGTGGTCCGTATCCTCTAGGTATCGAGGCCTGAAGGCCTCTCAACAAGTCCCAGAGAAACAACACTGGCCTGCATCTGCGCAGCTCGCACACTAGGGGGCAGCCGAGAGACAAGCATCGCCTGTGACGTCACTGAGCAGCGGCAAGGGTGTGGAAAAATACAGGCTGGGAAGCCAGACAGTCTTGCTAAGCGTGTGTGCTGTGGGGCAAGTTGTGTTAAAAACTTCTCTGTAAAAGGAGAATATCAGTGACTCCCTTGCAGGGTGATTGTGAAGGCTACATGAGCTAATGTAAATTAAAGACCTGGGTGTTCAGCAAACGGTATCCCTTGTTAAGGATGGAGCTTCCCCTTTACTGGAAGTATCTTAGATTCCTCTAATCCGCGGTTTCTCAACTTTGGCAATATTGGCATTTGAGGCCAGATAATTCTTTGTTGTGGGGGCTGGCCTGTGCATTGTAGAATGTTTTGCAGCATCCCTACCCGCTAGATGTCAGTAGCACACCGCCCTCCCAGTTGTGACAACCAAAAATGACTCGAGGCAGTGCCAAATGTCTCCTGAAGGGCAAAACGCCCCATGTTGAAAACCATTGCTCTAGGCCAGGGGTCAGCAAATTTTTTCTATAAAGGGACAGCTGGTAAATATTTTAGGCTTTGCGAGCCATATGGTCTCTGGAAATATTCAACTGTTACTATAGCACAAAAGAAGCCATACATAATATGTAAAAGGATGAGAGTGGTTGTGTGCCAATAAAACTTTATTTATGGACACTGAAATTTTAAATTCACATGTGAATTTCATTTTCACGTGTCTTGAATGATTATTCTTTTGATTTTTTTCAACCATTAAAAAAAGTAAAAACCATTCTTAGCATGAGGGTCATACAAATACAGGCTGTAGGACCAGATTTGGGCTGTGGGCCAAAGTTTGCTGACCCCACCGATGCATTTTGGTGCTGGTTGATTCATCATCGAGACTAAAGGTGTTAGAAGTGATTGGTGGATCAAAAGAAATCAGAAATGAAGACAAGTGTCTGAAGTTTTAATGCAAGTTAGTGGGGCAAATGGGTTTGATTAAAATTTGAATACAGTTTTGCTAGAGCATAGATGGGGGCAGGGGCTGGCTGTGACTGGGGCATTGCTGAGCAGGTGAGAATGCCAACTGCTTCCAGGGAGAGAACTGGGCCTCTAATACCCTCAAAAATGCCAAACAGGGGCCGGCCTGGTGGCATAGTGGTTAGGTTCGGCACACTCCGCTTTGGCAGCCCAGGTTCACGGGTTCAGATCCCAGGCGCAGACCTATACCACCCGTCAAGCCATGCTGTGGCTGTGACCCACATACAAAATAGAGGAACACTGGCACAGATGTTAGCTCAGGGCCACTCTTCTTCAAGCAAAAAGAGGAAGATTGGCAACAGATGTTAGCTCAGGGCTAATCTTCCTCACCAAAAATTTTAAAAAAAGGGTAAGCAACCAGGGCTCCCATTGTAAGCACTGAGGTTAAGTGGTGTCCTCTCCTGTCTGAAATGTCCCCACTTGGGGAGATTCATCTTTTTGCTATGAGGACAGCTTTTTTGCAAGGACATTCTTTTAAAATGTGGGCACGCCTTGAAAGAGTTACACATTAGAACAGTAATACTTCACAGTGGTTTTGCCACCTGGACCTACCTTCCATCAGTGTCCATCCAGGTTGCGCACCACCTCTCAGCTTGTTTGGCTTGGGCTTTAGGAAGTCCCTGCCCTGGGCTCAATACCTATAAATAATTACATGCATATCTGTTATGTATAGGATTGCTAACAAACTCCTTATCTTGGTTTGGGGCTTAATTATGTTTCCTTAGTCAAATGATAAGGGTGTATTTAACACCTCTTGTGGGTTTGGCCCAGTGCCCTATGCTATGGGGGATACTACTGCATGAGCTCTAGTTAGACGCTGCTCTTGAGGAACTTACAGACTCGCCCTACCTTGTCTACTCAACCATATCCTCCAATACTTCCTAATACCCCGTCTCCATTCCAGTCCATTCAGTCTCTGCGCAGGCCTCCCCGAGTTACACAAACTACTTGTTGACTTTGTCCGAAATATCCTCTACTGATTTAAGTCCTGCCTTTGAGGCTCACGCCCTACCTTCACCTTGAAGCCTTTCTTGACCCCATCCACCTATCCTGACCTCTTCTCCACTTTTTTTTTTTTAATTTTATTTTCCCCCCAAAGCCCCGGTAGACAGTTGTATGTCGTAGTTGCACATCCATTCTAGTTGCTGTATGTGGGACACGGCCTCAGCATGGCCGGAGAAGCGGCGCGTCGGTGCTCGCCTGGGATCCGAACCCGGGCCGCCAGCAGCGGAGCGCGCCCACTTAACCGCCAAGCCACGGAGCCGGCCCTGTTCTCCACTTTTGAACTTCCTTGTTGAACTTTTATATTATTTTCTGCTTCCCATTTGAGGGACTTCCCTCCTCAAGAGATATAAAGCTTCCCAAAGGTAGTAACATCATTTACAGCCCTCCAGAGGGCCCAGGAAAGTGCTGGACACACAAGAAAAAGTGATTAAGAGGTAGCCAGACTGAGATTCTTCACCGGTGTAGGGAGCTATTGCACTTTTCAAACATTTAATTTTGAAATTGTTACAAGAATAGTACAAAGTATACCCACATACTCTTGACCCAGATTCACCAATTGATAACATTTTGCCCCATTTGGGCCCTCTCTCTCTCTCTCTTTCTATATATATGTATACATGTATATCTATATATACACATATATATACACACATATATACACATCTATATACATGTATAATATATATCTAGATAGATATACATATATTTTCTAAACCATTTGATGGTAATTTACATGTATCATGGCCCTTTACCCCTAAATATTCCAGCGGGTATTTCCTAATAATAAGCATATTCCCTTACATAGCCACAGACAGTTGTCAACTTCTGTAAATTTAACATTGTTAGACTACTTTAATCTATTGGACAGTATGCTTTATAGCATTTTTTTCTTGCCATTTAAGATTTTGTCTAGGATCACCCATCGTGTCCTGTCTCTTTAGTCTCCTTTAATCTGGAATAGCCTTTCTTTGTCTTTTATGACTGATATTTTTGAAGTCCCATTTAAAAAACAGACTGTTTTCATTTTAGGTCAAAGTGTTACTCAATTTCTCCACTACATAATTGCTGGGGTTTTTTTCTTCTTTGCTACTGGTAAACAATCTGTGGGGAGAAACTATAAGTCATGCAAATATCCTACTCCTCATCAAAAATTTCTCCCTAGATTTAACATCTATTTGTAATTCTTGCATGAACCAATCTACAAAATGATGATTTTCCAACTCCAGCAATCCCTTCATATTTGCCAGTCAGCACATGGTATTCTATTGTAAGCAAAGGCTATCCTTTCTCCCTCATTATTTCTTTATCTACTTAGTGTCCCTGTGGACTTATGGCTTCCTATTTTTTCTATGGTTCATTATTGTCCTTAATAATTTTGGTGCTCAAATTACCAATATTTGGCCAGTGGGAGCTCCTAGCTGTTGCTTTTAATCCATTAGAAAGGGCTGGCCCCATGGCTTAGCGGTTAAGTGCACGCGCTCCGCTGCTGGCTGCCCAGGTTCGGATCCCGGGCGCGCACCGACGCACCGCTTCTCCGGCCCCAGGCACCGACGCACCGCTTCTCCGGCCATGCTGGGGCCGCGTCCCACATACAGCAACTAGAAGGATGTGCAACTATGACCTACAACTATCTACTGGGGCTTTGGGGGAAAAAATTTTTTTTAATCCATTAGTAAACATTCCTCAAGAGGATGTTGTAGTGCAGACTACTCTGGTCAAGAACTTTCGGTGATCTAATTTCTGGGATAGTTTATGGGGGTGGTGCTTAGGCAGGCTCCAGGTTTTCCTCCTTTTATCACTCACTGACTCCCCATAAGAAAGGGCAGGGAAGGAAGATCAGAGCTGCCAGTGTGTGCGTGTGCGCGTGTGTGCGCATGCGCGTATGTAGTGTAAAGGCAGCGGCAGGAGCCTGTGTTAGAACAGAGAAAGATGATGGAGAGGAGGAGGATGGAGACTATAGGAGGTTTCTGGATTGTTTTAGGATTACAACGGCTGCCTTGATCATCACTCCCTCCTAAACCTCTCTTCAACCATTATTCAGATAATCTACTTCCGCTTAGGGGTTTCAGTTCTCGCTCACTGAGAAATCCTCTGTGGCTTGTGAGAAGGGAATGGGCTGAGATAGGTTGGCTGAAGGATTTTTCGATCAGAAGGATTACCAGGGAAAGAAGGTCATCGAGAATCATACAAATTTTAGTTTTGTTTTCTAGAGGTGAAACTCTTTATTCCATAGTGGGAATTACAAATGGAATCCAGTTACGGCTGTTACAGAGCAAATAGCCTCTAACATCAGTTTCATTGGCTTCCGGTTTGTAACCCAAGTTCAAAAGTCAGGTTGCAATTATTTGTTCCTATATGATGGGAAAGTTTTCATCCAAGCTGAGAGGAAGTAGTTTTTATTTTCTCAAATATTTTTCTAGGAAAGATGTGTATTGATTACAATGCTGATTTTCATGAAGGTTTGCAGCTTAGGCTGAAATCAATCCAACAGCAAAATAACAAATTAGCTTAAAATGTAGGCTCCAAGAAAATGAATTGCACAAGGTTGGGACAATGGGAAGACACTTCATTGATTCCATCATTCGTTTAATTCAACAAACCTCTATGGAGTGCCTACAGGAGCCAGGTGTAGGTGCTAAAAGCAAGACAGATGTGTTCCGTGTTCTCATGGAGCTGACATTGGAGGGGGGGACAGTCAAACTGTAAAAAAAAGTTCAAAAGGTGATACATGCTGTGAAGAAAATAAATAAAACAGGGCAATACAATGGCTAATGACTGGGGGAGCACTGGATGAGGATTCAGGTGACCTAGATTCTAATCTCAGCTTTGCCAGGAACAGTCTCTACAGCCTTCAGCAAGTCACTTCACCTCTCCGGCCTTATTTTTCTCATTCATACACGATGACTTTATGATCTCTAAGCTTCCTTCCTAGTATCGTGTTCTTTGATGTGATAGTTCAAAGACTGCCATTACTTCAATAAACATGAATGCCTAACACCTATAAAGTCAAAGACCAAGCACCCCCAGTGTCATGGGAGAGGCAGACATGGAAATAAATCATTACCAAACGGTGCAAAAAGTGCTGTAAACTTCTGATCTTCTCAGTCCAATACACCCCTACACATAAGATGTGTCATATAAAGAGAAATACGTCATGAAAGAGTGAAATTACGGCAATTGGTCAAAGTCACCTCATGCAATGGTCCTGCTGCCAATGGGACATTGAGTTCTATGCAGAACTATTTCTACCCACCAAGATGGTAATCAGTTCTGGGACAACAGAGAAGACCCAGTTTCTTTTTCCTTTGTATTCCTACTATATTGAGCACATAGTAGGTGCTGTGGAAATTCTCCTGACAGACACTCATTGATTAGCCACTTTTCATAGCACAGGTCGGCAGACAGGGATTGAGGGAACTGGCTGGAGCAGACCCACGGGTGAAGTGATACATTTGACTAAAGAGTGATTTAGCCATTTGCTGCTGTGCAGCTTTTAATCCTCTTTGGGGGGCCCGTTTTGTATTTTGTAATATTTTGCATGTTTCAAATTGATCGGCAAGAAATACAGAATTATTTGCAATCGTGATCAGAACTGTGTAAGCATGGTGTCTGTATTTGTCAGCAATCGGAATGGAGTATGGACGATGAAAGTGGTTGACTTGAGAAGTGGTGCTGTGGATGATGCTGTGGATGATTTTCTTTGCAAGTAATTCATTTTTCCTATGTTTTCACAATAAAATACAAAGCTAATGATGCACGACACACAGAGCTTTTCAAGCTATCCTCTGAAGAAAAGGCGCCTTGGAGAGCTGACATTTTTTTTAAAAAGTGTAAAATCCATTCCAAACCTAAGTCCCTCCCAAAGGACACGGTCCCACCGTCGCACCGCTCAGAAACCCAGGGAAAAGCGTCAGGCGAGCCATTGCTGCCATCAATCATCTGAAGGCGCCTTCCAGGGATTTAAGGGACTCATGTTCCCGAACCTCAGAGAACCTTCCAAAATTCCCTTCCCGGAGTCCCCGCCCTCCGTTTGTCACCATAGTGCGTCAAAAGCCCAGAGTCGGCATTGGAGAGAAAAATGTAGGTCGCGCGAGATTCGGCGACGAGATTTCGAAGTTAGGGAACAGCCGCGGCGCACGCGCACTGGCCTCACAACCCCGGGGCCGCACGCGGGTAGGTAGGCTAGAACCCAGAGGAGGGGGAGCAGAGCGTGCCGGTGGTGTCTTTTTTTTTTTCTCTCCCAGCGCAGTGCGTGGGTCTGCAGGTCGCCGGAGGTGCGGAGTGCGGGGCCCGGCCTGGCCTCCCCGGCGCGCGTGTGACTGCGGCGGGCGCCCTCCTCCTGCTCCTCCACGAGTTGGAGGAGTGCAGCGGTCGTGCGCCCCGGCGTCGGGACCTGAGCTGGTGCTCGCCTTTGCCTTTTCACCGCTCGCCCCTCACGCACACACTCCCGTCCCCTGAGAGTTGGTCTCTGTGCCTTGGCGCGCCCCTCCTCACCCGGCCCCTCCCACCGACCCCGTTCCCGCTCGCTCCTGGTCGGTAGTTGGCTTCATCCCTGGGGTCCCTGCTTGGGGGCGGAGAAGATGGCTGGCGGACGTCTGCTGTTGGGGGGCGACTTCCTGTCGCCGCCGCCGCCGCTGCCCCCCCCTCCCGCCGCCGCCGCTGCCGCCCCTCCCGCCGCCCCCGCCCGAGCCAGTGCTGGAGCAGTGGCGCTATAGCCACGAAAGTGACTGGCAGTGGGCTCTGCGGCGCAGCTTCATCTGTCGGCACCTGCACAGCTATCCCGGGGCTGCCCTCGACCAGCTCCTCGCGCTCTCCGCCGCCTGGACCAACCACGTTTTCCTGGGCTGCAGGTGAGGAAGGCGTAAGGGTTGGGTTAGGGACCGGGGTAGGGGGTCGGTGATGGGGATAAGGATGGGGGCAGGATACGGGTGAGGGCTCAGAGGCTGGTGATGTGGAGATGTTGGAGGACACCAGAGGGCTCACTGTTGGCCTGCGGGGGCTCGCCGAGCGAGGTGGCAAGGGATGACATAACCGCAGGAAGGGTGCGGGGATCGCGGGAGCGGCCCCTCCAGCACCAGGGATGGAGATAAAGCAGCGCCTGGAAGAGGATTGTTGAGAGGTGGTCATTGTGGTGATGGTTTTGGAAGGCGTGGGAAATGACGAATAGCAGAACCTCGGACCTGCGTAGGACCTTACAAGGATGCGGTATCCGCAGAGAATATTCGACAGTCGGCGCTTCGAGAGTCTGCGAGGGAAGGGGAGGGGACCCTGTGGTTCTAATCCTAGTCTCCTCTTAACCTCTCTTTCTATCCCCGTTAAATAAAACACCACCAGACTCCCCCAGCTGGGTTTTACTGTTCTCTCCTGGGGAGGCGGTTTGTATGAGGTCTCTTGGCAGCACGTTCCGCCTTGCTTGTAGATTTGCGCATAATAGTGTCTGGACGCAAACAAAGAAATGGATATATCTACTGTAAAAATGGATTGCTCTCTTCTCACCTTAAATGCGATCAGAAGGGTTAACATTTGGCCTCTGAGTGAGGTTTTAGGGGTGTGTGTGTATGTTTTTCCCCTCTTTCCTAGAACCTGGTGCACGTTCTGAACAGGCCTCTTTGAAAGCTTTTTCCATTCAATGGAGACTGCAGTATGGTTCCAACGCATTTTTTTTTTAAACTGACTACTTGGCCTTCTGTCCTTCAGATCCCCCAAATTGGTCCTCTACTAGACTAATCATTCCTTTGATAGACTGAGAGGCTTCTTTTTTTGACACTCCTGCCTCACGGTGGATTTTTTATCAGGAAGAATGAGAAATTCTGGAAAATGATCAGATCAAATTCAGCCACTTCAGTTCCAGGAATGACTGTAACAGATACAGAAAAATAAGATTGTCCACTCCTACCCATAATTGTTGAACATAGCATCCAGTCTGATACTTTGCTTTGCTCTCATCACAAAATTTTTTCCTGTCTTCTCTAGATTAGTGTAATTTCTGCCTCCAGAGATAATGACTATTTCACTGGAGGAACTGGTTACAACTGGGGAAGCCTCAGTTATTAATCAAGTCAGAAAAATCTTATTGACCTTCACTTAACAATATTGTTCTTGCAGTTGAAAAGGTACCTTTACTATAATCATAAGTCTCCTTAATATCACAGAAGGCCATGGGGAATCTGAATCCTGAAGACAAGTCTTACTTGGGGGAGGAGAAGAACCATCTTTTGTGTTAATAAATCTTACCTTCCCGCTAGAATGTAAGCTCCTTTGGGAAAAGGGTTCTTGCTTTCTTGTTCACACCTTTATCCTTAGTGCCTAGAAGAGAGCCCTCTGCATAATAGCCACTCAGTAAATATGTGTGGAGTGAACGCCTGAATATAGCTTTATAATGCATAACATATTTGTGTATCTCACTTAATACGACAAGCTTGGGAATTAGGTGGTATCTCATTTTTACAGCTAAATCAATGGAGGCCAAGAAGTTAAGCGGCTTTTCCAAGGTTCCACAGTTGGGGCTAGGACCCTGGTCTTCTGATGCTCTTTCCACTGACACACAGCTGCTATATTTGGGAAGGATGGACCAGGAATGAAAGCAAGTAACCGACACAAGCCACGTCATTATTGTATCTCAGGATTTCATTCCAAAACAGCAGCCTTGTACATAACTAGGGCATTAAAAAACACAAAGCAATGGTGGTCATTGTTAAAAGCTCAAGCATCTAGGGCCTTTTGTGTGTGTGTGCACTCGTCCAAGCACATCTGGGTACAGTGTGTATATATATAGTCATCATGTTACATTCTAGTTGTCAGTTCAGTCAGTACAAGAATTGCTGTAACGTTATCAAATAGTATAACTGAAAAGTAGTGTCTGCATTATATCTGAGAAGTTAGATACAGGAGAAAGAGAAGAGGCAATAAAGAATCTTGGAAGCTAGGGACCAAGTGCAGTCTTCCACTTTAGGCTGACTTTATGTTAGCTGTCATCTTCAGGTGGGTAAAATCTATTATTCCAGCACTTGTTAACATTGATGTTGGCAGAGCTGTTGTTCTCTGGTCTATTCTTCTGTGACAAAAGACCCTTCTTTTCTCTCATGGGAACTGCAGAATACGTGGTGAAACAGGCCATTCTAAACTTAAATTGTTAATTTGTTGTTCAGGGTTCATTCCTTGACTTTTGGAACAGATCGTAAACAGTAGCAAGAAGGGAACTCTTTGCACTTGTTTCCGCGCTAGCAGGACTTTCTGTGCTCTCTTTTAGTTGGGGCTGAGATAACAACTAGGTCAAGGACCTCTTTGAAAACTTCTTGATCATAAGACCAAGCCAGGAGGAGCTCAGATGTGCAGGGAGGCGAACTACGTCTCACTCCTTGTGGTGATATAGTGGTGATTTTCGCAGAACAAGTTTGAATATCTTCTTGACTCTGTAACAGTGGTTCTCAAACTTAAGCATCAGAATCACCTGTTAGGCTTGTTAAAACACAGATCGCTGGGCCCCACCCCCAGGGTTTCTGATTCAGTAAGTCTGAGGTAGGACCCCAGAATTTGCATTTCTTTTTCTTTTTTGGTGAGGAAGATTAGCCCTGAGCTAACATCCATTGCCAATCCTCCTCTTTTTGCTGAGGAAGATTGGCCCTGGGCTAACATCTGTGCCCATCTCCCTCTACTTTATTTGCGGGACGCCTGCCACAGCATGGCTTGATAAATGGTGCATAGGTCCACTCCCGGGATCCGAACCTGTGAACCCTGGGCCGCTGAAGCGGAGTGCGTGAACTTAACCACTACACCACTGGGCCAGCCCCCAGAATTTGCACTTCTAACAAGTTCCCAAGTGGTACTGATGATCAGGTGATGCTGATCCAGGGACTACACTGTGAGAACCATTGCTTTATAGGATAAAATAAAGCAATGTTTTCCAATCTGCTTTCTGATCATTTTTTCCCTCATAGTCTAGGCAACCAGGAAGCTCAAATAGCTGAAATTATTTCTCTTCACTTTTTTATTTGTCTGTTTCTTAAAAGTAAACTACCTGTGAAGAATTTTTTTCTGCAGGCAATTTCCAAGATCTATCTTGTGGCTAGTGAAAAGTTAGTACAGTCTTCTAATCAACTGCATTCACAGCACTTACATAATTGTTCACATGAATGCCTAGGGAACTGTGCGATTTTTACTTAAAAATTGCAGCTAATGTATATATATATTTAATAAAGCAGAATGTTTGGTTAACTGGAGCATTGAGTTTTCCAGTCATTCTTTATCAATAGGATTAGAAGCAGAATCCTGGCCCGTTGATCTTTGATGATAGTAATTAATTGGGAAAATATATCTAAAATGAAACCAGCTTTGCCATCATGATTATTCGCCTCTTCTCTTCGTTGTTGACGTGAGACTGATGTTTGGAAGGTAGATGCCAGCTGGGCTCGCGTTGTGCAGCTACCTTTGCACACAGTAGGTAGAAAGCATCAGTCATCAGCTCCTGAAGTGGGAGTGGGAGCTTTTGGGAGATTTGTCAATAATCTGGTTGTATTTTATTCACTTACGATGTTAGGAGTCTTATGAATAGTTTTAAATAAATAATTTTATACTTAGAAATCCTGTCTTTGCTTAGTTTTCAAACCTCAGCTTTTTTATTTGGACCTAGTAGAGCAGTTTAATATATTTAAAAAATTTTTGAAAGCATCTATTACTGAATATTTATTAAATTTCAGGTGCCATTGTATATCATAAGTATGCACCTATTCGCACCTGTCTTTGTTCAAGAATGTGAGATTCATGAAGTCAGATGTCTTTGTCTATTAGAAATCATCTTTTTATATGCTGGGTATTGTGAGACAGTTGAATAGCATCCTGATTTCCAAAAGCTTGGTACATAACAGGCTACCTTTGAAAACCCTAAAGACCTGCTGGAGTTTTCTGGGTGTTTTTTTTTTTTTTAGTGAGGAAGATTGGCCCTCCAATCTTCCTCTTTTTGCTTGATGAAGATCGTTGCTGGGCTAATATCTGTGCCAATCTTCCTCTATTTTGTATGTGGGATGCTGCCACAGCATGGCTTGATGAGCGGCGTGTAGGTTCGCGCCCAGGATCCAAACCCGCGAACCCCGGGCTGCCGAAGCGGAGCACGCGAACCCAACCACTATGCCACCAGGCCGGCCCCTCTGGTTTTCTTTTTCAAGCATTTGCAACCAAATGGGTAAATTAACAGACTTAAATATATAATATGCATGCATCTTAAAAGTACTGTATTAGACTTGCGTTAATGATACTTTACAGCATGGTCTCTCCATAAGATAGAATACTGTATAGCCATTAAATCTCATGTGGTAATGACTTGGAGAAAAAGCTTGTTATACAGTAAATTAGAAACCAAAAAAAACCCCACCAGATTGCAAATCTACATAGATAATCTGATAGTGATTTTTTTTTGGGGGGGGGTGGTATGGAAAGCATAGAAAAAGGAATAAAAAGTAAACCCCAAAATGTTAAATGAAGTTATCATTGGTTGGGTTTGTGGGTGCTTTTCTTGGTGGATTCTCTCAAATTTCTGGAGTAAATCCACTATGAAAAAATACACTGTGGAAGACTGAGTAATGAAAGTTTTACTGCCTTGGCTTATTTCAAATTTGTGGAACCAGTTCTTTATCCCTGGATAGCTACTAGAGATTTTTAGAAATGGGAATGAAATCCTAGTGATCTTATTCAAGATTCTAGATTAATATTTGCATTGTTCTTTGAATAGTCAAGTGTTAGGCCCTATACGGTCTTTTCCATTATTGTTTGAGCTGGTTGGGCTTCTTCAGTATTATGACTTCCTAATAAAGGACTGAGAAGCTGACTGTGCTGGCAGCCTACTCAAATGTTTATTTTTATAGCTTATGGGTGATGTTGAATTTTGTGGCAGATGTAATGAACAGGGAACAGTAAGTAGGTATAATCATGACTAATGCTGGAAGAAACCTGAGAGAAAAGTGAGTATGAATGGAGTGAGCCCCAAATGCATCATTCATGCACACTGTATGTATGACATACATGCCATTTACAGTTGTACACTATATTTGGAATCAAGCTGTAATTGAAGGTCTGGAGAATTTTGACTGGAATTTAAGGTGAGTGGCTTGGTTGTAGTACCAATTTTGGTAGCAAGAGTGGCATTACCAGTCTAAGATTTGTAGACTTCATCTCATTTTCATAATCTTTTGTTTTCATCTCATACCTTGGAAATTGGGCACCCAAATCTGAATGGAAGTGATATATAGAATGTATGGTGTTTTAGGCTATGCTTTCTGATGTTTAGATAAGAGTAAATGAAAATAAAATTACTCTTGGCATTTAAATACTGGTGTGAGTGGCAGCAGTAGCAATTATCAGTGGGAAGTGCAGGTTACAACCAGGCTAGCTTCTGGTAATCTGGTAGTGAAGGCCACCATGCCTTGACTTCTCTGCTTTGTAAGGAAAGACATCTGATGGGTGTGGAACCTACTGTGCCCCAAAGGGAAAATATTACCCTCCTTCAAGTTCAGAACCTATTCATGTAAAGGTGTGATAGTTACTCATTTTCAGAACTTGCTTTCCGTATGCCACCAGGAGTCTCTTTTTTGGTCATAGGCTGGGAAAGGCTCTGGAGGTGGGAAGGGGGAGTAGATCCCCATGATAAAAACTTTACTTGTGCCCATATTTTTGGTTCTCTACAGTAAAATGATAGTCTGTCAAGCAGCCAATCTGCTTCATAAGGATCCCTTTTTAAAATTGTGTGTTTTAAAGCTTTTTATTGTGGAAAAATCAAACACAAACAAAAGTAGAAGAGTTTAATGAACACTCATGTACCCATCACTTGACTTCAGCAGTTATCAACAGTGTGTTATGCTACCCTTCCCGTTTCATCTATGCTGCCCCCAGTCTTCTGTGGGAGATAGTTGGGAGTGTGTTAAAGAAGGTCTTGACTTCATTTCACCTGCGAATACTTCATTGTGTATCTGTGCCAGATAAAAAATTTTTAAAAACAGAGTCATAATACCTTTATTCACGTTCAACAAAATTAATAATTCCTTAAAACCATCCAGTGCCTAGTCCATGTTCCGTTTTCTCCATTTGTCTCAAAATGTCTTTTTACAGTTGATTTGTTTGATTCATGATGCAAACAAGGTCCACACGTTGTATTTGATTGGTCTGTCTCCTTTAACCTATAACTGTTCCCCTCTCCTTTTATTTCCATGCTATTTATTCGATGAAGACATTGGGTTGTCACATAGTGCTTCCTTCGTTCTGGATTTGGCTGGCCGTATTCTTGTGGTGGTGGTGAACATGTTTCTGGGAGTTAGGGACTCGATTAGGTTCAGGTTCAATTATTTGGAGGGCAAGGATACTTGATAGATACTGCTTTGTATCTCCTGTATGACATCAGGGGGCGCATGTCTGCTCGTCCCATTTTTAGTGATAATAAGATTATAAAGTTCTCAGTCAACTTTTTTTAAGAGAAATTTTTATTTAGATAATTGTAGATTCACATGCAGTTGTAGGAAATAATACAAAGAGATGCCCTGTGCTCTTTACCCAGTTCCCCCATGGTAACATTTTGCAAAATTATTGTATAATGTCACAGCCAGGATAATGACATTGTTACAATCCACTGGTTATTTTCAGATTCCCCTCGGTTTTACTAGCAGTCACTAGTTGTGTGTATGTGTATTTAGTTCTGTACAATTTATCACGTGTCGGTTTGTGTATCCACTACTACAGTCAAGATATTGAACAGTTTCAATACCACAAGGATCCTTCATGTTGTCTTTTTAAAACCACATCCATTTCCCTCCCACTCCTACACAATATTGCATGTATCAATAGTTTATTCTTTTTTGTTGCTGAGTAGTGTTCCATGGTGTGTGTGTACCAGGGTTTACCCCTTCATCTGTTGAAGGACATCTGGGCTGATTGCAGTTTGGGGGTGTTACAAAGAAAGCTTCTGTGAACATTCATATACAGGTTTTTGTGTGAACGTAAGTTTTCATTTCTCTGAGATAAATGTCCAAAAGTACAGTTGCCTAGTCATGTGGTAACTGCATGTTTAATTTTATAAGAAACTTCCAAGTTGTTTTCCAGAGTGGCCATACCATTTTACATTCCCATGGGCAGTGTATGAGTGATCCAGTTTCTTCACATCCTCGCCAGTATTTGGTGGTGTCACTGTCTTGTACTTTAGCCATTCTGAGAGTGTGTGGTGATATCTCATTGTGGTTTTAAATTGCATTTCTCTGGTGGCTAGTGACGTTGAACATCTTTTCATGTGCTTATTTGCAATCTGTGTGTCCTCTTTGGTGAAATGTTCTGTTCATGTCTTTTGTTCATTTCTTAATATATTTTTTTACTATTGTGTTTTGGGAGATCTTTATACTAGATACTAGTTTTTTGTCAAGTGTGTGGTTTGTGAATATTTCTCCCAGTTTGTAGCTTATCTTTTCATCCTCTTCACAGAGTCTTTTGAGAGCAAAAGTTTTTAATTTTGATGAAGTCCATTTTATCATTTTTTTTTCATAGATCATGCTTTTGGTGTCAAAGTATAAAAATTGTCTGCCTAGCCCTAGATCCTGAAGATTTTCTCCTGTGTTTTTTGTAAAAGTTTTATAGTTTTACATTTTACATTTATGTCCGTCTTGCATTTCGAATTAAGTTTTGTATGAGGTAAGAGGTTTAGGTTAAGGTTTTGTTTGTTGCCTATGGATGCTCACTTGCTCCTCAACAAATGCACCATTTGTTGAAAAAGGCTGTCCTTCCTCCATTGAATTGCTTTTGCAGCTCTGTCAACAATCAGTTGAGCATGTTTGTGTGGGTCTATTTCTGGGTTCTTCCCCATCAACTTTTCACCTGATAGGCTTAGCAGCCATTGATGCTCATATATTATTTTATTATGGGTTGCAGAATGGTCGTAGTCTATCATTCCTTCATTTATTAGCTGGAATGCTTCTGTAAAAGAGATTTTCCTCATCAGCTTTTTAGTTGCTCTCAGGTACAATCTGTACAGGAAAATACCAGATAAATGCTTGCTTTCTTCTTTTAATATTACCTGTTTTTGGAATAATGTCTCCCTACCATCCTCCAAAGGTGACCAATAATGAGTTTGTAAGTATCGTTATAAACTAATGGATTTTTAACGTATCTGATGTGTCTCAATCAACTGTGGTTATTGTTCTTATTGGTACTCAAGTTGGCTCACTTTGCCGGTAGGAGTCTATTCACATTGGCTTCTGAGTCCATTTGACACAACCCCTGAAGTCTTTGACAGCTTCCTTGTTTCCAGGCACAAGAAGATCTCCCAGGTTCATCTTATACATTTCCTGCCCCAGACTTGGAATCAGCCATTTCTCTAAGGACTCTGATTGCTTTTCGCAGGAAATGATGGAGATCACAGTCTGGTTGTTAACAACCCAGCAGCTCTTAACACTCTTAGTATTTCTATAAATATATAAATGTAATTATTTACATATAATATACATATGTAATAGAGGAAAGTATATCATGAGTTTATACAGATACTTTCAATTCAAATTAAAGTCTTCACTTAAATTTCTTGATTTTGTGTTTGTATGTCTTCTAATGACAGTAACATAATTACTCATTTGATAGGTAAATATCTTAGGGCAGATTCTTCAGTTTTATAGCCAACATACTCTGTTGATAAAGTCCTATGGGAGCAATTATAAGATTGGCTCATTTAGAAGCTTTTTTAAAAACTGCATTCTTATCTGTTTTAACTGTAGATTATATTAATTTTAAATAGGTACAGCCCACGCTTGATGGAAAAAATTCTCCAAATGGCTGAAGGTATTGATATTGGGGAAATGCCTTCATATGATCTGATGCTGTCCAAACCTCCCAAAGGTCAGAAACGCCACCTCTCAACGTGTGATGGTGAGTATACTTGTTTCTGGAAGGTGGGATTGGAAGAAACAATATGGCTTTTTTTTAATGATATGAGTGTGGTATATGATTTTAAATAACATTGGTAATGTTTGGTCTTACCTTTTAGTTATGTACAGTTTTTTTTGATAATTTTATTTATTTATTTTCCCCCCCCAAAGCCCCAGTAGATAGTTGTATGACACAGCTGTACATCCCTCTAGTTGGTGTATGTGGGACGTGGCCTCAGCATGGCTAGAGAAGCGGTGCGTTGGTGTGCGCCTGGGATCCGAACCCAGGCTGCCAGCAGCGGAGCGCGTGCACTTAACCTAACCATGGCTAAGCCATGGGGCCGGCCCTGTACAGTTTGTTTTTTTGAGGATGCTAAATAGACCTGAAAACTAAGAATACTGCAGTCACACTATAATGCTATCCTTGAAGTCCATGCCATGGAACCTCCCTCTAAATAGAACAACCTTATACTCTGATCATTTGAGCATCTAAATAACTAAATCCTCTTGGGTGGGTCCAAGATAGACCAGCTTTCCACTGACCAGCGTTATAGGAAGGAAGCTCTAGTGTCTGGTATAGCCTTAACAGAGAGTTCTTCCATAGCTTTAAGTTTGATATCCTCCATAAATCATTAGTTTCCAGGTGTTGTTTGTTCTAGAAATAAAATATAGCAAACACCCTTTTGTGCAGAATAGGTCAGAGCTAAGATTTTGAAGTTGAAAACCTTTGGGATCTTTTGGTGATTATTTTTATTTGATTTTTAGTCACAACTATGTATAGCACTGGCACAGAGTCACTCACCTCTGATACAAAGAGAGCAACTTTGTAAATGCCTCTGGTTATCATCTCTGTTGCATTAGAGCCATCTGTTCCAATTGCAATCCTTAAGAAGGGAGCTTTTCAGCACCGGTGGTAAGAGATTGTACTGGAACAACCTCGTACTCAGTACACTTCACCTGTGCTTTATAACTCGTTAGATGCAAAAACATCTACCAGTCATGAGTGGTGGTGACCTGCATACTTGAATCAATGGCATATTTTCTATCAAGTCTCTTTCCTTTCACGTGGAAGGATAGAGAGCATCCTGCCTTATGCTGGAATCTTACATTGATATCGAGTCCCTTCACCTAAATGACCTGAAGTTTTTGTGAGTGGGAAGTATCTTGTACCAACAATGCAGCTCACAAATAATATGGTTGGTACTATTTTCCTGCCTGGTTCTTTTGAAATATTCCCTTTTTAATGAATTGTAAATTTCACTCATTCTATAGGTCAAAATCCTCCTAAAAAGCAAGCCGGTTCCAAATTCCATGCGAGACCTCGTTTTGAGCCTGTACATTTTGTAGCTAGTAGTTCAAAAGATGAAAGACAGGAAGATCCTTATGGCCCTCAAACAAAAGAGGTAAATGAACAAACAAATTTTGCCAGCATGCCAAGAGACATCTACCAAGATTATACTCAAGACTCTTTCAGTGTACAAGATGGGAATTCTCAATATTGTGATTCATCAGGATTTATTTTCACAAAAGACCAGCCTGTAACAGCCAACATGTACTTTGACAGTGGGAACCCTGCCCCAAGCAGCACATCACAGCAGGCAAACTCTCAGTCAGCTCCTGAGCCTCCACCATCACAGACATTTCCTGAATCAGTGGTAGCAGAGAAGCAGTATTTTATTGAAAAATTAACAGCGACTATCTGGAAGAACCTTTCTAATCCAGAGATGACTTCTGGATCTGATAAAATTAATTATACATATATGTTAACTCGTTGTATTCAGGCATGTAAGACAAATCCTGAGTATATATATGCTCCTTTAAAAGAAATTCCTCCTGCTGACATCCCCAAAAATAAAAAACTTCTAACAGATGGTTACGCTTGTGAAGTTAGATGCCAAAATATCTACTTAACTACAGGTTATGCTGGCAGCAAGAATGGGTCCAGGGATCGAGCTACTGAGCTAGCTGTAAAACTCTTGCAGAAACGTATTGAAGTTAGGGTCGTCCGACGGAAATTCAAGCACACAATTGGAGAGGACCTTGTGGTGTGTCAGATTGGCATCCCTTCGTATGAATTTCCTCCAGCTCTGAAGCCACCAGAAGAGCTGGTGGTGCTGGCTAAAGATGCTTCTGGGCAGCCAATTTTCAATGCTTCCGCCAAACACTGGACCAATTTTGTTCTTACGGAAAACGCAAACGATGCAATTGGTATCCTTAACAATTCTGCCTCATACAACAAAATGTCGGTTGAATACAAATATGAGATGATGCCAAATCGCACATGGCGTTGTCGAGTGTTTTTGCAAGATCACTGCTTAGCTGAAGGTTATGGAACCAAAAAAACAAGTAAACATGCAGCTGCTGATGAGGCTTTGAAAATCCTTCAAAAAACACAACCCACTTACCCATCTGTCAAAAGTTCACAATGCCAAACAGGCTCTTCACCCAGGGGATCTGGAAAGAAGAAAGATATAAAGGATCTTGTAGTTTATGAGAATTCTTCAAATCCTGTGTGCACGCTGAACGACACAGCTCAGTTTAACCGAATGACAGTTGAATACGTCTATGAAAGAATGACGGGCCTCCGATGGAAATGCAAGGTGATTCTAGAGAGTGAAGTAATTGCAGAAGCAGTTGGGGTGAAGAAAACTGTCAAATATGAAGCTGCTGGAGAAGCTGTGAAAACCCTCAAAAAGACCCAGCCGACTGTCATTAACAACTTAAAGAAAGGAGCTATTGAAGATGTGATTTCAAGAAATGAAATTCAAGGCCGCTCAGCAGAGGAGGCATACAAGCAACAAATCAAAGAAGATAACATAGGAAATCAGCTGCTGAGAAAGATGGGTTGGACGGGCGGTGGTTTAGGTAAATCTGGCGAGGGTATTCGGGAGCCAATCTCCGTCAAAGAGCAACATAAGCGGGAAGGGCTTGGTCTTGATGTAGAGAGGGTAAATAAAATTGCCAAGAGAGATATTGAACAGATTATCAGAAACTACGCCCGCTCTGAGAGCCACACGGATTTGACTTTCTCTACAGAGCTGACTAATGATGAGCGGAAACAAATACATCAGATTGCCCAGAAGTACGGTCTTAAGAGTAAGTCTCATGGAGTAGGCCATGATAGGTACCTGGTGGTGGGTAGAAAAAGACGGAAGGAAGACCTACTAGATCAGCTCAAACAGGAAGGCCAGGTGGGGCATTATGAGCTTGTGATGCCTCAAGCAAATTGAGGTCTTACTAATTTATTTTGTCAACACCTAATGAAACAGATTTGTGAATTCATGAAATGCTACATGTTCTGGTTGCAGAGTATATTCATTCTTAAGATGTTTCACCTTGTTCGTTTCATATAGTGCTTTATTAGATATTGGAACCTGAAGAATTCTGTCCACTTGTATTAGCTTAATCCAGCAGATGATATTGTGCAGTTACTGTTTGTGTCTTTGATATTGCTGTGTCCTTTGAATTTTAGTGGTTTGTACAAAGCAGGAACACATATCCCAATGGAATTTCACCCTGAGAAATAAATTCCCATTTTAAAGGGCATAGCACAGCAATCTGCAACAATATGTAAAGTTGACATTGACTACAATAAAACTACAGTCTTAATTCTAGACTTACTGAAAATGTCAGATCATTTTGTATTACCTATTTTCATCTTTGTGTGGAGCCAGTTATAGAATGTTTAACAGTAAATTGTGCTGTACGTGTAAATGTCCTTACCAACTAAATGATGTAAAACTTTCTTAAAGTAATTTTAGTGTTCATTTATTTATAACTTCTACCATGTGGTTTCCAGAATATTGGAAGTGATTTACTGTATCTTGTGATATGCGTTTTAACAAATCCTAGTCTTCATGCTGAGAGAGCACTACTTGAGAGAGCAATTGAAAAGTTTCAAAACCTTTGATTTAATCTGAAGAAAGGAAGCTGGACCCATTTGTTCTTGGTGCCTTGCAGAGAGGCTCACAGCAACTCTCCGTTATAACTTTCACACGGTTTGGATGTCCAGCACATCCAAGACGGCCACGGCTGTGGTAGAGCTTGGTAAAAGACTGAAGATACATTGGTGCTTTGATGAAAAGGTCAGTTTGCTGGTCCCTCTCTCAAAAAGCTTATTAGGCCCCAAAAGCCAACTTTGTAACATATTTAAAACTGCTATTTTCGCTTATTTCTGGAATGTAAAAAAAAAATGTATAAAAAGAATTAGTGTATGCTTCCTGAATAAAAAGGAGCCAAAGTTGATCAAAATTGTGGTGTGCTTATTTATGGGCACCAGCCTAGTAGTGACACTTTGGGTCTCTGGAGAGGGGAAGTTAGTGTTTGCACAAAATATTTCAACACCAGAGCACACATGGGTGAGCATAATGACTTAGCAGATAGGAACAGCTGATCAGTCACCCATCTCGTTTTTCCCATGGACCAACATACTGGCTGCAATGAAATCTAAGGCTGTTTACTTTTACATGATTTTGGGTTTTTTTTGCTCAGATAAATCAAGTATTAATATTCACAGTATTAATATTCAGAGATTAATATTAATAGTTAAACACCTCCAATGAAATCTTTAGAATTAGGTTGTTTACAGTGTCTTAAAACATTTAGCACCACATTTCATGTAATTGGCCCACAATGAACTGTAATTTCCTTTCCCCTCTTTTTTATATTTTATCTTAAGAAGCTGTCCATTGTAGTGAAATTTTAAAAATTTAAAGGGATTAACTTTTATACCTTGGTCTCTGTGACTTTTAGTCACCTACAGTGATTAACACAATGTATGGTATTTGCTTTCCGCTAACCATCTTTCTTCCTAGAGTGTATGGCCTTTCCTAATGTTGGTTGGAAGAGAAATGAGGTGTGCATTTTATTTAGGTACTTAATGTTTTAACAGTGGCAAAGAGAACTAAGCCAAAATGTTTCTAGATTTTATAGGATTGATTTTTTTTGGCCTACAAGGCTCATGCCAACCTTGAGAAGCTATGGTTCAATTAATGAGTTAGAAAAGCCAGCCTTCGATTCTCTTGAGTAAGAGTGGCTTTGGGGATTCAGGAGTACGAAAACTCACTTCTCCCTTTACATTTCTTTCCTCTTCCCAAAATGCTTTTTTTGGGGGGAAAAAGTAGGGGAATGTTACATATAAATCTTGTTCAGATAAGTTCAACAGAACAGAATATTAATGTAGTTATAGTGAAGGCTCCCAGATAATTGGGCCAAGTATATACCAATTTGGTTCCTGGATTTGAGCGTCCCGATTTCCTGACTTTTTAGATCAGCTTTGGTATTGACATGGAATTAGGGTGAAGTGACTTAAGTCTGCTCAGTAATATGTTGAGAAATGGGTTTGGCAAGAATGAGCTGCTGACCACCTTGCTGTTTTATTTTGTCCTCTTTTTGTTCCTGTATTTTCCCTTTCTTTGAAATAGTCATTTTTGACTCAGTAACCTTGCTATAAAACTGCACAGGTACATGAGCAGTCTCAAGTTTTATTTGAATTACTTAAACATGTTAGACTGAGGAACTGACTCTGCTTTCAGTTACATATGTAGCATTGAGTCTCACAGATCTACTTTTTAGATTTTTTCCCTCCCCTTTGGTTGCAAAATGAATGGAAATTTCATGCATTCTCTTGGGATTCTTTTTTTAGTAGTGTACAATGCATTCACTTTGATGTGAGTAACCTCTGAAGCTGGAGATGGGTCCTAAATAAAGGACTGTAATTGCAACTTTGGTTCTTCATCATGCCCCCTTCCCCAC
The DNA here is from genome assembly GCF_020826845.1 of Diceros bicornis minor. NCBI lineage: Eukaryota > Metazoa > Chordata > Mammalia > Perissodactyla > Rhinocerotidae > Diceros > Diceros bicornis. The sequence continues at coordinate 110,122,129 of NC_080781.1, read as the reverse complement.
ATCAGCAGGTGCAGAACTGAAGACTCAAGTTCAAATCTGACTGCCATTTGAAAAGGGACCTCGCAAATCTGTTTTAGTTCACTTTATAATTATTATTGTTATTATATGCAGGCAGCCTGTGCCATTTGTAAAGAAAAAAAACTGTAAAGAAAAGGCAAATTAGCATTAAACATTTGAATGAATGGTTTGTGGTGCCTTTGACGTGGGTGTGATGCTTTGGGAGGTCAGCCTGTTGACTCTGTTGTAAGGTTTTAAAAGGATTATCCCATGAAAGAGATTGGGAATAGTGTTTCTCAGGAGGTGTACAAAAGAAAAAATTATTAAATCACATTCCTGATTTCACCTTAAACTTTTTCAAGTATGATTAGCAGTGTCAATATTTAAGGAACTCAGCCACAGTAGGATGAAAAAGTTAATGTAAAACTCATCTACCAGATAAAGACCAATTGAATGTGGTTCTACTTTGAAGCAGAAATGGACTTGAGGGAAAATATTAAAGGAATTAAATTAATTCCTTAAAGGAATTAAATTTAATTAAAATATTAAAATATTGAAGGATGTTGCTCCTAGGTCAAACAAACCAATTAATGTGGTCAGTGTCGAATGAACTCCCCCACACTGAGACTCCTTTAAGTGCCATGTCTTAAAGGATGAGCAGGTACATACACCATAAGGACTTAGTTTAATTTCACTTAGCGCCCAAACAAGTAAAGAGATGCGAGTTTCCACAAAGTCACTGTCCTTGTCTCTTTAAAGTGAGATAGGTTGCTCCTCATAAAAAAGCAGAGTATTGTTTAAACAAGATAAGATTGAGGATACCTAGACTCCCAAACTTTACATGGGACTTAAAATACCATCTTTCAGTAGTTTGGTGCTGTCTGTTTTTAAGCTAGGGCTTTAAGAGATGGAATTTCTGGATCAACAAGTTAGATCTTGGTCTCTGAGGGTGCTGGTAAATATGCAGGTTTCTCTATTCTCCCTCCTTACCACAATTTCATTCCCTTGACTGACCATAATATATGCTGAAGTAACTTTGTTTTACTTAATAGTTTTACATTCTGTTAAAATGTTTTAAAAAATAAGCATTAACTCTTATGACTGAAGAGGGAAAAAAGGTCCTCTCCAACAGTATCTACTCTTCTCTTTTCCCTCTCCCAGAATCTGTATTTTTGCTTTTACCACAATGTTTAAGGGGGAAAACAAGTAGATATGAAATTCTAGTAAGTTAATACTAAAAGTTCATACTGAGCTAAAATATAATTATACCTTGACTACAAAATTTTAAGGTTATTTTTATTTACAAGTTTTGAAAAATGTACATTTTTTTACATGGGTTACTTGTGCAAAGTTAGATTTAGAAGAGTGATAAATGCACAAAAGGTGACAATGGAACATTAGACAAAACATTTACAAGCCTTGTCCCACACTGCTACTTAAAGGTACTGTCTATCTAACAGTATAAATATCCAAAGAAAGATTGCAAACGTTGACTGTAAGGTTCTTATAATACTGAAAGTGAAGAAGAAACTAAAGCATGCAGCAGTAACTCAGGATTTGAGTGGAAAATAGTTTACCACAGATATGCTCCCTTCTTTGGGTTAATTAAAACTCTAAAAAACAATGGGGGTTATAAGGTTTATCTAGGGTAGCACTGTTCCCTTAAAAAGATTAAAGGATCTCCAACCTTCCCTAGCTTAAAAACTAATGATTGTTTCCATTCCTCTGCTCCCACACCTCTTTAAAAAGTAAAAACCCAGAAGACTTCAGTATTCTGAAACAGCCTGGGTGTGTCCAGTGACTCTTGCAAGGAGAGGAGGTGTCAGTTACTACAACTGCTGCCCTCCTTTGGCTGAGTCCTGTAACAGTCTCCTTCCTACCAGTAAAAACCGTCTTGTAATTCATATTGGTTAGATCTTAGTATCATTAGCATTTTTAGCTTCCATTGCTCTTCCAAAATGTTTATATGGATTTGTTTCCCTCTTTTCTATAGGCGATATTCCAAACATTCACTTCTCAATCCAACACAAGTGAAGGACCAGCCAGGATAAAACACTTCAGCAATCATTTTGTTAAAAATAACATCCTGGTCATCAAGCTATGCATAAGCACCACTTGTATAACAATTCATTTTAAAAGCTCAGTGTGAAGTACAGTAACACAATACTGCCCTAAAACTGGAGATGAGATACAACAGAAAAGGAATTAAGCATTAGTAATTTTTGCACGTAACCCAGGTACAGTACATTTGATCTCATAGAGGGTGTCCTCTGATGTTCAAGGAGAGGGGAGAAGGGGTAGGAAAAGCTTGGCAAGGGAAGATGGAAACAGCACAACAGCTATTTTGCTTTTAATAAAGTAAATGTAATGACACTGAGGAAGAGGAAGGAGACAAACACATCAATATATATTTTTCTTATGATCAGCCTCTTCGTTTGCTGCACCGGGTCAACAATCTCGCCAGCTCTGTTCTACTATCGCAGAAACACGTTTTTCATATTCCCGCTTGTTCTCCTGGTACAGCTGAGCAGCCTGGCTGTTTGCTGGACTGTTGGGATTGGGTTCATCCAATAGAGACTATAGAAACAATTTGTAAAAGGTCAGTTCCTCAAGGCAAAAAATATTTATATTCAAAACACTCAATTGAATTGTCCTAAGTACCAGCTAAATTTGCTCTCTTGGCATACTAAGCTAGAGTTTCTTTAATCTGCTAGTGGCTACGCAAATACATATGTTTTCTGGTGGCTTGGGTCTTAATAACCTACCTTTTACCTTAAGTTATGACTTTCAAAAACAATTCAATTACTAATGTAAACATATCAATGGCCATAGTTAGTCACATTAAGGAAAATTCACCTGTATGGATGTTAAAATGGAAGACACATCATAGGTTGGACTCCAACGGTTCTGAAGTATGTCCAGACATATACTACCATCTGCATAGACTAAGAGCAAAGAAGTAGGCATGTTAAACATGATATAACCATTAAGATGTTAACATCATAGTCAAGAATACCTTGCTTTTGAGGTTTAAGAAGATTCCTAAGCTGCTTCTCAGTTACCTCCCTAAAAAGAAGAGTCATAATCATTACTAGTGAAATAATCAAGATGATCAGAGAATGTCAAATGTAATTGGTATAAAACTGGAAGATACTTAGTGCTCGTTCTTCTGAAAAGACTGACCTATTATCCAGGAAATTATACACATTTTCTTTCTTTTTTTAAAAGATTTTTCATTTATTTGTTTTATTTCCCCCCAAAGCCCCAGTAGATAGTTGTATGTCACAGCTGCACATCCTTCTAGTTGCTGTATGTGGGACGCGGCCTCAGCATCGCCGGAGAAGTGGTGCATCGGTGCGCGCCCGGGATCCGAACCCCGGCTGCCAGCAGCGGAGCACGCGCACTTAGCTGCTAAGCCACGGGGCCGGCCCAATATACACATTTTCTAACAGAGTCCCTAGCCATCCATAGACTTGTGGGAAATTCATTCCACCAAATTTGTAAACTATATCTCCTATCTGAAATAACAAAAGATAGCTCAGAGCTCACAGGTTTCATTTTGACATGAAGATAAAAATATCCAATACACTGGAAAATGCTTTATTAACCTGAATAAAAGGCAAGCTGTTCTAGGCTTACTACTAGAAAATAAGGCAAAATGTAAGTTATAATCACCTGTGGCGCTTTTCCAATACACTGTATACTTGGCCCTCAACCACAGAATCTGACATTCAGTAGGTCTGGAGTGGGGCCAGGGCATCTATATTTTTAAAATGTTCCATAGTAATTCTGATCTGCCTCCAAAGTTGAAAACTATTGTTCTAAACGCTAGTGAAAGTAATTACAACACAAGACTACCCCAATCTGGCCTAACATTAAAAGGAAAGAAACTTCAAGAGCATCCTTATTTTTTTTTAATAAGTAAATGATAAAAATCATCAAAAGCAGGAGGCTCTCAGACTCCAAGCAAAGGGCTACCTTCACTGCTTCAGTTCCAGGACTAAAGATCAAGACAGCAATAGACTACCAAGAACAAGTTCAGTTTTCAGGAAACAGCAAGATGCCTCAACAAATACTCAGGTACTGCAGACAAATAAATAGGAAATGTGGAATACCTCTATAATACAAAGTGTAGTCGTTTAAAATACTGTATTAAAAGTGATACTTGCCATTTGGATGAAACATCTTGGAGACAAATCTAACCGTAGGTGGTTTATTTGGATATTCTTCAGTGAATTCTATTGTCAGCTTAAATGTTCCTGTAGTTAGAAAGAAAGGTTTAAGAAAATGTATTTATCACTTGTTCAGTAGTACTTTGTTTTGAATGCTACGTGACTTTTTTCGAGTATTAAATGAAATAATGTAAAGATATAGGGTAGAGAGACCAGGTAAGAGATACATCTCCAGGAACTGCTCTAAAAATGGACAGAATTGTAAGAACCACCACCCAAAGGTGATTTGTTTTTTGTTTTACCATTATTCTCCCTCAAACTTAAACACAGCCATCTTAAACTCAAAATTACTGCCTGCAGGATAACTTTAGCCACTGTACATTTTGAAGACATTCTTAAAATGACAAGAAACTAGAGCCAAAATTTGGCCTTCTTCCTTTAGAAGACTGAAAGACCTTAAAGGCCTATTTTAACCAGCTGCCATCTTAAATTCTCCAGTGCTTTTTAAATGGACTAGAAAAATGAGAGTACAAAGGTTCAAAAATCAACGCCAGAAATACAAATCAATAATCAAATTATTTTTAAAATAGAAGGGAATAAGTATAAAAGTGTTCAATGGTTCCTTTTCATGTAAAAGTGACTCCATAATGAAAACATAATTGAATATAAGCCAGAAAAAATTTCATAGTCCCTCTCAAAAACCCTTAAGTATGACTCACAAGGTACTTCACTATAAAATCAACTCAATTATTCACACTAATGGAAGGAATTAATGGCAGAAATAATTTAAAAATCACATTAGATTGCATTCATGTCTCCAGCAAATTTATCTTTTTAATTGATGTTTGTTTAGACTACTATTGAAATGAATTTATTTTTCTTGAATATGTGTCAACTAAGGTACTGGGAGACTGTAAAGCATGCTAGGTTATAGACTTAGCTATAAGGAATGGACAAACTGGATCTTATTCAAGAATGGTAGGATGTTGTGATTTGGGGAGACTATTTCCTTCAAAATGTTATTTTTAATTGAGTTTCATAAATTCAAGAAAACAATTGGGCAACTGTTTTTTTCCTGACTGAAATCTCCTCAAGTAAACTTAAGGAATCAGTTATTAACTGGTATAAGGGGATGCATGTTCCACTACATTACTCTCGTCCATTTAAACTACTTATTCTAATACAATAGACCACCCTTCAGACAGAGTATAATTTGTTACTGATTCCTTCAGAGTTAACAATTTATTTCCCCCTTGCTTCCATTAATAGGTTTATCACCGCTTAAGACAAACAGAGAAGACTACAATCATTCTACAGCTAGATGTGTTACATCTAACAATACCAAAAAGTGTGTTTCCTACCAGTGAGCTCACAGGAAACAATTTGCTAACAAAGTTGCCCTTGGTATTAACATGTGTCCCAAAGTTTCAGAATAATTTAAAATGCAACATATAGAGACATATTCCCCAAACTATTGTTACTCCCTAAACTCCGAAAGCCAGATCTGAAGATACCAGGTATTATAACTAAGGAGAAAAAGTAAACTGTTTGGGAATGGACAAACATGCTCGAGTCCATCAAAACACACTCCACCTTCATCACCACCTGGTCATAAATCTCCCTCTTTTTGAGGAAGAAAGCACAGTTCTTCCTTTTCAGTACTACTGATATTATAATATGCCAGAAAAAGTGGGAATGAGTGTTAGTTTAAAACTTTGAGCTTCCTCAGCTATCTCAAGTGTAAACACACTTGGCTCAATGTTGAAATCTGATTAAATTATAGGGAAGAGATTTATCATCAAGGAACTGCGCTAAAATTGGGCAGACGTAATAGCACACAGAGATTCTAGGTACTTTAAATTAAAACCGTCATTAAATATGATCCCTAAAGGGGGTAAAGCCACACATAAGGCAGGCCTAAGTGGGGGCAGGGGAGCGCAGCGGGGGCGAGCACGGGCTCTGCAGTCAGATTGAGCTGGGCTCACATCCTTGCTTTGCTCTTTACTAGTTGTGAAACCTCAGGGAAGCTGCTCGACTTGACTAAACCTCAAGTTCCTTATCTGTAAAATGGGGTTAACAATAGTACCCATCGCATAACAATGTTGTGAGGTTGTGACACAAAATAAGTCCTCCATAAATATTTTAGCTACAATAATTCTAAAGTTTCACATCTCTAGACCCAGCTGATGGAGGCAAAACCAAAAATCCAAACTCCACTATCAGTAAGAAACATGCAATTAATGAATTCAAGTATTAAATAGTACTTTCAGATCTACATCAAACACTCACAGTCAAATGCAAGTTGGGTACACATGTTGGTGGCTCACAAAACCCTTGATTGAGCTTTCTGCCTAATACTTGCCCAGAAGTTCAACAAGGTGGTTACCTAGCTACCAAAGAAGTTAATCAAGTCTTTTAAAACAGCTCATTTAATGTCTTGAGAAGTGAAACAACCTGCCTATGTCTACATGAATGTAAATTAGGACTTACCCAAATCTTATTCAAAGTACACATTTAAGAGGGGGTATTTCATACTTTTAGCTACATTCAACAATCAGAACCTCTTTAGTATAACCCTCAATGCACTTTCTGAGATCCAAAACAAATGTTAAGGAAATTTAAAATCCTAGAATTAATATTACGCAATTGAGACTAGAGCTTATCCTCTGAATATTTAAAAGACTAGGCTTTAAGATAACTGAAAACTTAAGGCTCCCCAGTGTTGTGCACAACCTGTACTGATTTTGTTCATCTTCCTGAGGTGGCCAAAACATTGTAAAGAAAGTATCAATTAATCTGTCTATATATAGGGACCAGGAAAATTACATAAATGTGTTCAATGGCTGGTGTATGGCAATAGGGAGTGATATGGTTGAACCACAGAGTCTATGTTCTGCTTAAAGACATTCACAAATTCAAATTTTTGAAAATATGTTGGCAAAGAAAACATCTGTAGGTGTTTTCTTCCATTTGGTCACCAGTTTGTGACCCCTGAGGAGAAAGCAAAGTACATGTACTTAAAAATTTTTTTTGGATGCTGAAAATTCTGATTTTTAAGACAATACCCAAATACTCTTCATCATAGGATTTATTTACCTTAAGAACACCTTGAGTGGATTTTAAGGGATTCATTTTTAAAAAGACACCAAATTCTTAAGAATATACCTATTATGAAAGCAAATACTAGTATCTTACTGTGTCTATTAACAATTTTTAGATGATGTGCTGGAGAATACTTTATTCGATAGCCTTTGTATTCAACATACATACCAATCCCCCCAATGGTAGTGTAAGCTCTTGGGAACATATTCCTCTTACTTCAAGTGTGTGAAGTTAAAATACCTTTAAGAGTCCCTTTTCTTAAGATTTCCTCTCTTTAACTAGGGCCTGGCTGTTCCAGAAGCTTTCATGACAAATGGTTTACAAGGAAGCAGCCAAAGTACTTTTGAGGCTGTTGATATATATAATACATTGGAAACAGCAAAATTAACTATGCCACTTATCCCTAAATCAGTGTTTTCCAGTAAATTCCCTAACTGTAAATAAGAGGTACTTTCAAATGGTCAAAAATATTATTTTTTAGCCACGGTGAGTGTTCTAGACACCTGAGGAAGCGTCTATGGATAGCAGACTGCTCAACTGTGAAGCAGAAAAGGGTACTCTCATTTAGCCTGAATAATTCCCTTTCAGTAATGCCAGGATGGAGATACACATCATCAGAAATAGAGCCAGTAATGTCAAGGGGGAAGGTGCAGGTAGATAACGGATTCCATAAGTACCTTTTCAATTCATACCACTTAAAACAACAGAAGCACTCTTGAAATATTTAGGTATCCAACCCCCAGCAACGTGATGTACTATTAATAAAGCTGTGCCCAGCATAAGGCAGTCTAAGAAAAATCAGGAGGAGAAAAAGAAGCCAATGAAAACAAAGCCTGCTAAAGCTAAAGCAAATACACAGTTAATCTGCACAGAAAGCTCAGGTATGAAGAACTAGCACCAATCTAGGCAGAGAAAATTAAGTCTAGCTAGCTCTTGCTATGGATCAGTTCAAATGATTTACTGCACCAAAGTGGTATGTCTTTAGAATCACTCTCTCCTGCTGTCATTTCTTTGTATGGCAGCACTGAAGAGTGGTGATATTTACTCAGGGGCTGAAGGTAGAGAGAAAGCTAAAAGTATTTAGGTGACTGTCTACAGTCTCCCAAGGAAATCTGAGTATTTGAGACAAATTGCAGAATTGGCTGATATTAACCTACCTCACAACATCTTGTGGACTGGTAGCATCAAAAAGCAATCCGACTCAGCAATGTACTTGGTAGTTTGCAGAAATGTTTTTGTTCCCTCCTTCAAACTGAGTTATGTGTGTGTGTGTGTGTGTGTGTGTGTGTGTGTGTGTGTGTGTGTATCAAGTATTATGTGACCAAAGGAAGACAAGTCATTGAGAAAAAAAATAACAGAAAGATCCTTTTCTTTTTTTAAATACTTCAGATATTAAAGATGTCAATCAGTAGTTCAAATACTTTTAATCATCTTTTAAATGTATTAAACTTTCAAAGCCAATTAACTATACACACACACACACACAAAACTGAATGCACATAGACTATATCAGTGTCAATTTCCTGGTTGTGATATTGTAGTACAGTCATTCAAGATGTTACCAAAGGAGGGGGGAGTGGGTGAAGGGTATACAGGGTTTCTCTGCATTATTATTATTATTTATTATAACTGCACATGAATCTATAATTACCTCAAAATAGAAAGTTTTTAAAAATCCTTAAAAAGCAATAAACATGTGTGTTTTTAAAAGTTAAATCTAAATTCATTAAAAATCACATACCGAGGTACATGTAGTAGCTTCAAGTAGGTTGGACACTGGTCAAGAGAGTACATTAAGGCTATCCTCAATTCTGAAGCTTCTTTGAGATTACTGACCGTAAAGTCTTGATAAACACACCCACCGAAAACTCATTTAAAAATAAGAAACAATATTATACTCAAACTGGGCAGTAAAGGTGCCATTAAAGACCATCTTAGAGCAGCGAGTCTGACAGGCATTCAATTCCACATTGCAGAAACCAGATAGTTATGCACAAGGGATTCTTGCATCCATTCCACATCCAACAAACACACATTAAGCACCTGCTGAACACAGTCCCTCCCCTTGTGGTAGAATTCTGAACCAGATGGTCTCTGGGGTCTCTAAGTCTATCAGCAAGTGGTTGGGTTGATACTAACTCAGTATCTCGATGGGGGGCTGAATTAAGCAGGATCACAGCTCAAACCCCCAAAACCCTTAACATCGGTGCTATGATGCGCCTTTTAAAACGTGACTGCCTTACCCAGATTTTTTTTAAAAAGAAGCAAGCAAGAAAAAGGGTGCAGTTCTAGTCAAGCGGACAATCGCCAGAACAACCTGCCATATATTGGATTCCACTCAAGCCTTTAGTAGGCTGAGGCTAGCGAGAAGCAGGTTCCTAAGTAGGAGGCACTTCCCGGATGACAAAACCGTTTCCCCAGCTGATAAGGCTCCCCAAAGGTGGGTAAAGAAACTCTCTTACCATCCTCAAACGGGGTCCCTTCAGGCCTGCAACAGAGAAAAAGAGTCAGTGCCCGCTTACGGGGCTCCCATCTCCCCGGTTCATCTTAGGAGATGGCTATTCCAAGCTCTGCCAACTCCACATATGGTAAACCACCCTCTCTCGGGTCGCAAAGCCACTACAAATAGGTGTTTCGGGCTCAGGCACACAGCACAGGCCGCCGCGCCTAACCGCCACCACTCCCCGCCCCGCCCCCCTAAGAACCCCAAACGGTTCCCCTGGCAGCGGGAACTGAGCTAATCGAGGCACAGGCTCCGGGGAGGCGCCTAGGCCCAGCCAGACCCAAACATCTTCCCTCTCCCCCTCCGCCTCCGCCCGGGGCTCGTCCCGGAGGGCATGCTGAGCCAGCCCGCGGCCCCCATCTCTCGCCACCGCCGGGAACGCAGACTCACCCGAAAATGACCGCGTTCCAAACCATGATGTTGTTCTCAGACGGAGCCCCGCTGACTCCAGCCGGAGGATCCTCCTGCAACCTTCAGAGACACACACAGGGGCCCCGCGATCCGGCACTCGCGGCCGCTCCGGGCCGCCCCCGCCCCACCCGGCCCGCCCCGGCCCCGCCCTGCGCCCCGGCCGGCAGCCCCCGGCCTCGGGGCCGTCCCTGTCAGTTTACCTCTTGAAGTCCCGCATGAGGCGCCGCCGAGCCGGGGTGGACATATCTCTAGCGGGGTCAGGGGTGGGGCATACACCGAGATCTCGGCTCCCCGCGGCGGCTAAGGAGGCCGAAGAGGATGAAGAAGCCGAAGAAGCCGACGAGGAAGCACCCAGAGGAACAGCACTGCCTCTCCGAAGTCGAGGGTCGGTCTGGCGCCGGCTAAGCACCACCCCGGAGTAGACGGGGGCTGAACCAACCTGGAAGGAAAGGGAGGGGGTGAACGCCGAACGCCGGACAGGCCGTACCAAGACGAGGCGGGGGGGGGGGGGAGGAGGAATGTTGCTGAGGTCATTAAACCCCAGCGGGAGGCGGGGAGCGCCGGGCGGTCGAGGGGTGAGACGCAAGCGGCGGGGCGAACGAGAAAGTCTGGAATTCACTAGGATTTAGTGGTGGAATGGGTCCATCTCCACCTGCCAATTCTAAGACGAACCCTTGGAAGCTTTTTCTGGTTTCTTTTCCTATCTTTTTTCTTTTCTTTCTTTCTTTTTTTTTTTGACACCAAATCACTTATTCAAGTGCCCACTGTGGATGGTGGGAGTGGGATGGAAGTCCCAAACTAGAGGAGGAGGGAGTGGGCGGAGGCAAAACCGGTTCTCAAAAAGCGGGAACTCGAGGGTGCACACGCCCTGCGGACACAGGAGACCAGGGAGGGGTGTGTGTGACTGATTAAAATCACTGAATGTCAAAAGAATAAATCGGCCTCCACTATGAAAGGGGGCTGTGAATCCCTTTTCCAGGGAATGAATATCAACATTTAGGCCTATGATAACCCCAAAGCAGAATAAAATGGTAGTGTGTGTCCTGGGGGAGAGAATGAGAGCTTAAGGCAAGCAGAAGGAGGTTTTAGCTCTGGGCACTCACAATTTGCCTCTGGAACCACATTTCCCCTTGGCGGTTCAACAAGCCAAGCGGCTACAATATGTTCAGAAGAGTCCAAGGGATGAGAATATCCAACTGCGGAGAACCGGAGGGGCAGTGAGTCTGAAGTAAAGGTAACGGTAAGATTCACGTGCAAAAGCTGCAGGTTGCAGGAAGAGTCACAGTTAGTATACGGACCTGCAAAAGCAATAATAGTTTTAAAGAATAATTTTTAAAGGTCAACCCAAAATAACTTAGAAGGTAGGCAATATACTCATTTAAGAATTTTTGAAAATATGAGAAAAGTAGCTTTGAGTTAAGTCATGGAGAGTTTTGAATGCTAAGGTAGTGGATTCCTTGGAAGGTGGTTGAGCAGAGAAGCGACATGATTAGAGCTGTGCTAATCAGAGATTGGTCCCAGGAGAGAAGCTAGGAAACTCTTGAAGTATTCTAGGTGAAAGATACTGAACCAAGCAGTGACAATAAAAGTAGAAAAGAGGGGATGAATGGAGAGGACTTGGAAACAGATTGAATGTGGGGGCGAGAGAGACGAAGGAATCAAGGAATCAACAATACTTGGAGTTTTAAGATAACTGGTTGTTTGAAGGTGCCATTAACAGAATTAGGGAGTAGAGGGGGAGGGACAATTTGGGGAGAGGAAATTTTGGGACTTACTAAGTTTATGGGACTGGCAAGACATCCTTGTGAAGATGTCTGGAAGACATCAGATGTGCAGAAATTTGTGTCTAACATGGAAGCAAGAGGCACTTGACGATGGCAGTAATTCTAGCTGCTGCTTAACAACAGGTACCTCCATGGCCAAGGATTTATATCTCTTATTAACTCCAACATATCTGTTAAGGCAGGTCTCCCTAATAGCATCACATTATGGCCATGGTGGGAAGGACATACAAAAATGAACAAGAAACCTCTTTTTCCTCTCATCTAGGAACTTGCAGTCACTAATACACACATATGAAATCAATAAACCCAAGATCTACCAAAGCAAGTGCGTTAGTTTTCTTTAGCTGCTTAACAAATTGCCACAAGTTGTTGGCCAAGTTCAGTTCCTTGCACTTGTAGGACTGGGGTCCCCATTTCCTCACTGGCTGCCAGCTGGGAGCCATTCTCATCTCCTAGAGGTCACCCACATTCCTTGCCACATGGCCTACTCCATCTTCAAAGCCAGCAACAGAAAATTTCTCTCCCATCAAATTCCTTTTATGCTTTGAATCTCTTTCTTTAGAAAGAGCCAGGTTCACTTTAAGGGCTTATGTGATTATGTCAGGCCCACTCCGATAATCTCCCTGTCTTAAAATCGTCTGATTTGGGACTTTAATTACATCTGCAAATTTCCCCCACAGTAGAACTTAGGTTAGTGTTTGATTGAGTAACAGGAAGGTGTGTATACATCAGTAGCCAGGAATCTTGAGGAAGAGGGTGGCATCTTAGAATTCTGCCTACCAGAGCAGCAGCAAGATATATAGCAGAAGCATGTGAAGCCACAAATGCTGAGGGACCGCATAGCATGAGGGAATCATCAGTCTGGTGGGGTTAGAACAAGCTTCCTGGAAGGGGGCTATTTCAGTTTTGTTTCCAAAGAGATGAAAGCAGGGCTTGGGGAGAACTCAAGCAGTTTCTATGAGGGCAACAGCACAAACAAGGACAGGGAGCTAAAGCATGTTCTGGGGACAGAGTGAGCAGATTAGCGTGGCTAGTGGAGAATCATGAGACCTCTGCTTAGAAAAGGGAGGGTGACAGAAGTGGATTAAATACCCTCAAGGGCAAGGATGAGGAATTTAGGCTTGACAGGCAGCTTTTATATGCCTTTGAGCCTGAGAGAAATGTATTGGAAACATCCTACTGAGGAGCAGCATCTACTGTACTGGGGAGTGCGAAAGAGACTGCGAAGCTCCTGCCACCGGATAGAAATGTCTGCAATTCATTGAAGGCCAGAAATGTAGATGAGTTTGTTATGGGCTTGAGTGTTTTCTGAAACTCCTTTGCCCTTCCTTCCTTGGACTACCTACTCAAGAAAACTCAGGAGCATGAACCCAAGCAGTCTGGAAGCCCCATGGCACCAGGGTATGGGGAGAGCATTCCCTGACTGCACAATGGAATTGCATTGCAGGAACACTGTGCCCCCTCATTCCTCACCAGAAGCAGGGTTGTCATAGCAAGAAGCGACACAGAAGATTGTTCTCCAGCACAGATGATTATCAGGCTAGAACGTACTAACTATAGCAGAGTTGGCCAAGCACTCCTTCCACCCCCTTCTCACCTTGCCATCTTGAAGAAATACCCTCTTCAAAGCCAAGCATCCCCACCCCCACCACCAAGAGCAGGGGTCAAGGAACTAGAAGTCTTTTTCAATTTAAATAAAAGTGTGCTGGCGATGCAGCTGCAGGGAAGATAAAAAATTCCAAATTGTCCACAGGCAAGGATTTGAGAGTTTTCCTAAAAGGAAGGACTGTGAAATGTGGGACTATACGACTAGGGAAACCATGGGATTTCATTCATGAAGATTTCAAAATGCAGAATAGATTATGATTTTCCGGAACTATTTTGGATTGGAAGGAGAGACTGAATAAACTATCCTTTCCTGCCTTATGAGGCTGTGAGTTTGTATTTCTGTTGAAGGCAAAGGAATTTTATTTTCCTATAATTTCCACTTCTATTGATAAAATTTAATACAAACATCGACTAAGAAATAACAGAAAATAAAATCAAAAGGTTTTGCTTGACTCCAATAATCTCAGAAGACAAGTGAAGACAATCACTTATAGGAAACAACAGTTGTCACAGTGCATGCTTTTGGCAATAAAAGTAGTAGTATGCTGTCCATCTATAGCCCCTACAACATAAGGAGAGAAATGGGGGTGGAGAGAGAGAGAGAGAGATGAAAAAGAAGAAGGAGGAGGTGGATGAGGAGGAGGAAGAGAGAGGAGGGGAAAATAGTGAAGTTCAGAGAAACGGGGAAATGAGGTCCACAAACATAGGATTTCAGTACTGGCTGAATTGCTGAATCAAGGGAAACCAAAGCATGGCATGGCAGGCTGAATAATGCTCCCACCCCGCTTCTCTGCCCGCAAGATCTCCATGTCCTAATCTCTGGAACCTGTGAATATGTTACTTTATATGGCAGAAGGAACTTTGCAGATGTGGTTAAATTAAGAATCTTGAAATGGGGAGATTATCCAGGATTGAATGGGTAGGCCTGATGTCCTTTATAAGAGGGAAGGAGGAGTCCAAGTTCAGAGAGAAGGCCTTGTGATGATGGAAGCAGAGATTGGAATGATACAGTCACCAGCCAAGGAGCCAGGGGATGCTGGCAGTCTCAGAAGCTAAAAGAGGCAAAGAATGGATTCTCCCATGGAGACTCTAGGAGTAACCAGCCCTACTGACATCTGGACTTTAGACCAGTGAGATTGATTTTGGACTTCTGATCTCCAGAACTGAAAGGTAATAAATTTGTATTTTCTTAAGCCACTAAATTTATGGTAGTTTGTTACAGCAGCAATAGGAAACTAATACACATGGCTACAGTGTTACACATGGAAATTCAATCAAAGCAGCCACATCCACCAGCAAACTACAACCAAATCCAGCCTGCCATCCTTTTTCCTATGGCCTGCAAGCTAAGAATGGTTTTCTATATTTTTAAATAGTTGAAATACTCAAAAGAAGAATAATATTTAATAATATTTCATGACACATGGAGATGATATGAAATTCAAATTTCAGTGTCTATGAATAAAGTTTCATTGGGACACAGCTACACGCTTTCATTTATGTATTGTCTGTGGCTGCTTTTGTGCTACAGTGCCAGAGTTAACAGCTGTGACAGAGACCATATGTGGTGCTCTCATCACTTCACACTGTTGGTCAGTGCACTACAAATCGCAGTGGTACAGTTCTGACTCGACAGTGTTTTGAGTGCCACGTGTATCACCATATTGTGACATTTTGTTTTTTTTTTTATTACAAGTGCATAGCTCTTATGTCAAAACAAGAAAATAAAAGTGGATTTTGAATGTCATACTTTTAAGGCACAGTGGAGTGTAAATCACTTGTTTATCAAATTAGATGTCAAAGCATTGTTTTTATTACACAATGACACTGTAGCATTGCTAAAAGAACACGATATACATTGACATTAACAACCTAAGCGCTCATCACAATGTTCCCAACTCACAGGAAAGCAATGGATAGAAAAATTAGAAAGTTTAAAATGGAACATCTTATCATAGCAGAATTCTTCACAAAAATAAAAAATGCAAATGAGCCTGCGGCCAGAGTTTCTGAGTGGCTCATTTGTTAGCCAAGCAAGGAAAGCCGTTTACTGATGGTGAGTTAATTAAATTGTGTTTGATTGCAGAAGCCAAAGAAATGTGTCCAGGGAAAATAAACTTTTTCAAGACGACCAGCCTTTCAGCAAGAACAGTGGCTCAAAGAGTTGAGAACATTGGAAGCAACATCAATAGTCATTTTAAAAACAGGGCAGGGGCCGGCCTCGTGGCATAGCAGTTAAGTGTGCGCGCTCCGCTGCTGGCGACCTGGGTTCGGATCCCAGGTGCGCACCGACGCACCACTTATCAGGCCATGCTGTGGCGGCGTCCCATATAAAGTGGTGGAAGATGGGCACAGATCTTAGCCCAGAGCCAGTCTTCCTCAGCAAAAAGAGGAGGATTTGCATGGATGTTAGCTCAGGGCTGATCTTCCTCACTAAGTAAATAAATAAATAAACACAGGGCAAATTATTTCAAGTGGTCTTCCCTGGCTCTTGACGAGTTGAAGATGTTACCAATACTGCTGTGTTGTTGTTTACTCAAAGAGTCAATGCTGAGTTTCAAGTGATGGAAGAATTGGCCTGTATGGACGGCTGTGTGGAACAACTGCAGATGAGGATATTTTCAAAGGAGTAAGGGAACACTAACTCAATATAACCTGAAGTAGAATCCACTAAGATGCATTACAAATATGTATGGAGCAGAAAAGGCTCAGTTGAATAAATGTACAAAGCTTGTGAAAATGTAAGTTGTTTAAATCCTACGGTCATTCATTGTATTATTAAACAGCAGGTACTTTGCAGAAAAATATTTGACTCTATCTTGTGTTATTCAACCATTAGTGTTAACAGTGAACTTCATTCACTCTCAATGAAGTGGACTAAAACCATTGTTGGTTTCATGAATTTTTGTCAGAAATAGAAGCTGAATGTTCTAACTTGCCCTACCAACAGCAGTTCAACAGCTTAGCAGTGGTAAAGTTTTTTTGAGGGTTTTAATTTTTTTCTTTGAGCTCAGGGCTGAGATTGAAAATTTTCTAAACAATAATAACCACCCTCAACCACTATTGTTGAATACTGAATGATTTTTGAAATTAGCTTTTGCTCTAGACTTGATAATGTTGCTTAATGAATTTAACCTAAAATTACAAGGCAAAACACTGCTTACATGTGAAACATACCGCAGTAAACTCATTCTGATGACAACTAACATTGTTTGAATCACAAGTAATGTCAAGTTACTTTAATTGCTTGCTGTGCTGTCAAAAGTTAAGATGAAAATCAAGATTTGCGTTCCCACACAAATTTGCAGTGGATATGTTTTCTGAGCTCAAATTACAGTTCCAGTGGCATTTTTTGAACCTTGATGCAAAGTGCAAAGGAAATTTCTATATTCAAAATCAATTTAACTGTGCAATCGAGGAGCTTCCACCTGGACTTCAATTGAAAGTGATTATTCTGCAATGTAATGAAATGCTAAAAGGCAAATATCAAGAGAAGAATCTTAAAGATTTTTATTTATTTATTTTCCCCCCAAAGCCCCAGTAGATAGTTGTATGTCATAGCTGCACATCCTTCTAGTTGCTGTATGTGGGACGTGGCCTCAGCATGGCTGGAGAAGCAGTGCGTCAGTGCGCACCTGGGATCCGAACCCCGGCTGCCAGCAGCGGAGCACGCTTACTTAACCGCTAAGCCACGGGGCCGGCCCAAGAGAAGAATCTAATTGAATTCTATAAATGCCTTCTAAGAGATGAATATGCTCAATTAAAATCAGATGTTTGTGGATTGATATCAGTATTTTGCAGTACTTATCTGTGTTAAAATTTTTTTCAGAGATGAAATACATAAAATCTCATTACAGATAAGCATTAACAGATGAATATTTGCAACTGATTTTTTTAATTAAGAGCTTTATTAACAGTTTCTTGCAGTTTGTTGACTCTTGAAAAAATCAAGTTGTAAACTTTTATTACAAATTAAAAATGAGGTTCTTAAAAATCTGAACTTGACCAGATATGAAACCATTTAAAAACTTTTAAAGGTGTATTAAGATTGCAGCTGATTTGGATGATACGGAACACTCACACTGAACCCTAATCAAGTGAAATGTCATCCCTCTTCATAAAACAATGCCATTCTTCTCATTAGTAGACCTGCATTACAAAAACTTACACTCAATTATTATTATATTTTGAATTTCATCAATAAAACATTTGTTGAAATTTTTCTCTCTTATTATATAAGTACCTACATAATGTTCTTGATTTTGCCTCTTAGCCCTCCAAGTCTAAAACAGTTACTCTCTAGCCCTTTACAGAAAAATTTACCCACCCTTGCATTAGACTAAGCCACATGGGGGGGGAGACTATTTATAATTGATCACTATACAACCACTGTATAGCACAGTGCCTGACACACAGTGGAAGATCAATAAATACTGAATAACATAGACCCATAAAGATGACATTGGACTAAGACCTAAGGAGCAAACTCTGTGATTCTTTTTTTTTTTTTTTTTTTTTGGAAGATCAGCCCTGAGCTAACATCCATGCTAATCCTCCTCTTTTTGCTGAGGAAGACTGGCTCTGAGCTAACATCTATTGCCAATGCTCCTCCTTTTTTTCCCCAAAGCCCCAGTAGATAGTTGTATGTCATAGTTGCATATCCTTCTAGTTGCTGTATGTGGGACGTGGCCTCAGCATGGCCGGAGAAGCGGTGCGTCGGTGTGCGCTCGCCATCCGAACCTGGGCTGCCAGTAGCGGAGCGCGCGCACTTAACTGCTAAGCCACGGGGCCGGCCCTAAACACTATGATTCTTTAAGACTTGAATTGATATTTCTTTTATACCTTATTTAACTCATGTTCATTCAAGGGCTAGCAGATGGCTTTAAATTCTCACTGGTTTACATCTTGTGTATGTTGAACACTACACTTCTTCCAGCCAACCTGTCAATTTTCTAGTCACAAGCTCCTGCTATCTTCAGTAAGTTCTCTGTTAAAAAATCTGCTATTTTGGCGTCATCACTTGGATTATTAAAGTGATCCAATGTAAACTGTCTCATGTTCATACTCTGGATTGCTCCAGGCTCCTGTCCTCCACAAAGAGCATCTGGGAGAGTTTCTGGGTTGGGGAAGGAAGGGTGGAAGATGTTCTCTTATACCTGCGGCAAACAAGATAATTAAGATGCCTCTATTTGCAAATCATTTACGTGATTAGAGTCTAGTATCCAGAATATATAACGAATTGTCTTCTCACAATTCAACAACAAAATGTCAAAAAATCCAATTAAAAATGGGCAAAGGATTTGGATAGACACTTCTCCAAAGAAAATATAGAAATGACCAATAATCATGTGAAAAGGTGCTCGACATCATTAACCATCAGGGAAAGGCAAATCAAAACCACAATGAGATACCACTTCACACTCACCAGGATGGCTAAAATAAAAAAACAGACAATGATAATTATTGGTGAGGATGTGAAGAAATCAGAACCCCCCCACACTTTCCTGGTGGGAATGTAAAATGGTAAAGCCACTTTGGAAAACACTCTTGGCAGTGCCTCAAAAGGTTAAACATAAAGTTCCCACGTGACCCAGCAATTCCAGTCCTAATTTTACACCCAAGAGACCTAAAAACATATGTCCTCACAAAAACCTGTACGCCAACGTTCACAGTAGCATTAGTCATTATATCCAAAAAGTGGATGCAACTCAAATGTCCATCAACTGATGAATGAACAAAATGTGGTATATCCATACAACAGAATATTATTCAGCCATAAAAGGAATGAAATTCCTTTTTATTGATTCGTTACTACTTTTTACTGATTCACACCACAACATGGATGAACCTTGCAAACATTATACTAAGTGAAAGAAGCCAGATACCAATAGCCACATATCATATGATTTCGTTCATATGAAATGTCCCAAAGAGGCAAATCCATAGAGACAGAAAGTAGATTAGTGGTTGCCAGAAGCTAGAAAAGAGGTGGGGAGTGACTGCTAAAGATATGGAATTTTTGGGGAGGATGATGAAAATGTTCTGGAATTAGATAGTGGTGATGGTTGCACAACTTTGTAAGTATACTAAAAACCACTGAATTATACACTTTAAAAGGGTGAATTTTATGTTATGTGAATTATATCTCAACTTTAAAAAGATGCCTCTACTTCATCAGGTACTCATCCTGAATACAGCCATTAAAATTGAAATCATATTTAGAGGCATACCTAAAATCTGTATTACACATATAATGTGTCAATATAGTCTCTTGTTATATCTGGTTTTACATATATGTGTGTATATGTATATGCATATACACATGCATATGTGTATAGAAATATAAATGAATAATTTAAATAATATTAAGAGTGTCCCAGGCAAAGGGGTCCCAGCTAACTCAGGCTAAGGCAAAGCAGAGTCTGGGAGGCTCAGGGCGGCCCCCGCGCATCTTAGCCTAATGGGACCGCCCGGAAGTCCACATGACTACTACTGACATGTGACCTGAGAAACGCAGGGGAAAGGCTCTGCGCAGGTCTGTGACGTCATTTCTGCGCGACCCTTGATTTTGGCGTTGAGTTTGCAGGCTGCTCGTCTGAACTATGCCTAAAGTAGTGTCGCGGTCGGTAGTTTGCTCCGACACCCGGGACCGGGAGGAATATGATGATGGCGAGAAGCCCCTCCACGTCTACTACTGTTTGTGCGGCCAAATGGTCCTGGTGCTGGGTGAGTAGTCGGGAACTGCGGGGCGTCTGCGAGGAGCGAAGCTTCGCGTTCTCTTGGGCGAATTTCCTCTGGCTGTGGTCTGGGAGCCACGTCTCAGTGAAGATTGGTGGGCTTTCCCTCTCCGTCAAAATCCTCCCTACGCATCTACGCCCGACTCTAGGGCAGCTTTTTTTTTGTTTTACCTTGTAACTATGTATCCAGACCTCCCGCAAAACGAACTTTCTCCTTCAGAAAAAATACACTGTATCTCCCTCTCATCCCACTCCGCCTCTAGAAACTTTGTGATCTTTCTGCTGGATACAAGGATGCTGTAATAGCTTTTATCTTAAGCGAAAATAAAACTCTTCCTTGAGCCTACATTCTCCTCTAGCTATAACTTCATTTCTTTGCGTCTTTTATAGCAAAACTTCTAAAAAGAGCTGCCTATATTGGCTGTCTCTGCATCCTCACTTCCCGTTCCTTCTTGACCTGACTTCAGGCAGGCTTCCCTTCTCTCCTCACCATCTAAATCATATTTGTCAAGATTATTAACTGAACATGTTCCCAGTTCCAGTGGTCAATTATCAATGCTCACTTTAATCCAGCTCTCAGTGGCGTTTGCCAGAGATGACCACTCCATCCTTCTTGAAACACTTTCATTTGCATCCAAGAGTCCACACTCTCCTGATTTTCCTCTTACCTCGATTTTGCCACTTCTCAGTGTCTGGCTCCTCTTTCTGTCGCAGACTTTTAGGCATTGCGCGGCCCTAGGGCTCAGTTCTGTCACCTGTTCTCAGTCTGTACTCACTCCCTAGGTGATCTCAACCATTACCAAGCTTTAAATACCATCTATATGCTGATGACTCTCGAGGGTGTTCATCTTTAACCTACACCTCTCCTCAAACTCCAACTGCCTATTCAGCCTCTCCACTTGGATGTCTAATGGGCCTCTCAAAGAGATCATGTTCAAAATTAACTTGACGACCCCCTACTCCCTGCTCTCCACCATTCTCCTCAGTCTGCCCTATCGAAGTCAGTGGTACCACTGTCAGTCAGTATCTCAGAATCATTCCTGACTTCTCCATCCAGTCCATCAACAAATTCTGCAGGTGCTTCCTTGAAAATCAATCCAGAATCTGATCCTTACCACCTCCATTTCTGCCACTCTAGTCCAGGCCACCAGCATCCCTCACCTGAATTGCCACAATAGTTTCTTGCTCTCCACTCTTTGCCCCCACTGGTCTATTCACCACACAGCAGCCAGAGTCTTGTTCCAAACCAGTGTTTTTCTATAACACCGAGAATAAAACCAAAGTCTCTACCAAGACCCTGTGTGATCAGACCCACAGCTACCTCTCAGACTTCATCTCTTAACACTCTTCCCCGTGCTCACTGCGCTGAAGCTACAGTGGCCTTCTCGATTTTTCTCCATCATGTCAAAATGTTCCTGCCCCCAGAGCCTTTTGGATTGGCATTTCTTCTGCCTCAAACACTCTTCCCTTAGTGCTTCCTTATTTCATTCAGGACTCTGCTGAAATGTCGCTTCCTTAGAAAACTCTTCCCTGACTACCTTATCTAAAAGAGCACCCCTGTCACACTTTGTCCTCTTACCCTGCCTCATTTTTCTTGGGAGTACCTCTCACTATCTGAATCACTGTTCATCCTCTTAATATCCTAATTTTTTATTAGCACTTATAGTTGTCTAAGATCATATTAAATAATTATTATTTTTAAATTTTCTGCCTCCTCCACTAAACTGTAAACTTCATCAGGTCAGGGACTTTGTTTGCTTTGTTCTTTGCCAAATCCCCAGCACGATGTTTGAACTGTGCCTGGTACATGGAGGGCCCATATTTATGGAGTAAGTGAATTCTCTTTTGATCACCTAGAGTTGGATTTGAATTCTTGTTCTGCTTCTTATGAAATGTGTGGCAGATCTCTTATGCTTCCCTTCCTAAGCCTCAATGTCCTCATGTTTAAACTAGGAATAATAAATGTCTCCCCCAGCAGGTCATTGTGAAGAGTAATGAGCTAATGTATGAACTGCCTGCTGTTCTCCAGCTCCCTCTCTACCTCCTCCATTAATCTCCAGTCACTCTGATCACTTGACTTCTCTGTGATCCTTTAGGTACTTAATTAGTATTATTTCAATTTGCCATCTGCTTTATAATTGTACCTAATTTATTTCCTGTATGTTTTTATTGTTCTTGGATTAAAATGCCTCTAAGTGGAATGGGTCATTTGCATACTATGTGTAGCATACCACCCACCCTCTCTCTCCTTTTCTAAGCACATATCCACTTTCCTAACACCTTCCTTATAGGCGTCACAGGACACTGGATTGTCTCTTCTGATTCTAGTGCATTATAACACGAACCAAGTGTACTACGATTACAGAAATGCTCATAGAAAACTTGAATTGCAGTGCTGGGGAGGACTTTTGAGATAATATAATCTACTCACTCTTCAGATAAGGAAAAAGATCCCCAAAAGAGGAAGTGATTTGCCAAAGATCACCAGAGTAGTAAGGCTGGAACTAAAATCCAGGTCTCCAGACACCAAGTCATTTTTAGTTGGAAAATTCAATAATAGGCTTCCATAAGCATAGTAATTATAGTAAAAATTACAGTGCTAAGGGCCCCACTGGAAACTTCTGATGGCCTCAGGTATTTTTCATTGGCTCTGGTGACCAAATCTTTCTCCATTCCTTCAGACTGTCAGTTAGAGAAATTGCCCATGAGGCCCCGGGATCGGTCCCGTGTGATTGATGCTGCCAAACATGCCCACAAGTTTTGTAACACAGAAGATGAGGAGACTATGTATCTTCGGAGGTAAGAGGTTGATGTTCTCTGTCTAGGATTTCTTTATTATATTGCGGTCTAGTTCTGAGGAATATAAAGACCCCAGCGAACAGGTCATCCATTTGGGCCCAATACTTTGACATTTGTGGTCGTTCTCTAACTTCTGTTCATACAGCAATATCTTTATTGTGCTTTGTTGAAATGTTGCTGAGGTGTGATTCTATTGCCATTTGATAGCTGTAGGATTTTTTTTTTGTGAGTAAAGTGAGTTCATTCAACTTGTAATCTCTTGGAGCATACTATGGGCCAGGCACTGAGCTAGGAACTGGATCTGTGAAGGTGAATAAGTTACTGCCCTTACCATTAAAGAGCTCGTGGCTCAGTGAGGGAACAGGCTACCCATTGTGATATGATAAAATACTGGTGTGGTGAACAGAAGGCTATGGGAAGACAGATGGAAGTGGGTCATCCCGCCTGAATGATGGTCAGGAAAGGCACCAAGAGATGGTGACATTTGTGTTTGGCCTTGAACTAGGATTTCACCAAGTGGGTGAGGGGAATGAGGAGTGTGCCAGGTGGAGGGAATATGTAAGCATTAAAAGCATCAAGTATGGTGTGCTTGGGAAATTTGAATAGTCCTTTGTGGCTAGAGCCCAGGTTACTTTATGGGAAGGGGTTCATGCATCCTGGGGTGAGGACAGAGTAGAATGCTGAAATAGACAAGTTTGGACTTTATCTGTAGGCAATAGACTTCTCCTTTTTTTAAGCAGAGAAGTGACATGGTTAGATCTGTTTTAGATTTGGGTAATTGTTTTTTTTTTTTTGTGAGGAAGATCAGCCCTGAGCTAACATCTGCCAATCCTCCTCTTTTTGCTGAGGAAGACTGGCCCTGGGCTAACATCCATGCCCATCTTCCTCCACTTTATGTGGGACACCGCCACAGCATGGCTTGACAAGTGGTGCATTGGTGCGCGCCCGGGATCCGAACCTGGGCCAGCAGTAGCGGAGCACGCGCGCTTAACTGCTGTGCCACCAGGCCGGCCCCCCTCTGTTTTAGATTTGGGAGTCTTTGGTATATATGGGTAATTGAAACCTGGGAAGGGGTAAAATTACATAGAGTGTGGAACAAGAAGAGAGGACTGAAGATACAATCCTGGGAAACATTGACGTTTAAAAATCAGACAAGATCATTGGAACAGAACCAGGAGAACCTGGTGATGTGGAAAACAGGAGAGGAGAAAGTTTCAAGAAGTGTGTGTGGCGGGGGAGGTGATCATCAACAGGTGCCAAATGCTGCAGAGAGGTCAATCCTAGGGAATTAAAAGTCCATCCATTCATTCAGCAAATATTTCGTTTATTGAGCTCCTACTACGTGCCAGGTACTGTCCTAGAAGCCTGGGATATACTAGTGTATTAGTTTGCTAGGGCTGCTATAACAAAGTACCACAGACTGGGTGGCTTAAACAACAGAACTTAATTGTCTCACAGTTCTGGAGGCTAGAAGTCTGAAATTAAGGTGTCGGTAGGGCCATGCTCCCTCTGAAGGCTCTAGGGGAGGATCCTTCCTTGTCCCTTCCTAGCTTCTGGTGTTTGCCGGCAATCCTTGGCATTTCTTGGCTTGTAGATGCAATCACTCTCGCCTCTGTCCGCATCATCATATGGCCTTCCCCCTGTGTCTCCATCTCTGTGTTTCTTCTCTTCTTCTTATAAGGACATCAGTCATATTGGATTAAGGGCACATTTTACTCATCTCCATGACCTCATCTTTTTATTTTTTATTTTTTTAAATTTATTTATTTATTTATTTCCCCCAAAGCCCCAGTAGATAGTTGTATGTCATAGCTGCACATCCTTCTAGTTGCTGTATGTGGGATGCGGCCTCAGCATGGCCAGAGAAGCAGTGCGTCAGTGCGCGCCCGGGATCCGAACCCTGGCCGCCAGCAGTGGAGTGTGCTCACTTAACCACTAAGCCATGGGGCAGGCCCATCGTGACCTCATCTTAACTAATTATATCTGCAACGACCCTCTTTTCAAATAAGGTCACATTCTGAGGTTCCCAGAAGCACATGACTTTTTAAGGGACATGCTCCAACCCAGTACAACCAGTAAACAAGTAAAGAACCCTGCCCTGATGGAGCTTATATTCTTATGTTGAACTGGAAAAAGGTACAGGCTAACATCCAGCTGTGTTTATTTAAGAAACCAAACTGTCATCAGCTCACACTAATGAAAAGAGTTAGAAACTGCTGCTAGGTGACATTCAGTAGCAAATCAGGCATCAAGCACCACTGTGACAACTGGGCTTCTAGAATTATGCAGTTGAAGAGAAAATTGGTTAGATACAAGATACAACACTGGTTCTTATGGAAACTTACAAAATTCACAAAGGAAGGCCCTTCAGGAAACATCGGGGAAGCACTCTGTTATGGTGTATAGGAAGGTTTAGAAATAATGTGCCCTATCTAAAGCTAATCCATTCTCTTGTACTTTTTCTCCTTTCATTAACCTTTATTAAGGTTTCTGGTTTTGAAAATTATCAACTTACTATCTTTAGGATTACTAAAATATTTATTTTATATTATTGTATATATTATATATACAATATGTATTATTGTATGTATACGTATGTACTATTATATATTACATACATTAAATGAACATATATTGTTCAGTTAATACAGAAAGTAAGCTAACAACACAACTAGGCCACAGGCTTCTATGGCACTCTAAGGCAGATGCCCCCACCTCTAGGCCAGAAAACTGGGTGGCCCTAACCTGAAGTAGAAACCCTGGAATCTAACTGGCCTGATCCTGGAAGTGAGGCAGCTTCAGGCCCAGCCTTAGTGCCGGGTATTGCCTAGGCCAGTGGCCTGGCCTTTGGCCAGATAGCTATCTTGGGCCACAGAGTTCTTAGTTGACCAACAAGGCATGGTGAACTTCCCCTTTGGTTGACATAGCTCCTGCATTAATCATGAACAGTCTTTCCAAGGGCCCACTCTAGGGTGCTCCCCTGCTGGCCAGGGTGGAATTTCAGTCTGCTCTTACCCTTCGTCTTTAGCCAGCTGAGTGTAGCAGCACCAGTTACTGAAAATACAGCAGTCTGCCCAACACATGCCCTGGAGCCCATCACTTTCCACCTCCAAGTCTTCCATTCTAAAGTACCTCTCCTTTGACACTGTTGTTTCCCAGTACCCTCTTTCCCTCATCCACCACTCCCCCAGTTGTTACTCCAGTGGGTGCTTTTCTGTCCGTATCTTTGTTGACCATGTCTCCCTTGATGCTGTCTCCTCCCTTGATTTCTGTGAAGCTACTCTTGTGACTTTCCTTCTACTTCTTTGGCTTTCTCAGTCTTCTGGATTCTTCTTCTGCCTGCCCCTTAAATGTTGGTGTTCTCTAGGGATTTTGATTTTGACCTTGATTTTATCCCCTCTCTCTTTATACTCCCCTTGGACATTCTTACCACCTTTCTTGGCATCAGTTACACTTATATGCTGATGACTCACAAAATCTAGATCTGCCTACGTTTCTCTCCTGTGCCCAGAACTGTATATCTAACTGCCTATTCTACCTCTTCACCTGATGTTCCACCTCAGATCCAGCAGGACTAAGGCCAAACTCATCATTTCTCTAATGTGGAAAATTCAGCAGATGGGTTTGCTCAGCACCACTTGAACACTCTTCTATTATACCCGCCTATATACTAGTGTCTATAAAGTTAGAGTACATGTTCCAGCTCCCCTCCAAAAAAAAAAAAACTCTAAGATTCTGAATATGACTTAGCTTTTGCCAAGTAAAAGGGATGGAAGTAGAAGTTGTTGGGTGGGGCTTCCAAGGAAAAGCCCTTTTGACTCTTCTATTCTTATTTCTTCCTGCATTTTGGAAAATGGACATGATAGGGGCTAGCCTGGTGGCGTAGCAGTTAAGTTCCCACGCTCTGCTTCAGCAGCCTGGGGTTCGCGGGTTTGGATCCCAGGCACAGACCTACACACTGCTCATCAAGCCATGCTGTGGCAGCATCCCACATACAAAATAGAGGAAGATTGGCACAGATGTTAGCTCAGCGACAGTCTTCCTCAAGTAAAAAGAGGAAGATTGGCAACGGATGTTAGCTCAGGGCCAATCTTCCTCACCAAAAAAAAAAAAAAGGAAAGAAAAAGAAATGGACGTGATAATTGGAGCACCAGCCGCCATCCTGGGACTGGGAAGGAAAAGCCACAAGAACTGCAGAGCTTTTGCCATGTTATCCTTGGGTCTTAACCATGGCCAGGCACCATCTTCCCCTAGACTTCTTTTACATGAGAACAAGCTCTCATGTTGAAGCCACTGCAATCAAGTCTCTAACTGTCAGCCAAACACAATTCTTTTTCCTCCTTCTACGATGACACCACCATTCATGCAGTGGCCCAAAGCAGAAATCTGGAAGCCAGTCTTCATCTCATCCATCCCTGTCCCCACCATCCCCTACACACATCCAGTCACTCACCACGTACTGTCAATTCTACCTTCTAGTCTCTCTCGTGGCTGACTCCTTCTGTTCAGCCCTGCTACACTGCCATCGTTCTGGTACCCAACATCACTTGCTTGTGCTGTTGAAGTGGCCTCTTACCTGGTCCTTTGCCTCTAGTTTTGTTCTCCTCCAGTCTGTTGTCTACTGCCTGAATGATCTCAAATGCACATTATGTCAGTCTCCTGCTTTCCATGACTCTTCATCACCTATAGCAGTGCCTTTCAAACATTTTTCGACAGTGAATCCTTTCTTTAAATTAAATTCTTACCAGAAATATAAATAAGCTTCTCTGATTGGGGAAGAATGGAGCCCAATCCATTAAGGACTCCTCCCCTTCCCCTATCCGATTTCATTTAAAAAATCCTGGTTAGCAGGATAAAATGCAAGCCTGAAGGCTCTGGCCTTGGCATACCTGTTCATCCTCATCTCCTGGTACTCCCCTGATTTTTTTTTTAAACAACAAACATTTATCAGCTCATATAGTTTCTGTGGGTCAGGAATTCAAGAGCAGCTTAGCTGGGTGGTTCTGCTCTCTCGTGAGGCTCTGGTTAAGAGGTCCACCATGGGTGCAGTCATTTGAAGTCTTTTTTTTAAATTAATTTATTTTTTCCCCCAAAGCCCTAGTAGATAGTTGTATGTCATGGTTGCACATCCTTCCAGTTGCTGTATGTGGGACACGGCCTCAGCATGGCCAGAGAAGCGGCGCCTTGGTGCACGCCCGGGATCCGAACCCGGGCCGCCAGCAGTGGAGCGCGCGCACCCAACCGCTAAGCCACGGGTCCGGCCCTGAAGTCTTGATTAGGGTGGGAGGTTCCACTTCCAAGGTGGTTCACTCACATGATTAGCAGCTGAGTGCTCACTGTTGGGGACAAGCCGCAGTTCCTCCCCACAAGGATCTTCCATAGGGCTGCTTGAGTATCCTTGTGACATGGCAGCTGGCTTCCCACAGTGTGAGTAATCCAAGAGAGAACAAGGCGGAAGCCACAATATCTTTTATGACCAAGACTCAGAAGTCACACACCATCATTTCTGCAGTGTCCTGTAAGTGTCACAGGTCAACCCTATTCATTGTGGGAGGGGACTGTACAAGGGTGTCAATAGCAGGGGGCAAGGATCCTTGGGGGCCATCTTAGAGGCTGGCTACCACAACCAGGGAGAATGTTTTCTTTTGTTTTTGGCCTTCCCTATCTCACATATCCTGGAGATTAAGGGTAGGAAAGAAAACCAAGGTCAGGTAGTCCAAATATCTAGCTCATAATAATCACTGCTTTATAATCATAGCACTTAAAAGCCTTGTCTCATTTACAGTAGAGTCACAATATCTTAAGAAGATGAAGTTTTTGAGAGCAGGAACCCTACCTTATACTTCTGAAACCCTTAGGACATCTTGCCCAATTCTTGGTGCATAGTTAGGAATAGATACATTTTTGTAAACTTGACAAAATCCCATTTCTCATTGGTGTTTGAAGATTAACTCATTGGGAAATATACAGCCCTCTTTATTTGATATTCTTGTGCTTTCAAAGCTTGGGCTTATGAGATTGCCTGACCTCAGGATTCTAGAAGTCAGTTGTATGGTGAATCTCTCCCTTCAGGCTGAGGTTGGATTTAGAGTCCTAATAGGAACTAGATGTGGGTACACAGAACTGAAAATATGGCTAGTGCCCCAGTCCAGTGATGTTAGTGACTTGGAGCACATTTGACATAAGCAATACTTGTAAGTGGAGAGGCAGAATGTTAAAGATGGTGGAGAGCACAGACTTTGGAGTTAGACCCCAAGCAGCACCACTTTGTGACTTTGGGCAAGTCACCTAACCTTTTTGTGCCCCAGTTTCCTTATCCCTCAACTGTAAAAATAATAACCATGTGTTGTCAGGGAGCAGCTGGGAGTCTCCTCCAGTACCAGAAGGAGCATAAAGAGTTAGAATGACTTTGGAAGGCCCTTTGGCAATATCCAGTACAGCTAAAGATGTGCATAATGTATGTCTCAGCTATTCTACTCTTCAATGCACCCTTACGAAGTGATTCTCAACCCTGGCTGTGTTAGAACCATCTGGAAGAGTTTTTTAAAAAGTACCAATGCCTTAGCTCCACCCTCAGAGATTTAGTATTTTTAATTGAGATATAATTCATATAGCATAAAACTCACCATTTAAAAGTATACTATTCAGTGGTTTTAGTATATTCACAAGGTTGTGCAATCATCATCACTATCTAATTCCCAAACATTTTCACCACCACCCAAATTAACCTTGTACTTATTAGCAGTCACTCCCCGTTTCCTTTTACCCCAGCCCCTGGCAGCCACTAATCTACTTTCTGTCTCGATGGATTTGCGTATTCTAGATATTGCATTAAAATGGAACCATAAATATGTAGCATTTTGTGTCTGGCATCTTTCATTTAGTATGTTTTCAAGGTTCATCCATGTTGTAGAAGGACTCAGTACTTTATTCCTTTTTATGGCTGAATAATATTCCATTGTATGGATGCACCACATTTTGTTTATCCATTCTTCAGTTGATGGACATTTGAGCTGTTTCTATTTTTTTACTGTTATGAGTAATACTGCTGTAAACCTTTGTGTACAAGTTTTTGTGTGAACGTGTTTTCAGTTCTCATGGGTGTATACTTAAGAATTGCTGGGTCATATGGTAGCTCTATGTTTAACCTTTTGAGGAACTGGCAGAGTGTTTTCAAAAGTGGTTGCACCATTTTACATTCTTGCTGGTAATATATGAGGGTTCCAATTTCTCCGCATTCTTGTCAATAGTTGTTATTGTCTGTCTTTTTGATTATAGCTATCCTAGTGTGTGTGAAGTGGTGCCTCATTGTGGTTTTGATTTGCAGTTCCCAGATGGCAAATGATGTTGAGCCTCTTTTCGTGTGCTCATTGGTCATTTGTGTATCTTCTTTGGATAAATGTCTATTTAAATTCTTTGCCCATTTTTTAATTGGAGTAATTGCCTTATTGTTGAGCTGTAAGAATTCTTTATATGTTATAGATAGTAGTCCCTTATCAGATACATAATTTGTAAATATTTTCTCTCATTCTTTGGGTTGCCTTTTTACTTTCTTGATGGTATTCCTGGAAGCACAGAAGTTTTTGACTTTAGTAAAGTCCCATTTATCTATTTTTTCTTTGATTGCTTGTGCTTTAGGTGTCATATCTAAGGAACCATTGCCTAATCCAAAGTCTGGAAGATTTATGCCTATATTTTCTTCTAAGAGTTTTATAGTTTTAGTTCTTACATTTAAGTCTTTCATCCATTTTGAGTTAATGTTTGTATATGGTGTGAGGCAGGTATCTAAATTCATCATTTTGCATGTGGCTATCCAATTGTCCCAGCACCATTTATTGAAAGACTATTCTTTCCCCATTGGGTGGTCTTGGCACCCTTGTCAGAATCAGTTAACCATATATGTATGGGTTTATTGTGGACTCTCACTTCTAGTCCATTGATCTATATGTCTATCCTTAGGCCAGTACCACCCTGTCTTGATTACTGTACCTTTGTAGTAAGTTTTGAAACTGGGAAGTGTGAATCCTCCAACTTTGTTCTTCTTTTTCAAGATTGCTTTTGCTACTCTGGATTCTTTGCAATTCCATGTGAATTTTAGGAGTAGCTTGTCAATTTCTGCAAAAAAGCCAGCTGGGGGCCTGGTGGCATAGCGGTTAAGTTCGTGTTTTCTGCTTTGGTGGCCCAGGGTTTGCTGGTTTGGATCCTGGGCGTGGACCTACTCACCGCACATCAAGCCATGCTGAGACGGAGTCCCACATAGAAGAACTAGAAGGACCTACAACTAGGATATACAACTACGTGCTGGGGCTTTGGGGAGAAAAAAAGAGAAAGATTGGCAACAGATGTTAGCTCTGGGCCAATCTTCCTCCAAAAAAAAAAAAAGCCTTAAAAAAAAACAGCTGGTATTTCGATAGGGATTATGTTGAAGCTGTAGATTCATTTAAGGAGTATTGCCATCTTAACAATATTAAGTCTTCAATCCATGAACATGAGATGTTGTTCCATTTATTTAGGCGTTCTTTTAATTTCTTTCAGCAGTGTTTTGTAGTTTTCAATGCACAAGTCTTGTACTTCTTTTGTTAAATTCCTAAATATTTTATTCTTTTTCATGATATTGTAACTGGAATTGTTTACTTAACTCTGTTTTTGGATTGTTCATTTCTAGTGTATAGGACTATCATTAATTTTTGTATATCGATCTTGTATCCTGCAGTCTTGCTAAAGTCATTTATTGGCTCTAATAGTTTTTTTTGTGTGTGTGTGGATTCTTTAGGGTTTCCATATATAAGATCATGTCATCTGCAAATATAGTTTTACTTTTTCCTTTCAAATCTGGATGCCTTTTAATTCTTTTTCTTGCCTAATTGACCTAGCTAGAACTTTTAGTACAATGTTAAATAGAAGTGTTGAGAGTGAATATCCTTGTCTTGTTTCTGATCTTAGGGAGAAAGCTTTCAGTCTTTCACCATTAAGTGTGATGTTAGTTTATGTGGGTTAGCAGATGTGGATTTTTCGTAGATGTCCTTTATCAGGTAGAGGAAGTTCCTTCTATTCCTAGTATATTGAAAGGGCTTTGAATTTTGTCAAATGCTTTTTATTGCATCTATTGAGATGATCGTGTGTTTTTTCTCTTTTATTCTATGATACGATGTATTGCATTGATTGATTTTTTTTTGTATATTGCACCAGTCTTGCATTCCTGGGATTAATTCCACTTGGTCATGTTGTATAATCATTTTTATATGCTGCTGGATTTGGTTTTCCAGTATTTTTTTGAGAGTTTTTGCCTATATATTCTTAAGCAATATTGATCTCGAGTTTGTCGTTGTTGTGATATCTTTGTCTGGTGTTGTTATCAGGGTAATACTGGCCTCATAGGATGAGTTGGGATGTTCCTTACTCTTTTGAAAAGTTGGTGAAGTATTGGTATTAATTCTTTCAACTTTTGGTAGCAGTCACCAGTGAAGGCACTGGTCCTGGTCTTTTCTTTGTGCAAAGTTTTTTGATTACTAATTCAATCTTTTTCCTTGTTATAGTCTATTCAGATTTTCTATTTCTTTTTGTTTGTTTGTTTTGGGAGGAAGATTGGCCCTGAGCTAACATCTATTGCCAGTTCTCCTCTTTTTGCTTGAGGAAGATTGTCCGTGAGCTAACAGCTGTGCCAGTCTTCCTCTATTTTGTATGTGGGACACTGCCACAGCACAGCTTGATGAGCGATGTGTAGGTCCACACCTGGGATCCGAACCCGTGAACCCTGGGCCGCTGAAGTGGAGTGTGCGAACTTAATCACTATGTCACCAGGCCAGCCCCCAGATTTTCTATTTCTTTTCCAGTGAGTTTTGGTAGTGTCATTCTGTTGTTTTAGGAATTTGTCTATTTCATCTAGCTTATTTAATGTGTTGGTATGCAATCGTTCGTAGTATAATCTTATAACTGTTTTTATGTGTGTGAGATTGGTAGCACTCCCTTGATTTTTTAGGTCCTAATAACATTAGACTATTTGTGATTCTCTGAATATGCTGTGCTGTTTTGCCTTTGCACGTAGTATTCCCTCTGCCTGAAATACCATTTTCTATCAGAACTGTTGGCTTGAACATCACCTCCTCATGAAGCCTTCCACGACTGCCTCAGACAGACTTGGTGCTTCCACCTCTGTGTTACCATTACATTGTATACATTCCTCCATTTAAGAACTTACCTCCATGGTTATAATTTTCCTCACTAAACTTAAATTCTTTTAAGAATTCATTCAGCCAATATTTATTACATGTCTACTTTGTTTCCAGTACTTTGCTCAGCTCTGGGGATAAAGTGGTGAGACAGACATGGTCTCTGCTGACCTCTGATCTCATGGACCTTACAGTCTAGTGAGATGACAGAAAAATAAAGTAATTATGATTCTGGAAAGTCATATGAATGAAGCAAAGGGCTCATACAGAATCACATGAGGACCTCTTTGAAAAGCTGGTCAGGGAATGCCTCTGTGACTAGGTGATATTTGAACTGAGACCAAAAAAGACAAGAATGGGACAGCCTTGGCAAAGTTGTGAGAAGAGCATTCCAGGCAAAGAGAAGTGTGTGTGTGAAAGGTCAGAGGTGGGAAGGCACTTGTTTGTTCACAGTACAGAGAGAAGACAGGTGTGGCTAGTGCATAGTGAGGGAGGGGAGGGAATGTATGTGCTGAGGCAGGGACCTAGTCAGTGCTAGGAAGGCCATGGTAGGGACTTTGAATTTTATTCTTGCTGTCTTGGAAAGCCACTCTTGCCTCTATTTCGAGAATGATTTGGAGTGAGAGAGTAGTGGAAGCAGATTCTAGAACAAGCAGTCAGGATTTTTATTTTAGATACGAATTTAGAATGGGGAAGGCCTAACTAAGTATCACACACACAAACACGACTGATTTGACCACTTCAAAATCTAAAATTTTCACATGGGGGAAAAAGTCAAAGACAAATGTCAAGCTGGGGAAGAAATATTTGCAAGGCCCCTTAACATTTGCAAATCTCCTTAATATAAAATAAAAAGACATCTCATTAGATAAAGAGTCTGAACTGACAGTTTACAAAAAAAGAAAATACAAATGCCTATTAAATATATAAAAAGATGCCTATCTTCACTCTTTAAAAAAACAAATGCCAATTATGAGATCACATTTTTCATGTGCCAAATTGGCAATAATGCATTTTAATAACATACTGTGTTGGTGAGACCATAGGGGAACTGGAACCGTCTCATTGGTGGTAGGAGTGTAAATTGGTCCAACTTCTCTAGAGAGTAATTTGGCAGTATCTATCAGAATTTAAAGTGGATACGCTTCTAGGAATTCATCCAACAGATAAAAGACATTTTGGTTCATCCATACAAAGGAATACAATGCAGCCCTTATACAAAACGAAGCAACTCCTTATCAATTGATTGGGAAGGATCACATATATATATATTTTAACCAAGATACATTTTTAAGTGAACAAAAAAGTAGAGAACAGTGTTAAGTTATGCTTAATTTGTCTAAATAGGAAAAGAAAAATACATATTTTCTTTATATACCAATAAGAATTCTTTGTATATGCACCAACTATCTCTGAGAGGAGCAGAAGAAACCAGAAACAGTATTTGCCTCTGGGGAAGAGAAAAGGGTGGATGGAGGATGAATGGGGAAGATATTGACTTTTCATTTTATACTCTTATGTATACCATGTGCATATATCACTTATTAAAAAAAATTAAAACAAACAAGGGGAGAGGAAGTGAAGAGACCCGTCAGAAAGCTGTGACAGCAGTCCAGGGAAGAGATTCTGGTGGCCTGGGCCAAGATGGTGGCAGGAAGGTGGAGAAAAGTGGACACTTTCAAGATCTGTTTTTGGAGATAAAACCGGCAGGATTTGCTGATGAAGTAGGTGTGGGAGATGAGTGAGAGAGAAGAATCAGGATGAGTCCCAGGTTTCTGTTAAGCAACTGGAATGGTGGAAGAGTCTTGATCCCTGTGTTGTTTATCTAAGGCTGTGTGGGCTCTTGAGCTTGAATTCAACCTGGGGTTGACTTCAACCTATTCTACTTCCTAGCTCTATGACCTTGGGCCAATCATGTAATTGCTTTGTCCTTAGGAGCCCTCATCTGTAATATGGGAAGATAATCTGACCTCCTTCACAGGGTTGTTGTAAGGATTAATGAGTTAATACATGTACACTTTAGAACAGCTCCTGGCACATAATACAAGCTATACAAGTGGTTGCCACTACTATTATTATTGTTGATGTTACTGTTGTTACTGTGACCGTAACTACTGCTGCTCCTCCTCCTCCGTCAGGGAGATGCCTGACCCATGTAGGGGCTCAGTAAATGTTTGTGGAAGGAAAGAATGCTTTAAAATTAATACATATTGAAACTAACCAATTGATCTATGAAATGAAAACTTGGAAATGCCCTTTTAGCATTTGAAAGAAAAGAGATAATGAGGTTGGTAAGTTATGAGATTTGTTCATATCTTTTTTTTTTTAACTTCTGTTTTCTGCGCAGGCCTGAAGGCATTGAACGACAGTACAGGAAGAAGTGTGCAAAGTAAGTATTATCAATGTAGGTTTCTCTGAGCATAAGCAAGTAGAGGCAATAATGTGTTAGGAAAAGAATTATTTAGATACAATTCTCTGTTATGTCTTTATCCTTATAATCTCAACTGCCTTCAAACTTCAACTACACAAATACCAATATGCTCCTCGAACAGAATAGTCAACGTTACATCTCTGACCAGCTGGCCCTGTGCTAACATCTGTGCCAGTCTTCCTCTATTTTGTATGTGGGTCGCCACCACAGCATGGCTGACGAGTGGTATAGGTCTGCGCCCAGGATCCAAACATGCAAACTTGGGCTGCTGGAGTGGAGCATGCCGAACTTAACCATTATGCCACAGGGCCGGCCCCAACATAGTATAATTTTTTAAATTGGGCTGTAATTTATATATAATAAAATTTTCCCTTCCTAAGTGTATAATTTGATGAGTCTTGACAGAAGCATACAGTCAAGTAACACCACCACTCCCATGATAAAGAACATTTCCAGTACCCCACTTGCCCTTTGCAGTCTGTCCCCTTCCTCACCCCTGGCAATCACTGATCTGCCTTCTGTCACTATGGTTTTGCCTTTTCTAAAATTTATTAAGTTCTCCACTCTGTGTTCTACTATGTATGTATATTTTATGTTTGGTTTCTTAGCATAATGCTTTTGGGCTTCATCCAAGTTGTTATGTATCTCAATTGCTTGTTCCTCTTTGTTGCTGAATACTAGTCCATTGCACCACAGTTTGTTGAACCATTCACCCTGTGAAAGGCATTTGAGTTGTTTCCAGTTTGGGCTATTATAAATAAAGCTGCTGAACATTCTAGTATAAATCTTGGTGGGAACATGTGTTTTCTCTTGGAGTGGGATTGCTGGGTCATCTGGTCAATGTAACATTGTGTAATTTAATCCAGACCTATTTATAAAGCCTCTTATAGGACCACAGACCCAAGAACTTTAGAGAGCATTATTTAAAGCAGTATATATATTGCAATATATAAAGCAATATATATATTTCTAGCCTTAGCTTATTAATAGTGAGAATATTAAGCTATAGTAAATTTAATCTTGTTGATGTAACTACGGTTATGTCTTGGCTCTCAGAAGACTCAGACTGGGAGAATTAAAGCAGGGAAATGGCTAAGAAGGCATTTTACTTCACAGCCACACTGGATTAGTTAAATTAGTTTTATCACATCTTATGGTCTACTTCATTTAGCTGAAAAAGTATAGTAAAAATGACCAACCAAAGAAATTATGGCGATTACCGCAGGGAGTAGTATGCCGAGCGCTGCAGTGGAGTCTTTACACTGCCTCTTGACACTGCAAAAACAAAACAACACAAAACTAGACAAAACCCCCCAACCAGTTACCCAGATGTCTGGGAAGAATGGCAGCAGTTTTAACTGGAAAGCAGTCAGTAGCAGGAGCCAGCGTTTCTCAAACTTGTCTAATGATAAGAATCACTTGGGATACTAAGTAAAAGGACAGATTCCCAGACCTCACCCCCGGATTTGCTGAATCAAGATCTTCTGGGGGGGCACCTTGCAATCTGATCAACAGTTTCAACAAGCACCCTCAGTGATTCTTATCAAGTAGTTTTGGGAAACACTGGGAGGAGCTAATCATTCGTTTGTGCCACAAACACAAATATGCCCAGAGTCCAAGCATGCTTTGCCAATCACTGTTTTGGGGATTTGGCTTCTGAGGCCTCCCGGAGGTTGACTCTGCTGTTCGCAGGTGTGGACTGCCACTCTTCTACCAGTCCCAGCCGAAGAATGCTCCCGTGACCTTCATTGTGGATGGAGCAGTAGTCAAGTTTGGCCAGGGTTTTGGGAAAACAAATATATATACTCAGAAACAAGAGCCTCCTAAGAAGGTAATTATCATTGAAGGAGACAGACTGGTTAACAGATTTAGCCCTAACTTTTAAAATAAGGTTATAGTACACGAGAAACTGCCTTTTATTGGATGCATTCTTTATTAAGAGAATGCCATTTTGTGTATAAGCAGATGTTACGGGATTGTAACGTCTATTATGTGTTCTTTTTTCTTTCCTACAGCTGCCCTATGAATAAAGTTAGAAATTGTATGGTTTTTATTCACATTTATTTCCTTTGAAATTTCTTCTTTTTCCAGCGTGAACAACTAAAAATAGAATGAATCAGGCTAATTTTTAAATATACTTTAAAAACTCTTGATGGAAAATGCTAGAAAAATATAATGCAAATGAAAACATTGGCACTTTTAGATAGGCCAGCCTGTCCCAAAGAGGTGGGTGTCCCGTCCAACAACCCCTCTCCTCCCCACCCCCCAGCACCCAGGCATGTCCCCTCACACTGCCCCCCACACACAGACACACGGCTCACGGAGCCTTCTGTGCTGAACTAGACTGATTCCTCTTCCTGCGACTCCAGGTGATGATGACCAAACGGACCAAAGACATGGGCAAGTTCAGCTCTGTCACTGTGTCTACTATCGATGAAGAAGAAGAGGAGATTGAGGCTGTAAGTGCTTCTGCTCTCAAGGGGATTGGATTTGGGGGGGGTGGGGGCCAAAAGGAAAGGGGACTTTAGAGCTAGAGTGTCTGAGTAGCAGAATAATTAGAAACTTTGCTTGTAGACCTTACTGTGCTAGTAAGAAACTGGCACCGGGCTAGTTCCTGTGTCCCTGGATCTCAGGGACATCTGTAAAATGAGGACCAGGGAGTTGGACTAGATCGGTGACTTTTTTCAAACTGTTTTTTGAGATGCCTTAGGGGGGCAAATCCCTCATCCCTTTTCAGTTTAAAAACTATTGGACTCAGATGTTAGCTCAGGGCCGGTCTTCCTCAGCAAAAAGAGGAGGATTGGCATGGATGTTAGCTCAGGGCTGATCTTCTTCACACACAAAAAAAAGAAGTTAAAAAAAAAAAAAAAACTATTGGACTCAACGATTTCAGGTCCCTTCCAGTCCAGCTCTGATGGTTTGTGAGTCTGTCCTTAGCAGTGGCAGCAATTACCTTTATGGTACTTCAGTATAATGATGTTTACAGAGAGGTGTTATCTGTTATTTTAAAAATGGTTTTGGTCAAAACCTGAACTCTCCTGGATTATTGAAAAGCTGAAGAGTTGAATGGGAACAGAGTCCTGCCATTTCAGTAATAATTTCGTAATCGAGTTGTATAAATTGCTACTTAAGGTCTCTGTTGTTACTCACTGATGAGACTGCTGGTTTAAGGGCACTTCTTTGTTCCCTCAGAGGGAAGTTGCTGACTCGTATGCACAGAATGCCAAAGTTATTGAAAAACAGCTGGAGCGCAAAGGCATGAGCAAAAGGCGGCTGCAAGAGCTGGTGAGTAGCATGGGGTGGCAAGGTGCTAGGCTTGACTATTTGGGTTTCTTGGTGTGAAAGACCCTCCAGCAGTCAGGAAAATCCTGTAGGAGGTCTGTCGGGTTGCTGGTGTAGTTGGCTGCCAGGCATCAAACCCTGGGCTGTGATTGTTGTTATGCCCTGCTCTGGAGTAGTGACCACAGGATCCAGGCCCAAAATTATAGTACTTGTTAGCTAGCCCTAACTAGAATGGTATTTAAATCTGCTATTTGTGGTCCAACTTCAGGAGTTAAACATTGAGGTTCAAGGCTGCTCTCGCAGGATGTGATGGCATACGATAGAGCTACGTTGGCAGGACCAGGATTGGGGCTGGTCATTGCCTCTTAAAGCACTGGCACCACCACCAATTTCTACGTTATTCATGGGCTCATCATAGAGCATGCACATCTCTATATGATGGTGCCTACGTTTTTCTTTTCTTTATGATAATTATGATATTTCTTGAATATCAGACATCACTTCATTGGTGCCTCATCAAAAGGGATACCAGTCTATGCTAATGACTGTGGAGGATTTTTTTGCTGACAGAGGTGGTGGATCTTGGGAGCTACTTTACCTCGCCATAGTGGACTAGAGCAGGGCTCGTCAAATTTTCCGAGGTGAAGGAGCAGTGCTTTCTTTTTTTCTTTAAATTTCCAATTTGTCAAGAACAGATTTGTAATTTATAAAATGCAATAAAAAGAAATTTGCCTCAATTCTCCTTATTAAATTATTTTATTTTATTGTTACTCTGTCAAATTACTATAAAAATTCCTAAATGCTTACTCTCAATTTTTGTGCATATCTTGCATGGTCCACAGAACTTTAAGTAGCACTGTTCTAGAACAGTGTTTTACTTCCTGTTCTGCCAAGAATAGGATACTGGTATGCCATGATATTGACTCCCTTGGCCCTTTAGGGGTCCTGGGGCTGTGGAATCCCTGTACTGATTGCCTTTGGCCACAGCCTTGTGTATTTACCCCATTTTGCCGTACAGATAATATCATTTTCTGTGTGTGCCATAACATCAGAAAGATTGGAAAACAATGGCTAGAGATTCATAACAATTTTA
Organism: Diceros bicornis minor; assembly: GCF_020826845.1. Lineage (NCBI taxonomy): Eukaryota > Metazoa > Chordata > Mammalia > Perissodactyla > Rhinocerotidae > Diceros > Diceros bicornis. The sequence continues at coordinate 110,082,041 of NC_080781.1, read as the reverse complement.
GAACCACTATTCTAGTTTGTATACTAAATAAGCATCAAGGAATAGGGTTTGTGCACTTAGAATAAAGAAGGAAAATGAGAATTTTGTGTCATGTATCAGGACATATACTTTTCTTCCTCTCCAGGCTGAACTGGAAGCCAAGAAAGCGAAAATGAAGGGGACCTTGATTGACAACCAGTTCAAATGATCAGGACCTTTCTCTGAACACAGACTGGAGGCAAGCATTTAGATCGAGAGGAAAAAGAACTTTTTTCTTGACTACATGGACTGGTCCCTACCTTTATGCCCTAGCAGAAGGCTTTACGTTGCTTCCCATTGATTTTCCTACATTCAGTGAGGTCTTTGAGTCCATCTGACCTGCTTTCTAGAGATGGGTTTTTCTAAATCTTTCTGTATATAGGTCTTCTGTACTATTTTTTGTCCATTTGATGTAAACTTCTTCAGCTGCGTATAAACCCTAAGAATAGATCAGTGCTTGAGTGTCTCTAGTTTCTAAAGTAGCTGTTCTTATTCTTCTTCAAAGTTAATAAAATGTTTAAAGATTTTTGAAAAAAATATTATGATGTGTCATAGAAAAAAGCACCCTGAATTATATTTAAAGTTACAGCAAGTCAGATCCTTTTAAGTGACTCTGTCTTTATCCTTAGACTAGCAGGTATTGGCTATGGTTTGAATCTCTCTACTGTCAGAGAAAATTCATAAAAAGCCAGAATCTGCATAAAGCTTCCTTTACTTCAAATATTAAAGCTGTAGGTGAGCCAGTCACGTAGCTGAGATCTCAATGAAAATGGGGTCTCGATAAGCAACCCTGGGGAGGTGTCATCCTCTCAAGCAGCTGAGAGTGCTGCTTCATGTGTGGACGCATGGCAAGGAGACAGTATAGAGTAAGAAATGAGACTGAGGTAAACAAAAGTATCTGTTGGGTATCTTTTATTTCACATTTGCTATTTGTGGGGGAGTGTTATATGTAAATATTTAGTGTCACGCTGCTGCAGTGATATCAATATGCAGTGTTTGCATCCATGTTTTTATCTCTTCAACTGTATGACAAGGTATTGGGGCAGGAAGAGTGTTTCAACCTCCTTGTATTATCTACAGCAGGTTGTACTTAGTAGGTGCCCAAGGTGTGTATGTGAGGTGCTGTTGGGAAATAGCAGAGCGTTTTTCTTTGTTTTTTTCCCCTGATTTCTCTGTTTGGAAGGAAAAGTAGGTTGGAGTGGGGGTAGATGTGAGCTAGCAAGCTGGGAGAAAGAGGGGTGGGGGTCCTGGGAAAGCCTGGAGTGGGGCTGTGTTACCATCTTCCCAGTTATTCTCCTGCATCCAGTGAAGTCTTTGCAACTGAGTCTTCCTCTCCACCTCGTTTCCTGTCCTCATTCAGAGAAATAATTAGGCATCATGTGATAACCAACCATAACCTCCTCACAGTTCCTTGACCTCAACTCCAAGCAATGGCCTTTACCTTCACTCCACTTTAGCCACAAATTCCCCTGACCACAGCCTGGATGTCATCTCCGCCACCTCTGAAATCCAATGTTCTATTCCCCAACCACAACCTCCTATCGTAGCTACTTTCATACTCTCACTTTCACTAAACCTGTTTTGTTTTGTTTTTAGATTTGAAGGGTGATTATTTTATTAGTAGTAAGAATCAAAGATAGTAGTAGTAATAATGATACTAATACTAGCTACTTTTTATTAAGTACTTACTATGTGTCAGGTGCCATGAGCAGCACTATACCTGTAAGTATTATCTTACTCTACACAAGACGGTAATCCTATGAAATAGGTTTAACTATTGTCATTCTCATTTTACAGATGAGTACTCTGAAGCTCTGAGAGTTTAATAAGTTTCCCAAGATCCCATAGCCAGTAAGTGATGAAGCCAGAAATATGACTGTAGAACTATGCTGAACTGCTTCTCCTGTGGGATTTTAAAAAATATATTATTGAGAACAGATTGCAATTTCATTTTGAGAAATCAACTGAAGTGCAATGTCGACACTTGCCTAGAGGATTCCCTGAAGCAAATGTGTGGTTACCTGTCTACATATTTTCTGAAATATCTGTCCTTAGATACTAATCCTAAACCATTTCAACATCTGGTTCAAATTATGCATTTTGCTTAATCTTTAAGACTGCAAATTGTTATATTGTTAGCACCAAGCAAGCATGTGCTCTTCATTATGTTTTATTCTTTCATTGAAATAATTATTAAACTAACATGACATAGTGTCTGTATTCTGTTTATTTACTTATGGTATTTCAGCAGCAAATACAGTGTTTTAATGTTAGTAGAAAGAGCCATATTGAAATTTTGGAAAGTCTTATTCTATTTTTTTATTTTTGCAAATTATCAACTGATAAAATATAAAATGTAAAATGTTTCTGGTGGAATAACTGATGACATTTGGAAGTGTAATTTTATTGTTTAGGAGAAATTGAAAAGCTTTTTATTTAATTTTTTTTAAATTTTATTTATTTTTTCCCCCAAAGCCCCAGTAGATAGTTGTATGTCATAGCTGCACATCCTTCTAGTTGCTGTATGTGGGACGCGGCCTCAGCATGGCCGGAGAAGCGGTGCGTCGGTGCGCGCCCGGGGTCCGAACCCGGGCCGCCAGCAGCGGAGCGCGCGCACTTAACCACCAGGCCAGCCCATGAAAAGCTTTTTAAATATTAGCTTGTGTTGACCATTTTAGGATCCTTGCCACTGTGGACCACCTCTTTTTCTTAAGGAAAAATCTTCCCTTTTTTGTTTCTTTGATGTTTTATTCCACTTCTTCTTCACCTGACTCCTCCTCTTTTCACTCATTTTTAACAAAGCACAGTCCATTATACTTGAGGTTTTAGTATTTTATATTCCTCCAGGAAAACAAGAAGCATCACTTTTGGTGAACTAACCCTGTTTTTAAACTTCATAGAACCTTGATCCTCCCATTTTCTCCCAGAGTTGTGGTTCTGCCGCCATCTCTCTTCCTTTTGACCCAGACTGATCCTGTGATTGATGATCTGAATTCCTCTCACCAGCACCTTTAACTCTTCTTAACTTTGATTTTTTTAAAACTTTAAAAAAATCTTCAAATAATTTTAGATTTATAGAAAAATTCCAAAGACAGTACGGAGAGTTCCTATACTCTTCACTCTGGTTCCCCTAATATTAACATCTTATATAATGCTATGGGCTGAATTGTGTCCCCCTCCAAAATTCATATGTGGAAACCCTAAACCCCAATGTAATGGAATTTGGAGGTGGGCCTTTGGGAGGTAATTAGGTTTAGATTAGTGCCCTTATAAGGAGAGACCAGAGAGCTCGCACTTTCTCTTTCTTTCTCTCCACATCTCTCTCTACCATGTGAGGATGTAGCAAGAAGGCGGCCATCTAGAAGCCAGGAAGAGGGCTCTCACCAGGAACCGAATCAGCCAGCACTTTGATCTTGGACTTCCCAGTCTCCAGAACTGTGAGAAATAAATGACTGTTTTTTAAGCCACCCAGTCTATGGTATTTTGTTATAGCAGACTAATATATATATATAAAACCATAGTACATTGGTCAAAACTAAGAAATTAACATTGGTACAATAACATCAAGCTACAAGCTTCATTTGGATTTCACCAGTTTTCCACTATGTCCTCTTTCTGTTCCAGGATCCTGCATTGCGTTTAGCTGTCATGGCTCTTTAGTCTTCTCTGATCTATGACAGTTTCTCAGTGGTATCTCATGCTTTTAATTTGCATTTCCCTAATGACAGATGATATTGAACATATTTTTCTTCTTTTTTTATTATGGTAAAAAAACAAATTTACCATTTTAAGCATTTTTAAATGCACAGTTCAGTAGTGTTAAGTATATTCACAATGTTGTGAAACAGATCTCCGTAACTTTTTCATCTTGTAAATCTGAAACTCTATACCCATTAAACAGTAACTCCCCCTTTCACCCTCTCCTAGCCCCCTGGTAACCAACATTCTACTTGTTTCTATGGATTTTACTACTTTAGATACTTCTTATAGGTGGAATCATACAGTATTTGTCTTTTCGTGCCTGGCTTATTTCACTTAGAATAATGTTCTAAGTGAAATAAGCGGTGTAGCTTATTTCCACCGTATCATCCACGGTGTAGCATGTGACAGAATTTCCTTCTTTTCTAAGGCTGAATAATATTCCATTGTATGTATTTACCACATTTTGTTTATCCATTTATCTGTTGATGGATATTCAGGTTGCTTCCACCTCTTGGCTTTTGTGAACAGTGCTGCTGTGAACATGGGGGTATAAGTATCTCTTTGAGACCCTGCTTTTAGCTCTTTTGGATATATACCCAGAAATGGGATTGCTGGGTCCTATGGTAATTCTCTGTTTAATTTTTTGAGGAACCGCCATACTGTTTTCCACAGCGGCTGCACCATTTTACATTCCCATCAGTAATGTACAGGGCTCCAATTTCTCCACAGCCTCACCAACACTTCCTATTTTCTATTTTTTTATAGTAGGCATCCTAATAGATATGAGGTAATATTTTGTGGTTGTGATTTGCATTTCTCTAACGATTAGTGATGTTGAACAACTTTTCATATGCCCGTTGGCCATTTGTATATTAGCTTTGGAGAAGTGTCTAAGTCCTTCGCCCATTTTTTAATTGGGTTATTTGATTTTTTGTTGTTGTGAACATATTTTTATTTGCTAATTTTCCATCTGTATATCTTGCTTGGTGAAGCATCTGTTCAGATTTTTTGCCTATTTTTAAACTGGGGTTTTTTTATTGTTGAGTTTTTTTTTTTTTTTAAAGATTTTATTTATTTATTTTTTTTCCCTCCAAAGCCCCAGTAGATAGTTGTATGTCATAGCTACACATCCTTCTAGTTGCTGTATGTGGGACGCGGCCTCTGCACGGCCAGAGAAGCAGTGCCTCATGCTCGCCCGGGATCCGAACCCGGGCCGCCAGCAGCGGAGCGCGCACACTTAACCGCTAAGCCACGGAGCCGGCCCTATTGATGAGTTTTAAGAGGTCTATTTTATATAGTCTGGATATGAGTCTTCTATCAGATATGTGATTTGTAACATCTCCTAGTCTGTGGGTTGGCTTTTCATTCTCTTAATAGTGTACTGCCTTTCATAACCCAGGATCATGCAGATTTTATTCTAGAAGTTCTATATTTTACATTTAGGTCTACGATCCATTCTGAATTAATTTTTGTATAAGGTGTGAGGCATGTGTTGAGGTTCATTTTTTTTGTATACAGATGTCCAGTTGTCCCAGCACCATTTGTTGAAAAGACTTTCCTTTCTCCATTCAATTGTCTTTGTACTTTTGTCAAAAATCAGTTGACTGTATTTTTGGACTTTCTCTTCTGTCTGTTGTCTATCCTTGCACCAAGTCCACACTATCTTGATTTGATTATTGTAGTTTTATAGTAAGTCTTGAAATCAGGTAGTATAATTCTTCTAACTTTGTTCTTTTTTAGAATTGTTTTGGTTATTCTAGTTCCTTTGCCTTCCCATACAAATTTTAGAATCAGCTTGTTGGTATCTCCATAATTCTTGCTGGGATTTTGTGTGTGTGTGTGTGAGGAAGATCAGCCCTGAGCTAACATCCATGCTAATCCTCCTCTTTTTTTTTTTTTTTTTTTTTGCTGAGAAAGACCGGCTCTGAGCTAACATCTATTGCCAATCCTCCTCCTTTTTTTTTCCCCCAAAGCCCCAGTGGATAGTTGTATGTCATAGTTGCACATCCTTCTAGTTGCTGTATGTGGGACGCGGCCTCAGCATGGCCGGAGAAGCGGTGCGTCGGTGCGCGCCCGGGATCCGAACCCTGGGCCGCCAGTAGCGGAGCATGTGCACTTAACCACTAAGCCACGGGGCTGGCCCCTCTTGCTGGGATTTTGATTGGAATTGTGTAAAATCTAAAGATCAATTTGGGGAGAATTGATATCTTAGTGATAATTGCATCCTTCAACCCATGAACATGGTAGATCTCTCCATTTATTTAGATCTTTGATTTCTTTCATCAGTGTTTCATAGTTTTTCCTGTACAGATCCTGCGAATATTTTGTTTACATTTATACCTAAATACTTCATTTTTTCTGGTGCTACTGTAAACCTTCTTTTAAACAAGGGAAATAATCTCAAGGTATATTTGCAAAATCACTAGGCCTATTCTGATAAATGCTCAGGCGGAAATTCCATTCATCTCCTGACCCCATGCCTTAAGCCCCCACTCTGACTCCTCTCACAGTGGCATTCTGGCTCTCCAGAGCCAGTGCATGAGTATTGCTTTTTTCTAGTTGACACTAACTCTGGTAAATAGCTGCAGGACCTTTTGGGCCATAAAGAAACTTCATATTACATACTTGTGGCAATGTCAAGGAGATGCATTATCTCTTGGTTCAAAGGTCTCCAGGTAAGTCAGTCTGGAATTGCAGCAGGTCTGGGAAGTGGGTGGAGAGGCAACGACACTTCCTTAGAGTGACAGTGATTACAGGTAGGTGTACACAGGCCAGGCCTATAGTTCTTTTTTTTTTATATAATTTTATTTATTTATTTTTCCCCCAAAGCCCCAGTAGATAGTTGTATGTCATAGCTGCACATCCTTCTAGTTGCTGTATGCGGGACACGGCCTCAGCATGGCCAGAGAAGCAGTGCGTCGGTGTGCGCCTGGCATCCGAACCCATGCCGCCAGCATCGGAGTGCACGCACTTAACCGCTAAGCCACGGGGCCGGCCCTATAGTTCTTTTTAAATAACATTTTACACAAATCTGTAGGGTAACAGTCTTCTGCCCAAATATTTTAAGCCACTGCCAATGATTCCTAATTATCAAACATTTTGATTAACACTCTGAACTTGATTTCTATTACAGCACCCATGCTCAACTGAAAAAATAAATAGATAGATAAATCCTACCTCCTTTTAATATTATAACATCTGCCCTGCAAGCTCCCAATTTAGAATCAGTCCTGCAATCTGCTTTCTCTGATCTTTTACCCAAATAGATGAGTGTCCACATCTTATAAATGAATGGAGGTTGACATCGTGAATTTATGGTTCTGATGTCAGATGGGTTCTTTACTAGTCGATCCTTCTACTATGTGCTTTGGGTCAGCAACCCTCCTGTTTCCCTCAGGAACAGTTTAGAGCCTTCACCGCTTTCCCCAAACCTCTCTGCCTGCAAGCCCTCTCTCAGCAGATGACTTCTCTCCCCCAAGCACCAAGAACATAGGGGCACACTTAGTTGCATCTGCTCCCATCCTTTTCTCTTTTCAGTCTCAGAGGAAGAGGTGGCCTTCTTCCTGCTTAAGGCTAATCCACAACCTTTTATTCATTCAACTGATATATATTAAGTATCTATTATGTGCTAAATGTTGCCCTAAGAGCTGGGGACATAGTGGAGAACAAAGCAGCTCCCATTCTGGGGGTTGGGGGGACAAACAAGTGGACAAGAAAGTGATCAGTTAAAATAGTATGATGTGATAGAGAGTGATGGGTGGTCAGGGATGGACCCTGAGGAGGAGCCATTTGAGTCATACAAGACCTGAAGGATGAGAATGAGGCAGCCAGGTAAAGATCTGGGGGAAAGCATTCCAGGTGATGGCAGTAAAAAAGACAAGGGCCCAAGAAGGGGTAAGCTTAGCATGTTGGGAAACAGAGAGAAGGCCAATGTGACTAGACTGTATTGAGCAAGAGAGAATGAACAAGCTGCAAGAGGTGAAGTCAGAGGAGTGAGCAGAAGCCAGGCCACGTATAGCCTTGTGGGCCCAAATAAGGATTTTGGATCTTTAAAGTACAGTGGGAAGTTATTGGAGACTTTTAAGCAGAGGAGTAGCATGATCTGTGTGTTAAAATCATTCTCACTGCTACATGGAGAATGGCTTGTTGGGAGGCGAGAATGGAAGAAGCAGGGAGACCAGTCAGGAGACAGTTGAGTAGTCCAGGGGAGAGATGAGCGTGGTTGGACCAGGGTAGTAATGGAGGAGTTGGAGAAAGTGAGCGGAGATGTGTTTTGGAGGCTTTGTTATTAGGACTAGCTGATAGATTGGATGTGGGAAGTGAAGGGAAGAGGGAAATCAAGGGCAACTTCTCAATTTGTGGCCAGAATAAGTGAGTGAATTGAAGTGCTCTTTACCGAGATGGGGGGGAACAGCTTTCTGGGGAAAGCCAAGTGCTCTGTTTTGGACATGTTATGTTTGAAATGCCTGGTGGCTATCAAAGTGGAGATGTCAGGGAGATAGTTGGATATGCAGTCTGGAGCTCAATTGGGGAGGTCCAGCTAGAGATATAAATTTGGGAGTTTTCAGTGTATAGATGTTATTCAAAGCCAGGAGACGGGATGAGATTCCCAAAGACGTAAGTGTAAATAACAAAGAGAATAGGTCCAAGGCTTGAATTCTGGGGCACTCCATCATTTAATGGTCAAGAGATGAGGGGAAATCCGCAAAGAAGACTGAGTAGAAATGGCTGGTAACATTGGAGGAAAACAGAGAAATATCCTGAAAGCTAAGAGAAGTGAGTGTTTTATATCAGTCAGCAGCCAGTTAGAAAACAGCAACCACGTTCAGAATTTTAAACAGAAAGAATTTAATGTGAGGCGTGGGTTACTCAGGTGAGAGCTGTTCTTCTCAGGAATTGCTGAGAAACCAAAGAGAGGATGGTTACCCAGAAATTTAGCAACAGCAGGAAGCTGCATCACCTCTAGGGCTTCTAGCTGTTTCACTTCTACTGGAGGTAAAAGTAGAAGTTTTATTGGAGGTAAAACTTGAGTCCCTGACCCAAGTCCAGGATCAGGGACCACCCAGCAAAAGCAGGAAGACTGGCCCAGCAGGAGCTTGGTCCATGGAGGGACGGCCTATCCAGTGGGAGCCATAGAGGAGACACAGTCACTGCTAGAGATGACACTCAAAACAGAGAGAAAGGAAGGGGAATACCCTGGCTTCTTCTGCTCTCCAGTCTTCAGCCAATGATTCCCATTGGCCAAGCCTATCAGGAAGTCAGAGAGGAAAGGTGCCTGGGAAAGGTAGTTGTCTGCTCTACACAGCAGAGCAGGAAAAGAGGAGGAATGGCTCTGAGGGCAAATAGGCAAATGACCAACACATTTAACTGAGATGAGGACTTAGAAATGACTATTGCGGCTGGCCCGGTTAAGTGCCCGTGCTCCACTTTGGTGGCCTGAGGGTCACTGGTTTGGATCCCAGGGGTGCACTGATGCACCGCTTGTCAAAGCCATGCTGTGGTGGCGTCCCATATAAAGTGGAGGAAGATGGGCACAGATGTTAGCTCAGGGCAAACCTTCCTCAGCAAAAAAAAAAAAAAAAAAAAAAAAAAAGTGGAGGATTGGCTTTGGATGTTAGCTCAGGGCTGATCTTCCTCACAAAAAAAAAAGAAAGAAAGAAAGAAATGACTTGCATTTAGCAATGTGGAAGTCTTTGGTGACCTTGACAAGAGCAGTTCAATAGAGTGGTGTGAGCAAAAGCATGATAGGAGTGAGCTCAAGAGAGAATGGGGAAAGAGGAACTGGAGGCAGTGAATACAGACAACTTCTTATTATTTTTTTTTTTTTGGAGTTCTCCTGTAAAAGGAAAGGAGAGAAATGAAGTGGTATGTGGAGTGGGAAGTAAGATTGACAGTAGGTATTTTGAAGATGGGAGAGATAACAGCATATTTGAATGCTGATGGGGAAAAAGCCAAGAGAGAAGCAAAAATTGATAATGCAAGAGAGAGAGGAGGATTACTGAAGCAGTGTACTTGAGTAGGCAGGAAAGGATGAGATCTAGTGCAGAAGTGGTACAATAATAGGATTTATAGAAAGTCAGTCATAGAATCTTCATCACTCAAGTTTGGAAAAGACCTTAAAAATCATGTGCTCTCGGGGCCAGCCCCGTGGCTTAGCAGTTAAGTGTGCGCGCTCTGCCTCTGCTACTGGCGGCTCCGGGTTCGGATCCCGGGCGTGCACCGATGCACCGCTTATCTGGCTATGCTGAGGCAGCGTCCCACATACAGCAACTAGAAGGATGTGCAACTATGACATCCAACTATATACTGGGGCCTTGGGGAGAAAAAGGGAAAAAAAGGAGGGGGATTGGCAATGGATGTTAGCTCAGGACCGGTCTTCCTCAGCAAAAAGAGGAGGATTGGCATGGATGTTAGCTCAGGGCTGATCTTCCTTACACACACACAAAAAAATCCTGTGCTCTCACCTCCCATATGCAGGAACTCCCTGTGCAGCCTCCCAGACACCTATTGGTCCAGGCTTTGCTTGAAAGTATCCAGTGATGGTAAACTTACAATTTTCCAAAGCAGCTATTTCCATTTTAAGACAGATATAATTGTTAGAAAAATTTTCCTTTTCAAAACAACCAGAAGCAATTAGTGCCTTGTTCTGTATTGGGTTATGATTTGGACAAACCAAATGTAAGGGTCATTTTGGAGTCAGTTGGGAAAATATAAATATGTGGTATTAGATGAGATGAAAATTTATTAAAATGGTAGACATTGTTGGCTGAAAAAAGCAGTTTGCAGAATAGTATGTACAGTGATTTTATTTGGTTATTATATATCTGTTCGTATGTACACACATACATACAAACACACCCATACACATAAAGATCTGGAAGGGTATGCATTAAGATATTAATAGTGATGGTCTCTGGGTAATGAGAATGTGTCATTGAGTTCTAGCAGAACTTCAATGAACAGATAGTTCTTAAACTGTATTAAAGAATAGAAAAAGATAACTTTCCCCAATTCTTTATATGAAAATAGGATAACTAATGCCAAACCTGACAGTGATAGCAGGAAAAAGAAATATATGGACCAATGTCACCTATAAACATAGATATAAAAATCCTGAATATAGATGTAAAAGTACTAAATAAAATATCAAATAGAATCCAGATGATCATTAATGTCAGGAACAAGACTAGGATGCTTGCCATCATTACTATTACTCAATATTATTCTGGAAGTTCTACCTTACTAAATTAATAAAATTGGGAGGTATAAATATTTAAAAGAAAATGAAAAAATTATTGCTTTAATTAGGCTCTTTTGGATGTTAGGAATAGATACTCAAGTTATCTTAAATGATAGGGATTTATTGTAAGCATACACATGGGAATAAGGAACTAGGAATAGAAGAAAATTTCTTAATTATGATAAAAAGTATCTATAAAAAAATCCTACAGCAAGTATCATACTTAAAAGCTTGCCTCCGTGACAACATGGATGGACATTGAGGGTATTATGCAAAGTGGAATAAGTCGGAGAGAGAAGGTCAAATACCATATGATCTCACTCATTAAGTAGTAGATAATAACAACAACAAACAAACACATAGAGACAGAGATTGGAGTGGTGGTTACCAGAGGGGAAGAGGAGAGAGAGGAGGGTGAAAGGGATAATTAGGCACATGTGTGTGGTGATGGATTGTAATTAGTATTTGAGTGGTGAACATGAGAACATGATGTAATCCATGCAGAAATAGAAGTATAATGATGTACACCTGAAATTTATACAATGTTATAAACCAATGTTACCACAATAAACAAAAAACAAACAAACAAACAAAAAAGCTTGCCTCCTGAAATTGGAAATGAAACAAGGATTCCCTTTATTACCATTGTATTGGAAATCCTAGCCAGTGCATTAAGAAAAGAAAAAGAAACAAAAAGTTTAAAGATTTGGAAAGGAAGAAATAACACTGTCATTATTTGTAGAAAACACAATTGTGTACATAGAATATCCAAAATAATTGAAGGGTAAACATTTGAATTGAAAAATGAATTTAGAAAGATTGCTGGACATGTGATCAATATCGAAAATCAATTGTATTTCTGTATATAAGCAACAAGCAGTTGGAAATTTAAAATATATAAATATTAAGTCATTACAATAGCATAAAAATACCTAGAGATAAATCTAGGAAAACATGTGGAGGGCCTTTATGTAGAAAACTATAAAATATTATTGAGACAAATTTAAACCTAAATAAATGGAACTGATATACCATGTTCATGGATCGGAAGACTCAATAGCTTTAAGATGTCAATTCTTTACAAACTGATTTATAGATTCAACGAGACCACGTTCAAAATCCCAACAGTTGTGTCTGCATGTGGGGAGACTTGACCAGCTAATTTAAGTTGTATGGAAATGAAAAAGTCCGAGAATAGTTAAGGCACTCTTGAAGAACTAGGTGGGAAGACTTGTTCTACTAGATATTGTCTTATTATATAATGAAAGTAATTAAAACAATGTGATATTGGCCCAGTGATAGACAAATAGACCAATGAAACAGAATAGAGTCTAGAAACAGATGCACACAGATATAACAGATATACAACAAAGGTGCCACTGCTCTTCAGTGGGGAAATGATTTTTTTTCAATAAACCTTGCTAGGACAATTGTCTATCCATATGGCAAAAAGAAAACTTGACTACTACCTCATATCATCCACAAAAATCAACTCCAGCTAAATCATAGATCTAAATGTGCAAGGTAAAATAATAAAACTTCTAGAAAACATAATATAGCAAAATATTTTTATTATCTTTGGGAAATGAAAGACCTTTTAATCAAAACACAAAAGCACTAACCATAGAAGAAAAGATGGATACATTTGACTACATTAAAATTAAGAACTTCTGTTCATCAAAAGACGCTATTAAGAGAATGAAAAAGCAAGCCACAGAGTGGGCAAAGATATTTGTAATACAGAAAATTATGAAGCTCATATCCAAAATATCTACAGAACTACACATCATCTTTTAGATAATAGAGGGTTTGACTTTGGACTCTTTGGAGACACTGCAGGAGGGAGAGAAAGTGGGATTTTGAAAGGGAATCTGCTGTCCAATGACCCTAATTGAGAGTTTTTTTCTCTCAGAAGAACTAGAGGGAACAGGTGGCCACAGCCCATCATGCCCTCCATTGTCATATCTCAAAGATCAAGTGAGTGGAGTACAGACTCTCTGGAGGTAGAAGGATGGACTGTGTAAACTCTAAAGTTCAATACTTAATATCAGTTTGCTCCTGCCAGCTCAGCCCTAATCCCAGACTGAGGAGGAGGAGATTCAAGGAAGCCCCAGCCTGTCCTCCCAAGGCTGGTGATTGGGGGTGGAGTGGAGAATCCGGTCATGCCTTTGGAATGGAGCTAGAGAGAGTGAGTTATTAAAAGGCGTTTCTGTGGGGCCTCTCCTCTCTCTCCCCGGTGAGTCCCAGCAGGATTTGGAGCCTTCCAGGCTGTGGAACTGGTTTGGTTCCCCTGCTCCTAGGCAGCAGACACACTCTCCACTACTTATTCATTCATTCTGACCTCAACTTCTACTACGATCCTCCTCAGCTCCTACCCCTTCAGCCACAATGGTCTCCCTGGCCCTCAAACACACCAGGCACATTCCCGCCCTGAAGCCTTTGCATTTGCTCTTCCCTCTGCCTGGAACCCTCTTACCTCAGGTATCTGTATGGCCCGCTCCCTCACAGGCTTCAGTTCTTGACTTAAATTTCATTTTCTCAGAGAGAACTTGGCTGTCCCTTCTGTCTAAAATTTCATCACCTCCCCATACTTCCTATCTTCCTTCCGTGCTTTATTTTTCCCCTGAGACCCTATATATTTTTATTGCTCATTTTGTTTATTGTCTGGCACTCCCACTGTACTATAAACTCATTGAGGACAGGGATTTTTTTCCTGGTCACTGTTGTATCCCAGAGCCTAGCAGAGTTCCTGGTAACATAGTAGATGCTCAATAAATATTGGTTGACTGAAGGAATGAAATAAACATTTACTGAGTGCTGACTAGGTGCCAGCCTGTGCTGGGCACTGAGGGTGTGATGGAGAAAGACACAAGCCCTAGGTCTTGCCCTCGAGGAGCTCGCAGGAGAAAGCGACAAGGAAACAGGTCTGTGGGAATCCCCTGTTCTGAACCCCAGACGGGAGTGAAGACACTTGCTTGGTTCCTGAGCTCCTGCGGTTCCTGATGGGAGCCTCACTCACAGCTGTTTGGTTTCCAGGCTTCACAGTGGGAGCTGAACAGGAGGCCCTGCAACCAGAAATGGTTACCCTCCTTCTGTTTGGCCCCTTTGATCCTGGGCCAGAGAAAGGAGTCCCTGCAACCTGTTGGCTGCTGCTCTGGGGTCCGGACCCTTGGCCTGCTCTGAAGCACAGTCATAGCCTCCCCATCCTGATTGAGAAACTCATCATAATGTGTTGTAATTGCCTGTTGACTGCTCTGGGGCCACGCTAGAGTGTAAGCACCTTGAAAGCAGGGACCATGTCTGCGCTGCCTACTGCTCTGTGTCCAGTCACTAGCCCAGTACCTGGACTGCACTCTATGCAGACCATAGTGGTGCAGAGCATGGGTGCCGTAGGCCAGGCTGCCTGAGTTTGAATCCCAGCTCTGCCACTTACTAGCTGTATAACTTCAGGCAAGTCACTTACTCTCTGTTGTGCTCCAGGTTCCCCATCTGTAAAATGGAGATGATGGTAGCACCCATCTCATCGTGGTGTCATGAGAGTTAAGTGAGTTAATATTTGTAAAGTGCTTAGAACAGTACCTGGCATATGATAAGTGCCTAGTAAATAAACAAGTGCGAAATACTACCTGTGGCTTGAATAGTTGAACTACAAATGTGCTTATCCCCATCTCTCTGGAGCTCAAATGTGAAGCCTCCGTCTCTTTGCTGCAGAGCCCTTTGAGTTCTGTGACAGCTAAAATCTACTGCATTTCTGGTGGTGGAGGCCAGACCACAGCACCCACCCTAGATGCTCTGAGAGCAAGTTTCCATCCGTGTCCTCTTGTGTCCTTTCCTGACTATTTCCACTTTTGACCTGTAGCCGTGCTCAGGGCACCCTTGGCATCAGAGTTTTCATTTGCTCTCTCCGGGATCTTGATTTGCCTCCCTCTCGATTTGGTAGTTGGAGCACCATGCCTTGGTCTCTGTGAAAAGTCTTAGAGCTTTCTTATCTTCTCTGGGCCAGGGCTGGGCTAGCCCACAGAAACGTCATCCTGATGCAGCAGGAGATAGCACAGGCTTGGAATGCTGGGGAAAATGTGAGGTCCCAAGTGTCGGGTTACAAAGCCAGAGCATTCTGAACTTCAGCTGTGAGAGAGGCCCCAGGCAACGGACATGAGCTCTCCCAGAGGAAGCTAGGGGCACAATGAGCCAGGTGGAATCCTGGCCAACTTGCTTCCTGGGAGTGGACTAGCCTCCAGCAAAGCTTAACCTAGACTTCACAGCATTCAGGTTGAGCTTCAGAGAGTCGCTGATCTCCTTGGAATTAAATATGTTTTTTTTGTGTGTGTGAGCAGATGGGCATTTTTATGCAAAGAGGATTCATTGATTTCACCGGATTTTCAGAGGGGCCAGTGAAGAAAGAATGGTGAGGAATCATTGGTCTGGTCCTCAAAATGTAGGAGGTGTCATAGCATTATGGGAAACACACAACCTTACCATCAGATTGCCTGCGTTTATGTGCCAGCTCTGTCATGTACTGCTTGTGACCTTGGGCAAGTCTCTTCACCTCTTTGTGCATCAGTGTCCTCATCGCTAAAGTGGAGATAACAGCAGTACCTACTTCTAGGGTTCTTGAGAGGAAAAAATGAGGAAACGCGTGCAAAGCCCTTAGTAAGCTGTCTGGAACTTGGTAAAGTAGACGTTATCAATGGGGATTCAGATCACCTGTACTTTGTGCGTGTATGTTTGTGTGCGTGTGTGTGCACATGTGTTTCTGAGATTGGGGGTAAGGGACGGGGAACAGTAGTTGGAGCTCTTGAAATTCGTGCCTAGTGCTCTGGCAGGCTAGTGGAAAGAGCTATAAGATGATATTTGCTGGGAGCGATCCACCCCTGGAAACTGTGGGGAACCCCATGTCTCCTCTAAGGTACAGCTGGAAGCAAGCCTTACTCACCTTGTATCTAGAATGACTTTAGGGTGCAGCCTGATGCCTCTTAAATAGCTCCCCTACAGGTCTGCCATTCTCTGTGTCCTAAAATTTCAGCAATTAGAGTCACTCACAGCTTGGGCGACAAAGCCTTTGTTAAAACGTACACTCAGGGGCAGATCTGTGCAGGGAAGCAGGGTGAGCCTCCAACACAAATGTTGACTTTGTTCTAGAATTGGATATTTCATTTTTTTCCTAGGAACCATATTGCTACTGTCAGTTATAAAAGTTATCACTATTTGCTCATAGTTACTCATGGACAACAAGCTGGTTTCCCGTGCGAGGCACAGTTGGCTGCCTAGCCCCCGCTTTAAGCCTCAAGAGTTCTCATTCTGCCCACTCCTCCTCGTGCGGGGACCCTTTCTTCTCAGAACAGCAAGGCATTGTGTTTGAATGATCATCCGTATAATTCCTGTATGGATTTAAAAAGCTCGTTTAATTGGGCAGTGTACTTAGCTTTTGTCACTCTAGTACCTGGTAAGCCACCTGTTCTATACTTCGTCAGTATAGCAGCAGTTTTTCCTTTGTTGCTTCATAATTAGTTTTCCTTTGTAAATTTCTACATTTTGTATTTGCCTGCTAATTAGGTTTAATCCTGACTCCTGTAATTTTTATTCTCCTGCTCATAGACAAGTGTTTATTTTCTTTATTGTCAACTCTGAAATAGTTTTCTGATCGGTTTATAATGTTTAATATCCACACAGTTTTATTTGTTATTAGCCAGACTGTTGCCATTAGCATAAGTAACTATTATCATAACAAAAATAATGGTTATCTGCTGAAGTCCTTGCATTTAGGTCTTGTTTAGGTAAAAGTTTGGGAATGTAGGGACATGGTGTTGCAAAATGTTCTTCTCAAAATAATATAGACGTTTCCTGGTACAAACTAACTAAATCCAAGGGAAAGAGGACAGATTCACGTGGCCAAGGATGAGGGCCTTGAAATCTGAACACTATTTGGGCCTGCCACAATGATTCACTCTCCAGTTTCAACTAAGACCCCACCACCACCTGGCAGTCCTGTCGCACGTGCCTGGTCAGCTCCTCTTCAGCGTCCTGAAGCAGCCATCCCATGGCCATTCCACTTTCCTCCAGCCCCAAACCCTGACCAGCTCCCCTTGTCGGCAGAAAGACTTGTGTCCATTTTCGCAGAGCAAAATTCAGGCCAACAGTGTGAACTCTTTCAGCCTTATGCCCACTGGCCCACAGACTCAACTCAAGTGCAATAGCGCCCCCTTCCTCTCTGCAGTGAGCACTGTATGTGCTTCCCTGACCCCCTTCAGGACTGCAGGACTCAGTGCCTACAGCAGACGGCCCTCAGCTGTCAGACCCCTTTGGGGATGGCCTCAGCTGAAGAGAGCTGCTTTGCCCAAGGGCGTGCCAGGGCAGCCTGCATCCAATGAATAACTGATGCAGGGGTAGAAAGGCCTGCCCCCTGGTCCCAACTCCTAGCTTCGGAGGTTCCCAGGGGGCTGGCTGAGGCCTTCATGGAGCCTGCGTTGCAGCCCAACATCTCCCTCTTCCAATCCTGCTCCCATTCCTTCCCTTCCACGGGTGCAGAGCCCAAGAGCACTGCCTAGCAAACCTCCTGCATGCTGATCTCTAGCTCAGAGTCAGCTTCTCAGCAAACCCAACCTGCAACACCCCCTTCTCCCACCCCCAACCCCCTCCTCCCGCCCGAGGCTGAGACCCACCTCCCCCGTGTGCTCTGGTCCAGCCCCCCTTGCTCTTCTTGCTCCATCACTGATGCCCTCTCTTTCCTGTAGCTTCAACCTCCCCCTCTCTCTCCATCTCTTCCTCTCAGCATGGAAATTTGAACAAATACCCTCAACAAAAACCTCCTTTGACACAGAGCCCCCTCCTAGCTTCTGTTGTGTCTTCCCCTTCACAGTCTAAGCTTCTGGAACCAGCCCACTGCAGTCTGGCTTCTGCCTCCACCACTCTGCTGAAATGTCTCTCCTCCTGGTTCAGCTCTATCTGACTTTACTTCTCCGGTGCGCCTGGCTCTGATGGCCGTTCTCTCCTCCCTTCATTTCTAGGACACTTGGCTCTCTCCCACTTTCTTAACATTCCTTAAATGCTGTGATCTCCAGAGCTCCATCCTCAGCCCTCTTCTCTTCTTATCCATCATCTCATTCATGACCGTGGCTTCCACTACCCCCTGCATGCTGAAGATGCCCCAATTCTGTATCTCCAGCCCAGATCTTGCTGCTGAGTCATAACACTTTTTATATCCAAGCGGCTATTAGACATCCCCACCTCAGTGTCCCACGAGTATCTCAAACCCTGCCTATCCACAATGGCTCTCTGGGTCCTGCCCCAGCCTGGGTCCTCCCTGTGGTCCCGATCTCAGTGAATGGCACCACCACGTACCCAGTTCCTCCAGCCAGAAAGCTGGCACTTCTCTTGGCACAACCTCTCTCCCTTATCACCTACTTCCCCACAACCACCACATTCTGTTGATTCTGCTTATTTAAGGGTTCTCAAATCCCTCCTCTTCATCCCGCCCCTGACGATGTCCTAGTTTGGGCTTTGAATCCATATAACGCAAATGACGGCAGCAGCCTTCTCAGCAGTCTCCCTGCCTCGACTCTCTGCCCTTCCCTCTACGGCCAGAACAGTGTTTCTGAAAAGTCATTTGGATCGTGGCGCTCCCCTGTCAAAAATGCCCCTATAACCTTTAGAATGAAGTAAAAACTCCTTTCATTGGCCCCTCTCTGATCTGGCTCCTGCCTGCCTGGCTCATCGCCCTCCACCCTACCCCCATCCAGCACTTTATATTCTAGCACAACTGGACTACTTGAAGTGCTTTGAACATGCCTCATTCTCCCACGTCTCAATGCCTCCTTTGTCCCTGTCCTTCTCTCTGGAAAGCTGCCTTGTGACTCCCGGTTATTCTTCCCTCCCCCACCCCCCATTTATTCTTCAAGTGTCCTTGCAAACTTGCCCGCCTCTCTGAGGCTGTCTTAGGCTCTTGCACTTTCCCTTCTCTTCACAGACCTCCATTGGACTCATCGCGCCTTATTCAGCGCCTCTCTTTCTATGTCTTTCTTTCTACCAGACTGCCTTTCTTGAAGCCAGCAGTTCCATCTGTAATCCCAGTACGTGGCATGGGGTTTGGCACTTGCTTGCCACTCATTAAGGGCTTTTAGGATGAATGAGTCGATGAGGTGTGAGTGGGTATCAGGAGGAGAAAGGAGAACAAGCTGCTTGAGGGAAGACAGAAGGCAGACGCGCAATTTTGCTCTGGCTAGACACCCTGTCTTGGGGCTCTGACAGACCCAGATTATCCCCAAATGCAATCTGCTTCTGCCCAGAGGTCTGTGGGGTGGCTGTGATCTCTTCACCTCTCTGCATCAGGAAAGGTTGATTAACATTGCTAAATAATGTCTAATAATTCTGGTCAGGTATCAAGAATGTCGTGAGTGCCCCCCTGGGGCCTTGGCATCTTGAATTTACTTACAGGTTTCCCCCCAATTAAAGCTTTTTCTCCTGTTTTCAAGCATGGCAGAGGTCCTTGGTTATCCCCGTTTTACAGGTGAAGAAACGGAGGCGCAGCGAGGTCGAGACTTATCCGCTACAGCACTGTCAGAGGCAAATCAAACCTGGTAAGGGTAGCTGGCTTCCAGTGAAGAGGAAAATGTAGGAGCACAGCTTCTAGAAGGGCAACTGGCTGAGGGCCCAGGCCCTCTGAGGCTCTCCGGCCACAGCACATTTACACTCTGCCCACAAGAGGTCAGTAGGTTCCGTAGGAGCAGAGTGGGGTACCTGGAAGAGGCCCACACAGTGCGAGGTGGAGCTGGCCTCTGTGATAGCAGCCCTGGTTCCTGGCTGCACGGCAGCTCCCTAAAAGGAAATCCTTCTGCCACCAGAACTTCCAGGAAGTGCCCCTCCAGTGACGTAGCAGAGGTTGTGACTGGCCAAGGGCGTGCTTATCCTGGGAAGGCTGTGGAAGTTCCCAGGGGCAGCTGCCTTATTATATGGCTAAACCTCCAGGTATAATGAGCCATTTGTGGCGGGCAGTGCCTGTGGATGGGGCAGCTGGCATATGTGCCCTCTGTCTGGAAGGCTGCAGCCATCTCCACAGGAAGAACTGGAATCAAAAACATTACAAGGCTGTGTCTGCTAGGCCGGAACCTTCCTGGGTGAAGGAGGTTGAGGATGGCGGAGACTTGAAGAGCCGTATATATAGCATCCTCAGGATTTGGAATCAGATGGACCTGGGTTTGAATCCCGACTCTTCCTCTTATTAACCATGACCTTGGGCAAGTTACTTAACTTTCCTAAGCCTCAGTCTCCTAACTGGTGGAACGAGGAGTAGTAATACCTGCTTTTCAAGGTTGTTCTGAGGATTTATTCACTCATTCATTTGGCAAATAGCAGAGGGCCTAGCCTAGACTTACTACTAGGTTCGGGGGATACACGGTTAGATGCAAGGCCAGGCACATAGTAAGTGCTGAATGAATGATAACTTCTCTTTGAAGGTCAGGGCATGAATTTGGACTCAAAATAGCAGGCAGTTGGAGGCATTCTGAACAAAAGAATAGCAGGAGGAAAACACTTTTAGGGAAGGCTCCCCTTATACCTGCAGTGTGGAGGCAGGATTGAAAAAGGCTAGCCTTATCATTCCCACAGGGTTATTCTGAGCTTCATAAAATACAGGCCGAGCAAGAGGCCTAGGACTAACGCTCGTCAGGAGTTGAACGCACATTGCAGTTGGGGACAGGAAGTAGCAGTGGGGAGGAGGGGCCGAGAAGAAGCCTCCTGTCAGCTCTCCGGAAGCTGTTGGGCTTCATTTTGCAGATCACCTGCCTGTCTTGGGCAGTGGTTTGAGGCTGTGGGAAGGAGGTGTGGGCATGCGTGTGCAGCAGCAAGGACTTGGGCCAGGGCATTTGAAGGAGAGGAGAACACAAGAGTATAAA
Organism: Diceros bicornis minor; assembly: GCF_020826845.1. NCBI lineage: Eukaryota > Metazoa > Chordata > Mammalia > Perissodactyla > Rhinocerotidae > Diceros > Diceros bicornis. The sequence continues at coordinate 110,061,194 of NC_080781.1, read as the reverse complement.
ATGCCTCACTGTGGGCCCCGATTCCTCTGACTCAGACAAGGGCATCATGGGATGCGAAGTCCCAAACATCATCGTTGAGTCCTTTAGTAAACTGTCAGCTGTGAATTTATCCGAGCCTTTTGGAAGCTGCAGGATTTCTTTTCAGCCTGCCTCACCAACTGGGATGTTTTCCACGCATTTTGCTTCCTTCTCAAGAGAAATTCTTTTCTTAAAAACACACCTCTCCCAAGCTTCAAGTGGTGCCCTTCTTCTGGTATATCCGAATTCCCTCCCCTCGTCTCAGACTGCAGGGGTCTGTGTCAGCAGTAGCCCCCAGCACCAGCAAAGCTGGTGAAGGAGATCTTCTAGAACAGTCCCTTTAGATCATTTTCCACCTACGCAGACTGAGGATCAGAGAGGTGAAGTGACTTGGCGAAGATCTCACAACTACTAAGTGGTAGGTAGAACTGGAAATCTCCATAGGGTTCTAGTCTGGAGACTGGTCTATGCTTTTTCTCCCCCAAGCCAAATGGCTTCCCCTTTGGGTTGTACTTTTCCGCGCTTCCGTCATTGCCCCTACTCCCCTCTGCCACCTCCCAATTTCTATTCATTCTGTCCATACAGGCACAGTTGGCAGCTAGAGCAAAGTGGTTTGTCAGTGGTGGAGGCACCAAGGTAGCCCAGGCCAACCTCTGGAGAGCCAGCGTCCAGAAAGGAAAGCAGTGGGCCTTCCTGTCAGGCACCAGCATGGCGTGCTGCAGCAGGCGTCCTTTCAGAGCCTGACTGAGGGTGAAGCAAGGAACCTGTGGCGAGGGGAATTTCTAGCCTAAGGGGTACAGGCCTGGGCTCCAGTCAGGGCCACCTCTGGGTGACACTGTGAGGAAGTTAGTCCAAGTTAGTTGGCATAGAAGAACCATTCATTTTTTTCAAGAAGAGTTGACTGAGCACCTTCTGCGTGCCAGGTGCTGATTAGGCGCCAAGGATACCACTGTGAAAGAGAGAGGCCAAGTCCCCACCTTCATGGAGTTTATAGCCTAGTGAGAGCCAAAACAGGCTTTTATTTGTTTGTTTTGTCTTTTTTTAAACACATAGATTTATTTAGTCACGAGTCTGTCCTCTACCGGTTTTTGGTCAGGGTTGCAGTACCTCTCGGACCTTTGAGCCTTGTGTTTCTGGTGCCAAAGTAGTTCTGAACCTTGGGCTAAACCAGGGGAGTGTTGGTAAATGTTTAACAACCAGCTCTCTGGAAGGAAGTGTATGCGTGTATATATGTACATAAGTCAATTATCAATTTTACTGATATAAAGTATGCATGCCACACAAATTACATATAACAATAAAATACACAATATTATTAATAAATATTATTTATTAATATTAATCAATAATATTAACCTTATTTATTAATCAGTAGCCAACTGATTCTCACAGAATGCTTTCATTTTTGTATCTGTAGCCAACCTATGGTTGCATTTGATGAAAGAATATAGTTGTGACATGACTGTTGGTTGATATTTTCATTTATGTGTGAAACAACAAAGACGTATGTCAGAACTCCATTAATTCATCAATACTGTGAGTGACTTCTTTGCTGAAGAGGATAGTGCTTTTCAAACACTGGAAGATTATTTCCTCATTTTTTGGTATTATTCACAATGTAAAAACTACAGACATAGCTCACACTTGAGTTTTATCTGCCGTATTAACATTTTTTCCCTCACTTGTTTAGGTCTAGGTAATCAACAAAACAATAAATCAAACCCTGATTTATAGCATTTACTGATTTCTAAGTTGTAAATACTCCCACGGTGGCTGATTTCAGGCTGCCAACTTCACTGTGATGTTGGAAAGAGATGTGCAATTGCACACTATTGTACAGTATTTCAAGCATACAGATATGATAGATAACCTCAAGTGCACAGATAATAGTAAAATATAGGAAAATGATTAGGAAGTGATGAGTTTTGGGGTATTTATTACTTTAGTTTTTAATAGAATTTATGTCATTGTAAGTATATATATTTTTAAACAATAGCAGTGTTTCACATTTTTGAAACTGTAGCATTTGGCTTTCATGGGCCGGAAGGAGCCAGCTCCAGCGCACCTCTGGGCCTAACTATATTTCCAGGTCCTGAACGACCCTTGTCATTGCTCCCACTCCCCTTTGCCATTAACTCAGGACCCCACAGCCCACCGCCGTGGATGGGAAGCTCCTGGATTCTAGAGCTAATCCTAGCTGCCACCTTGAACAAGGGCCCTGAGGACAGATTGACAACAGTGGTTTTTCCATGGGTGGGTGGCCTTTTTCTGCCTGAAAAAAGCCGGAGTGGAAGAGAGCCAGGGACACTTGCAGTGACTCTGAAAGGTACATCTGGCAAGCACTCAAGACTAAGGGGAGGAGGAAGCATGAAGGAGTGAGGGCAATGGAGCTCTGGCTCACCCTCTGGCTACTCAGCCTTGCTCCTGGCTGGGCTGTAATTTATTGTTGAAGGCTTTCTAGAAAGGCTGGTGCCACCAGAGACTGTAAGTTGGGGAGGGGGGCCAAATGCTTCTCTCTTGCCTCTTGGATGTTGGCCAGCGCCCTGGAAGGTCCTCCTGGGGGTGACCCGCTGTCTGCCTTTTGAGTCTACATTTGGGCCTTGTTTCCTTTTCAGCGGAAGGAGAGAGTGGCAGTGGGACTTCGGGTCTGTGCTTGGGCCTCTTGCCGACTGGCTCAGTCTGCTTTGGAATGTGACCCTCTCTGGTGGAAAGCCTGCCCAGCATTCTGGGCCATCCTCTGTGCGCAGGCCACCAATGAACCCTGTCTCCTTCTGGGCCGCATGCACTTGTCTCCGCTTCTCAGGTCACCTTCGGGCATCTTAGCAGGCACAGCTGCTCTGCTGCAGTTGGGGCCATGTTGGGATGTACTGCTCTGATGTCACTGCATGAATGAGTGTTCTGTGTTTGCACCTAGGCTGGCAGCTCTCCAAGGGCACAGTCCCCAGCCCTACCCCACCCAGCACTCAGTACAAAGACCAGCCCGCAGTGACTGAATGAATCAATGAGTACAAGCCTGGCTGACAGTCAAGATTTCTTCCTGGTGAAACAGAAGCCCGTGTGGAGTCCTGTGTGGGAGCTGTCATCTTGTCATCTTGTGCAAGGAGTGTCCTTTTTTACTGCTAACACTTGAGGGGAGGGGAAACTCCCCAATCTTCACCCCTGTGCACACACAGGTTTTTACTAGCCAGATGTTCTATAACCAGGAAGTTCAGATGCCAATTGGTTTTCTCCCAACCTATGAGAAAAGTTACCTCTACCCCCCACCCCCAGGCACACTGCTCCACCCCATGCCTACTGAGGCTGGCGGAAGTGCTGACTGGGAGTGATTTGCTCCTGGCATCGGCCTGAGAACATCCTGTGCAGCTGAGAGGGTGGCGCTGCCTCCCTGTAGTACACGGGATGGGATTGACCAGGGTGAGGACTAAGGGCTCAATACACTCCGGAATGGGAGGGACCCAACTCGACAGATTTACGAGGGCTCCACTCCCGGCGAGCCCCACGCCCCGCCCAGCACACACACCCCACCATTCCCACACATCCTCCAGCAAATGCCTTCTGCCAACACCGTTCACAGGGGGTTGGGAAAGAGGGGGCCCTACTATGGAGCCTGCAGAGAGGCATGACCATGGAGTTGCAGTAGTAAAATGTCTCCAGGCCCAGATGACTCTTGTCCTTATGATTATGCATAATGACTGTTAAGGAGGCATCGTAAAACCACTGTGTGGGAACTTTTCATGCCTGTCTCCAAGGAGGACCTCCCCACCTTCTCTGTCAACAGGCCCTGGGCTGAATGACCCCGTGAGTGTACAGAGCTGGAAGTTCTGGTGTCCGCGACTGTGTGTGTGTGTGTGTGTGTGTGTGTGTGTGTTAGAATACTAAAACTTTCTTTTCTAGGCCAGATTTTGTTCCTGTGCTCCAGATCCCTCCTCCCCCAATCCAAATGCCTCCTGGACAGCCCCACTTGGGTGTCCCACAGGCAACTCAGATTTGACATACCCAACCACACTTATCATACTTTCCTTCCCCCTCAAACCCACAATCTGTCCTGCCCAATGATCCCTTTCTCAATAAATGGCACTGCCACTCACCTACTTGGCCAAACAGGAAACCTGGGCACTCCCTCATTTCACATCTCCTTACAGCTGGTCACCAAGTCAGGCCTTTTCTAGACTTCACATTTGCGCTTCATCAACCTAGCCCTGCACGTCCTGGCAAGATGTCAGGTCAGGCCACCGCCTCCTCTAAGTGCAGCAACAGCCTCTTGATGTGCTTTCTTGCCTCTAGTTCCCCCACCATCTCTACCCCACCCCCCAGTCCATTCTCAACCCCTGCCAGAAGCCAGTCCCAAATAACGTGCCCAAGGCAGCAGGAAGAAGGCCCGCCTGACCAAACATGTCTTTCTCCCCAAGTTGTAGGTGCCTGAAGTTCCCCTTATTTTGGTCAATTCTGGGAACACATGCTGTGATATTAGCTAGCTCACTCTTGAGCAGAATCCAGCTTGTCTGATTTATCCTACTGGCACTGAATTTTCCTGGGCAGAAAGGAAGGAATGTGACATGAAAAGGAAGTTTTGACACCAATGAGGAAGTCAGGAGGAGGCCCAGAGTAGGGTAATGCGCATGTCCACAGAGCCAGAGAGGATTCCCAGGATTTGGGGGAAGTGGCTTCCAGAAAAGGAGTGGGCTGGGTCCTGAAGGCACCGCCCAGAAGAAAGCCGGCGCTGAGGAAGGCGCCGCCTTGGGGAAGGGAGAGGTCTCAGCCGGCCAGCTCCTGCGGTGACTGGGTGACTGCTGACTGTGCTTCCCTCCCAGGGTCTCTCTGGGGCGGGAGCCAGTGAAGATTGCTCAGAGGCAGCATGCTAAGATCTCCCAGAATGCGGTCTGGGCTTCCTTCCAGAAGGGAAGGAGCAACTGGGGAGAGGGAATTGAGGGTGGGGCTGGAGAAGCAGCACCCATTCTCCCCCCTGAGACCTCTGACCTGAACAGGTGACAGAGCCCCACGTTTCTACTCTGGGTGAGTGGGCCCTGATCCTCCCGGGAGTTTGAAGGAGGCTTTTCCCCTTACATGGTCATTCCTTACAAAACACAAGTATCTCTTCCCAAACTCCATCCTCTGGAGAGATAGCCCCCCCATAGCTACAGCTCCTGCCAGCCCCTCTGCAGTCCTGCAAGGCCAGGTTGAAGCCTAAGATCTCTCGTGGCTGCCTCTGACAAAGACAGGACACTACCCGACCAATCCTCCAGGATGGTGACACCACCGGACTTCTTAGGAAGGGACCACTGTGTCTCACTCATCTGTGTACCTGTAGTGTGAAATGTCACCCAACATAAGAGGTGCTCAGAAAATTACCACTATGCCTCTCTCTGCTCGGCCTGCAACGTGCTCACCTTTTCTCCTCCGAGGCCAACCCCTTTCCCTGCGCTCTGTTGACAACATACCTTTTGCCGCCCCCTCCCAGCGCTGTAATACACTGTATGTGACCATGGTCCTGAATCTGTAAACTACCAAAAGGTACAAATTAGAAAACAAAACGAGTCAGCATTGTGGTGCAAGCTCTTTTTTTCTAAATATCTCTGTAGTGTGTATCTCATTGTCCTCAGGATAGAGTCCAGATTCCGACCACAATGTGGAAGTCTCTTCAAGATCTGGCTGCTGCTAAATGGGGAGATGTTGGTCAAAGGGTACAAACTTCCAGCTCTAAGATGTACAGCGTGGTGATTATAGTTATGAATATTGTATTATATACTTGAAAGCTGCCAAGAGCGTGGATCTTAAATGTTCTCAACACAAAAAAGAAATGATAATTATGTGAGGTGATGGATGTGATAGTCATTATGTGACGTAGCTCACACTATGGTGGTCATCAGTTTGCCATATATAAGTGGGTCAAATCACCACGTGGTACAACTTAAACGGACACAACCTAATATGTCCATTACGTCCCAGTAAAGCTGGGAAAAAAGAGGATCTGGCTGCTGCTTTCATTTCTCACCACTACCCCCCTCCCAATCCTTTGTACCTGACACCTGGTCATCATTTTTTAACTTTTTATTTGGAAATAATTTCAAATTTACAAAACATTGCAAAAATAAAAATAGCACTGGGAACATTTGTATACCCTTTGCCCAGAGTCACATATTATTAACATTTTATCCCATTTCCTTTATCATTTGGGTTCTTTCTCTCTCTCTCTCTCTCTCTATATATATATATATATATATACACACACACATACACATATGCACATTTTATGTATATACATTATATATGTACACACATACACATATATACACACATTATATACACGCATTATGTACATACATTTTGTATACACTTTTTTCTGAGCCATTTGAGAGTAGGTTGTATGCATCATGATCCCTCACCCCTGCATATCAGCGTGATTTCCCAAGCACAGGGCAGGCCTTTTCCACGGCCACAGTACAGCTATCAGTCTCATAAATGGAACACTGCTGCAATACGTTCATCTAATCTACCGACCACATTGCAGTTTCATCCGTTGACACACCAATGTCCTTTAGAACATTGCTTCCCCTCTAGTACAGGAGCTACTCTAGGGTCAGGTATTGCATTGAGTTGTTCTTTCTATTTAGCCTTCATTAATCTGGAACATTCCACAGCATTTTTTGCGTCTTTGCAATGACCCTGCTATTTTGGAAGAACACATGCCCCCTCTTGCTAACATTTTTAACAGAATGCTCCTCGAGTTGTGTTTGCCCAATGTTTCCCCATGATTTGATTGGGGATATGCATCTCTGCTGGCGCACTGTGTAGGTAATATGGTGTAGTGTCTGGAGGCGCTCAGTGTATGTCTGTCTCTCATGGTGATGTTACTTTTGATCACCAGTTCAAGGTGGTGCCCGATTTCTCTACTCTATAGCTACATTTGTTTCTCCCTTGCACATAATAAGAGGTCTGTAGGGGTACACTTTAAGACCACACGAATATACTGCTTCTCATTAAAATCTCCATGAGATTTAGCACCCATTGATAATTCTTGTGCCATCTGGTCTTTACGATGATACTCGCAAAGTGACGAGGTTCCAACTCCCACTGCCCTCCATCCACATTTACCAGCTGGCCCTTGAACTCTAGCCATTTTGAGCCACTTTCGGTTCTCCACACCTGCTAAATACTCTTGGCTAGCTCCTATTCATCCTTCAGCCTGGGCTCCCACAAATGGTGATGCACAACTCCAGGGGGCGCCATTCATGTTGTAGCCATGCCATGTGGCAGCCATGGGTCTTGGTTCAGATGGAACTTCCTCTCGGAAGCTCTCCCAGATTCCCCAAGTATCGGTTGGGCATTCCTGCCCTTCGCTCCCAAAGCTCTGTCTGCTGACCCCTAGCAGCACCTTGTCACACTATATTGTAATTGTCTTCTTACTTCTCTGTGTCCCTCCCTGGGACATAAGGGTAGGACTTGTTCTCTCTTCTCTGCTGGGTATGCCCTCATCTAGCGTAGTGCCGCACAGAGTGTGTGTTCAGCAAATGTCAAATCAGTGGACGAGTTTGGCCTCATGATAGCTAGTTATATATGTGGCTGGCTTCTCTGGTAGAGGATAAAGTGCTCAAGGGCGAGGACCGCACTTAATTCGTGTCTGTATCCTCTTCCCCTCCCCTCTGTACTTGGCGCAGGGCCTTCATAACCGGCACTCAACAAAGGTGTGCTGACTGAGTCTGTATGTGTATACTGGTTGTCAAGGATACGCGTTTTTTTTCCCTTTCCACGGAACTGCACTAAACTCTGCGTGGGCAACGCTGGGAACCAGGTGGCGTGCCCTTTGAACTCCCGCTGTTCTGGCAGAGCTGGGCCCAGCCCTGCCTGAGCACACGGCATGGGGAATACAGGTGCATGCGGTCAGGATCATTAGGGTCCTGTCACTGAGGGATGCCAAACCCTGAGTGAGTCCCCAAGGGCGACTCAGGGCTGTCCAGGATCCACCCTGAGGCTCTAAAGCCTCCCTAGATGACAGTCCCTGGCTCCTCCCATGGAACCTCCCAGGAGCCCCGGCCTAGCTAGCCGCCTGGCCTGAGTGAGCTGACTTCGGAAGTCTTTCCAGTGCTAGGTCACTTGGAAGGCACGCTGCTTGTGTCGGAATAATGCAGAATGAGGAGAGGCCTGGAGAGAAGGCCTAAGAGGAGCTGGGCAGACAACCCAGCCCTTTGAAAGGCACAGGACACCTCTGTTGCCTGGAGCACAGCCTGCCAATCTGGCAAAATGACCTCTGATGACCACCGAGATCTGGACCTGGATTCCAGGCTGGTGTCTTGCTCTGCAGCCCCGCAGGGCCCAGGCCCGTTGCCGTAGCCCTATATACATCTTTGGGGAGGCTGAGCGCTTCGCCCAGCTCGGCAGCCAGAGCAACTCTTCTCAGGAGGCACTGGCTGGGGAGGCTCTGGGGAGGGCTCTTCTCAGCCCTCTGGAGGTGGAGTGGGGCCCCAAGAGCAGCCCCAGGCAAAAGTCAGTGTAGTAAGGACTTTAGCTGGCAAAATCCTGCCCTATACAAGACTTTTAGCCTAGATATAGGCTATTTTTCAGATCTTCCTCTCTGTGTAATAGATGTACCATATAACAGCATTCAGTTTTTTCCCAATAGGAAAAAAATGCACCAAGGAGCCCCAGATCAGTAAGTGAAGCCCTGAAACTTACAGCCAGGGAATAGGGGGAAATGGATCTAACACAGGAACCACTAACATTATAAGTTTTATTTTTATTTCAAAAGCACTTATATAGCATATACCATGTGCCAGGCACTATTTTAAATGCTTTACAGTCTGTTAACTCATTAAATTCTCATAACAATCTTTTAAAGTAGGTAGAGTCATCATCCCCATTTTACAGTTGAAGAAACTGAGGCACAGAGAGGTTAAATAACTTGCCTAAAGTCACACAGCTGATAAATGGCAAGAGTCAGGACTCCAGCCCAGGTAGTGTGATCCCAGACTCTGTTCTCTTTACTTTCCTGCCCTGCTGCCTCCCTGGGTTTGCAAGTCTTGTAAGCGCAGAGCAGGACAAGGGGCGACCCTCACACTCCTCCCTTTCCTTTCTTCCTTTGGGCCCTTTTATTTTAATCAAGTGCAGGAGTCCAGCCTGTCCCCTAGTCACATGTAGGGAGAGCAGAGAGAAAGAGAATGAATGAGAATGAGCGCATTGCCTGGATGCTTCTGGAAAAGCCAGTTCTGGCAGAGGCTGAGGCATACCGCAGTGGTTCAGAACCTCCTGCGTTTTATTTCCTGAGCCAAAATTCTGAGCCGAGTGTGCTTAGAAACTCCCCGAAGATGAGCGTGGCATCAAAATCTCTTTAACCCTAGCCTCAGGCAACAACCACCCCACAAAGAGCGGCAGGAGCTAAGCTTTGGCTTGATGCTGAGCAGGGCAGGGAAGAATATGAGTGCATCAGAGTGCTATCGTGAAAGATAATGAGTTGTCTACAGTAAGCAAGGCCCCAGTGGCCTCTGTAAATCTCAGGCCTGAGAAAGTACCGGCGGAGCTGCAAGCCCGAATAGGTGACACTTGGATATGCCTGTGGAAATTTCAACTAGACGGTGCAGACACCCGGGGCTGAGATGAGAGCAACAAATTTTGGAGCAAACATTCGACCAATAAACTTGTTTTGAAGGTCAATGTGTTTGGCACTCTACTAGGCACTGGGACTACAAATATGAGTAAGAATGCTGCCATTTGCGCTAACATAATACGCGCTTGCACATGCAGGGATGATCTCGGGAGGGGAGGAGCAGAATGTGGTAAGAGAGATTGCCTGTGGGTGGTTAGGAAATGGCAGTGGGAGGGAGACTGAGTTGTCACTGCAAACCCTTCATGCCTTGTGAATTTGGTGTCAGAGGACGTATTCCCTATATATTCCCTAGGCAAAAAGAAATGAGGTAAGAAGGAGAGGTAAATACATGGATGTGTAACCGGAGAAGCGAAGCGCAGAAGAGCACACACGGGTGTGTTCAAAGTGCTAGGGTGGTTGACAAGGATGGAGGAATCAGGACAGAAAGACCAAATTTACCAATTTGTCTTCCCTGCTTGTAACAGAGTTCAGGCCTTAGCCATGACAGTTATTTCTAAGAGGTCTTTTTACTGTGTCCTGGTTAGAAAAAAAGCGTGTGTTTTCTAGTCTTTTTTCCAAAGACGTCACAGAGGAAACTGATAACCTGACACAAATGCGGAGGAGGGTGAGCCCTGCCTGAGGCAGAAGGGATTTTGTCCTTCTACGGGCTCTGGCGTCCTCCCTCCCCCCTTCATGGACAAAGGTGACTGTGTGCTAACAATCACTCACCTTGCAGACACACGCCCATCCCCAGCCGGGCCTGCCCCCTGGCACAGAGAAGTGTTTCCTGACAGGTTCTGTGTCCAGCTGGTGGCAGGCCAGTGTGACCTGCTCGCTCTAGCCTAAACCTGTTGAGGACCAGCACGAGCCTAGGCTGAGAAAGTAGGTTCTGGCGGTTTTCAGGATCACAAGTGGACAAGGAAATGTTCTAGTGGACAAGACTGTTCTGGATTGTGTGCTGGCAGTCTTCAATCCTGGGTTGAATTTCCCTCGCATGCCCCTCCCCACAGGCTACCTTCAGGCCTCCTTTCTCCGAAGCCCAGCAGGTCTGCTGGGGAAATAATAATAACGTGATGCTCGTCATGATTACCACCCTTTGTGGAATGCTTCCACAGGCCAGGCACGGGGCTCAGTGCTTTACATGCATTGTATTTCATGCAGTCCTCACAAACACCCAATGAGGAAGGTACTCTGGCCACCTTCGTTTTACAGATGAAGAAACAGCTTCAGAGCAATACACAGCTAGTAGCGATGGTGACTGGGTTGGAAACCGGATTGTGTGGTTATGAACCCATAACCCCTATGCTATAAAGGCTTTTAACCACTCTGCTATACTGCCTCTCATAAAGTTTAAATATTAGTCTAATCCACACCTATTTAGGAAGGGAAATGTGCTGCCAAGAAATCACTTATGATATCCTAAAGCTAAATATAAAAGGCTCGTCTATTATCTCTCGTGTGGGGCTATTTAGGCCGAGGCTTCCCTCCAAGGGCCTGTATAACCAAAGGTCATATGGGTGCACACCATCTGAGCAGACAGGAAATGAGCCCAGCTGTGCTGGCCCCAAGTCAGGGCCCTAAAAGATCTGCTAACAGGGAAAGTTCAACCTAGAAAATCAGCATGGAAATGAAAACCGTAGACCAGGCCCTGGGGTTAAAAACGTCAAGAACCTCCTTCAGTTTACTGCCCCCGGGGTGGGGGTGGGGAGGGCACTGGCCTGGGGATGAGCATTTTGCAGCTGATAGCTGAGGGCTTTGTGGGTAGACGCTGACGTCTAGGTCCCACTGGGTCATCATCTCGGAATTCTAGATACTAGTGTGGGGCCCATAACAAAGAAACTTTCCGACTCCCTTATTCCGTGTTCTCAGTTTATTCCCCCTGAGTCTACACCTGCAGAGAGTCCTGGGAATCTTATCTTCCTTAGCTTGCTGTGAGGGTTGATTTTAGGATAAAGGATGCCCAGGTAGCCGGTAAAACATTATTTCTGGATGTGTCTGTGACAGTGTCTCTGGAAGAGATTAGCATTTGAATCGGTAGACTGAGTAAAGCAGATCGCCCTCACCAATGCAGGTGGGCATCATCCAATCTGTGGAGGGCCCCAATAGAATGAAAGGGTGGAGGAAAGGAGAATTTGCTCCCCTTGCTTGAGCTGGGCCATCCATCTCTCCCACCCTCGGACATTGGTGCTCCTGGTTCTCAGGCCTTCAGACTCAGACTGAGTTACTACCAGCTTTCCTGGCTCTCCAGCTTGCAGATGGCAGATCTGGGGACTTCTTGGCCTCCATAGTCGCATGAGCCAATTCCTATAATAAGTCTACTCTCTCTCTCTCTCGCTATATATATATGTATATCTCCTATTGGTTCTCTTTCTCTGGAGAAGTCTGACTAATATGCTTGCTCTCATGGATTTGCCTTCCTCGTCTAAAATGCTGAGCCTGGAGACCAAGAGACTTCTCTATCACCTGAGATGCTCTTTCCCTCATATCACTTCCCTGGCTTCTTAATGCTGAGATGGGGAGCTAAGCAGCCTCCCGTGCCTGGCCCGGGAAGTCCTGCAGCCACTCAGTCCCCTGCAGCAGCCTCCGTCCTTGCCAGTGCAGACCCAGCGGGCCAGCCAAGTGCAGTCACCTGACAACCCTGAAGACATCCCTCTTTCCCTCTACCTGGAATGCCCTCCCCACTCTGCTCTCACAACTCCGGCCTCTTCACCTTCAACAATTCAGGGTAAATCCTACCTCCTACTCACCTGCCACTGTGTCTTCCAAGTTTTTTCTATATTCAGTATTGCCTTATTGTTGCTACTAACAATAGCAAGGATTCCAGCTACCATGTATTGAGTGCTCTTTGCCAGGCACTATCTCACTTACACATTATCTCATTGAAACCCCACAACCACCCTGTGAGGTGGGTGCTGTTAGTACTCTCCCCATTTTCCATATGAGGAAACTGAGGCTTGGGGACGTTAACTGGCTTGCCCTAGGATATAGAGCTAAGAAGTGGTAGAGTTGGGTTCTGAACTCAGGTCTCTCTGATCCCAGAGCCACTCTCTGAACCAGTGTGGGTTTGCCTTTTCTCTTCCATTAGATTCAGTTCGTTAAAGGAATATTTGATTTCTTCTGGATTTCCACATCCTGACACCCAATCCTGGGCTCTGCTTGGAGTGGGCACTTGCCTGATTGGTCTCAGTTTGCAGGAGCTGTGCTCGCACCATCAGGTCAGCTGGGCATCAGACTCTCTGCTCCTCCTCGGCCCTGCTAGGGAGATGCAAAGGGCAGGAGGCCAGGAGCGAGAAGCAGGAGGCAGCGCCAAGTTTGAGCAATCAGCCATGTCCCCTGCAGTCAGGCATGGGCTCTGCAGCTTCCCAGTGGTCGCCTCGTGGCCACATCATGGCTTGCACACCGCTGGCAGTGCAGCTCCTGCCAATGAGCCAGGGGAAATGAATGACACCAATATCCTGTTCGTGCTTGTTCCGACAGCTGGAGCATCTATGAGGGAAGATCGCCTTTTAATATCACCGCATTTCCATGGAAATTGGACTCTGCCAGATATCCTCTGCCCCCTTGTGGACTGTGCTTTTCTGACATTTTGGGAGAGAAGGAGAAGAAAGTACACCCAGTCTCTAAAATTCCCGGAAAAATACCATTGCCTGAAAATCTTGCAGGGTCTGGGAATTGGCCACTGTGACTTTCATTGACCAGGGACAGCAGAGCCCCTTGTGAGTCTTCTGGGTTCTTCTACTCTTTGACTGGGGGCTCCATGCAGCGCTCAGCTCCTTGCTCTTTGGCAGTAAAACCCACTCGTCAGGTCTCTGCCTCTTTCTGAGCTTAGACCTGTCTCCCTTTTCAGTTTGCAGTCACCTCCCCTCAGCTTCTCCTTTTCCCATCATCCCTTTCTTTCCATCTCCACTGCCGTCACCCTAGCCTGTCCTAATCCCCTCACAGTGACAGCAGCCTCCGCACCTGCACTGCCTCCCCTCCTCGCCTGCAGCCCATGCCTCACACCACGTCCACGCTAATCAGCCAACTCCCTACTTTGCATATGAGCCTCCCTGCTGCCTACAGGGAGACAAGTTCAAGGCCCCCAACCTTCCTCTCAGCCAAAAATACCGACTGACGCCTACTGTTTACAAAGCACTCCTCAAAAATCTGCTCCAGCCGAAGGGATGTGATCACAATGGCTACCGACTGTCTTTGCGGGTTGCAGGCAGGCACTTTATACACTTTATGTCATTTACTCTTCAGGACAACCCTGTGAGGTCGGCGTTATTATCAGAAGGGAAAATGAGTCTCAGAGATGTTAGGCAGCTTGCCCCAGGTCACCCAGGCAATGACTGGCAGAGCCAGGACACAAACCCAGGGCTCTCTGATCCACAGTCCATGCCTTTCCCGCAACTGCCACGTTCGTCCACTCCCTCACTTTTCTACCAATATTTGTAGAGCTTTTTCTCTGTGCTGGTTACTGTTCTTGGTGCTAAGGATACAGCAATGAACAAGCCAGGAATGGCTCTGGCCCTCCTTCTTGGAGCTTCCAGTTTGGTGGGGGAGACAATGTTCTTGCTTCAAGCATCTTTGTCCTTCTAGTTTCTGTTTGTCTGCTTGTCCTGACTCTCGCGATTTGTGGGAAGCTTTGATTTCAACTTGGCCAAATTCATTCATTCATTCATTCCACAAACACTTACTGAAAACCTACTACGTGCCAAGGACTGTGCTAGTCACTGGGGATGTGATAGTGAGCGAAAACAGAGGTCTTCCCTTCGGCACTTGCAGTTCCCGACCATTCATGCCTTCCTGCCTCTGCACCTTTCCTCGTGCATTCCCTCTGTCTCGATGGTCCGCCCTGTGCCTCTTTACCCACATCCAATCCAGCCCTCACGGCTCATCTCGAGCCACCTCCGTGCTGGAGCCTCCACCACCCACAGTGACTGCTCCCGCCTCTGAATTCATTCAACACTTGCCATCTAGACAACTCAAGTGTCTGGACGAGTCATTTGGCACATGTCAGACGTTCTTACATCCTTAACTTTCACATTTATATGTGGATCCTGTCACCTTAACTTGCCTTTCACCTCACCACCCAGAAAACATTTTCATTCTCCTCAAGAAGCATTTACCAAGTGCCTACTATGCGTTTTAGCAATGGAAAAAGTGAGGAACCTTTGTGGGGTCTCTTTGAGTTAACAAAGAGATTTCATAAATATTTTATCATCTGATTGTCACAAAACACTACCACTTCCATTTTATTTTTCAACTTTAAAATATAATTTAGGGGCCGGCCCTGTGGCGTAGTGGTTAAGTGCATGTGCTCCACTGCGGCAGCCTGGGTTCGGACCCAGGGCGCGCACCCATGCACCGCTTGCCAGGCCGTGCTGTGGCGGTGTCCCATATAAAGTGGAGGAAGATGGGTACGGCTGTTAGTCCAGGGCCAGTCTTCCTCAGCAAAAAAAAGAGGAGGATTGGCAGATGTTAGCACAGGGCTGATCTTCCTCACACACACACACAAATAAAATAAAATATAATTTAAATTACTTAATAGATAAATATGTTCTCATGAAAGTGAAAACATTATAGATCTGGCTACAGTATTCTTTGACCATCCCTACCCCACCCCACCCCACCCCCCTCAGAGATACAGATGAGGAAACTGAGGCTCAGAGAAGTGACATGGTGTGTCACTTAAGGTCACACAGCTAGTGCGTGTGGGAATTTTCTGACTCTAAATCTCTTGTCGTTTCCGTTTTTCCACGCTGCCTCCCATGAGGGCAAGGACCCTGTTTATACCTCTCTGTATCCCAGGTGCCCAGCACAGGGCTCTGCACAGAAGCTGGGGCTCAGCAAATGTTCCCATATCAATGGACTTCCCTACAGACAGTTTTCCTCTGCACCAAGGCATTGCCTCCTGAGGCGGGCTATACCCATCCCACCTGGTTAGTAAAGGCTCAAAGTGGCAACCGAGGCCGTGCAGGCATCCTGCTAGGTGCCCCTTCTGCCACTCCTGGGCTCTGTGACATCAGGGACCCTGAGGGCTTCCTTTGGGAGTCACTACAGCGAGACCTCATAGAGGCAATTCAAGTGTTTGTGAGGTACCCGCTACGGGGCTGCCGGTGTGCCAGGGGCCCTGTGTGATGCGGGGAGAAATACAAGGTATGATATTGTTGTGGAGCCAAGACTTGTCCTATACATCCACACTCTTAGCGAACCAGCCAGCACACCCAAGTTCTAGGTTATGCAAGCGCGGATGATGCTTGGGGAATCAGAGGAGGAAGACTGTCCCTGCAGTGGTCGGAGGAGGCTTCTTGGAGGAGGTGGGTTGGCCCACGATAGGCGGAGAGCAGCCGGCGTGGAGGGCGCAGCGCTCACAGCAGAGCGGGCGGCAGCGCCCAGGCCCAGGCGAGAAGGAGCGCGCCCTCTGCAGGCAGCTTCGAGAAGGCGCCTGGAGCCGGCCCCGAGCGGCGGGCGCGAGTTGGCTGCTGCGGCTGCCGGTGCGCCGCGGCTTTCTCAGCCTATGTCTCTCCTCCAGCCGTGCACTCCAGCGTCTTTAGTCGCCATTAGACCCACAACAGCGGCGTTTTCCCCTCAGGGTGTGCCCAGCCCTCCTCTCTCCTAGTTAGTTGTCTTCAGTTCCACCCGTGGCGGGCGGGGGCATTTCCCTCTGCTACTCTCCCCGTGCGCAGCAGGGACTATTGTAGCCGACACGCTGAGAGCGCCCCCTAGGAAGTTTCCCTTGAAAAAGACGGCACCGAAAGGGAAGAGGCTGGCCTCTGAGAGCCCGGCGGTCATTTAACACTTAAGCTCGTATTCTGTGCCAAGCTCTGCCGCATGCGCCTCGCAAGTACTAACTCATTTAATCTGCACTACAGTGCTGTTCTTCATCCCATTTTACAGCTGAGCAAGCTGAGGCCTTGTGAGCTTAGTACCTCGCCCACGGGCTCACAGCTGGAAAGCGGCAGAGTCGCGCTCTTCACGACGACACCAAGCGCCTCTCCTGACGCTGCTGGCGTTGGGTCAGTCCCCACCCCAGCCTGAACCGCTCCGCTTCCTCGGGTCTCCCTGGTCATTTTCCAGGCGCCACAGCATCCTGCGCTGCTTCCGGGCCCTCTCTAAGTATGGGGCCTCTGCTTTCAGGGTTTTTAGCAGCAGGTGCTATATGTGGCTTGCCAGGTGCCTCAATTATCCTGACCTGGAAAATGGTCATCGCTGCACCTGCATCATAAAGCTGCTGAAAGGACTAAATGAGAGGATCCATACACAATTAGAAGAGTGCCTGAGCCACAGGAGAAAGCTCAAGAGGTGACAACGGGTGAGCAGGAAGAGACCAAGCCCCTGGAGTACCCCTAGGGTCTTCCCACTCACCTGCGAGAGAGAAAAAGAGAGAGAGAGAACAGACTCACTTGCTTTCAGAGCAGATCAAAGAGGGTCACATTCACTCTAGGGTTCTCACTGGCTTTCAGTGGCCGGGGCTGTCCTAGCTGCTGGGAACATTAGGCCCAGGTGTGGGAGTATGTCTGGTCTAATCAGCCCTAATAAGTCACGTGGGTGTGCAGTTGGTACAGCTCTGATGGCAGCGTCCTCAAGTGCCCCAGTAACACGTCTGTTCCTCTCCCTTTGGAGTGGCCTGAGTCATCTTGTGTGACAGGCAGTGTTAAGCATTGTCGCCATCACAAACAGATACCCATCAAGTACTTACTATGCGGAGGGCTCCGTGCTAGGGGTTCATATCAAATGGGTAGCATACGTTCACAGGATGGTAGGAGCACTTGATGTGGAGTCATACCTGTTTTCCACACAGATTTGGGGAGGGAGGTGTTCCAAGGCCCTGGCTCTCTCGTTCTCTAGCACGGACTATATAGCGGCAGTACAGGAACCAGGTGATTTCCAAACCCCTGCTGTATCCAGATCCTCCCTCTAAGCCCGTGAGCTGGGCAAACAACAGATCCAAGTCAGGAAGGCCCTGTGCAATTTATTAGTGCAGAACTGGTCCCAGGTAGCAAGGGGCTGGATCCAGCCAAATCAATTCATGCCATTTGATGACCAAAGGAACAAATTGTACATGTCGTCCATTCATTCATTCTCTCATTAATTTCTCCCTCCAGTGGACATTCACCACACATTCATTATGTGTTAGGTTCTATGCTTGGTGTTGGAAATGTAAAGAGGAAAGACATAGCCCCTAATGGAAACAGACAAGTAAACAGTTACCATACCATGAAATAAACATTATAATTAATTCACTTAACAATTACTTTTTGAATACCTACTATGTGCCAGGCACTGTTCTAGGCACTGGGGATACAACCATGAATTAAACAGACAAAATCCCTGTGCTCAGAGAGCTGACATAATAAGACTACTTTATTTTTTTTTTATTTTATTTTTTGTGTGTGAGGAAGATCAGCCCTGAGCTAACATCCATGCTAATCCTCCTCTTTTTGCTGAGGAAGACTGGCTCTGAGCTAACATCTATTGCCAATCCTCCTCCTTTTTTTTCCCCCAAAGCCCCAGTAGATAGTTGTATGTCATAGGTGCACATCCTTCTAGTTGCTGTACGTGGGACGCGGCCTCAGCATGGCCGGAGCAGCGGGGCGTCGGTGCGCGCCTGGGATCCGGGCCCGGGCTGCCAGTAGCGGAGCGTGCGCATTTAACCGCTAAGCCACGGGGCCGGCCCAAGACTACTTTAGCAGTTCGAAGGAGAGGGCAGCGAGCACTGGCTGGTGGGGTTTGGGAAGGCTCACAGAGGAGGTGTGACCTCAGCTGGGTCTTGAAGGACCATGCCCTGGCAGACAGGCAGGCAAGGGCAGGCTCAGGGAAGTGATAGTACAACAAAGCTTGGAACTATGAAAGTGAATGGCACGGAGAGGGATTGACAAGTGGCTTGGTTTGGGACTGTGGAGCATGTGTGGAAGGAGTAGCAGGACAAGAGGTGCGTGTTACTGTCTCTCCATATAAGGGGCAATCAGATAAAATAGAGCAAAGCCCAGGTCTCAGCGTTTTTCTGAGACTCCTAACCCTGGTGAGAGGTGAGAGGGCGCCAAACACCACCTGGTCATGTGGCCATGTGAGTTGGCTTGGACCTTACCCAATGGCCTAATACCCCAGCCTCAGGCATTAACCTTAGAGGGGGCTCAGCATTCCTTGCTAAGAGACTTCATTTGAAAGGAAGGTCTGTCCTGAAAAAGCTAACGAAAATTGAATAAAACCAAATTTAACTCCAGAGCTTTTGGTTCAAGAAAGTTTTTACAATAATAATTCTTAAATTGGCTGAAAATAGAAAATAACTCATACTCTCAAAATGGACTCTGTAAACAGTGGTTTGGTTATGACAATTTCTATTTAATATTTGTCAAGTGGATTTTGTCTGTTGGTATTGAAACTAGCCGGCTTTCATATTTTATTTCATGACCCAAAATAAGTAGTTGGACAGGATCACGTTGAAGTTCTCTTTGAAAGCTTCTGTCAAGGCAGTCAGCTCAGAGTACGTTACCTCACCTCTCTAAGCCTCGGTTTCATCAGCTGTAAAACGGAGTTAATAATAATACCCACCTCTCAGGGCTGTGGCGAGGATGAGGAGAGTTAATCTATGTAAAGTGTTTAGCTCAACATCTGGCATATAAGAGGTCAAAGTAATGAGCTATGATCCTGATTCTCTAGTTTTTGAGAACTCACTGGTACTTGGTTGTATGGATTGTTTAATCAGCAGAAGCAGGTTTAACTTAATCCAATCTGTCTAGCTCTAGAAATTTCGAAAAGAGCCACAACCCCTGGTAGAAAACTTAGGAAATGATATTGTAACTCTAACAAGAAAAGTTGATTTCCAATTGTCCTGGTGGACAAACTGAAGTACGTACAAACCCACAACAAGGCGAGATGTGACCCAAGCCAGACAGAGAAGCACGGAGCTGAAGTGGGGTTACCATCTCAGTGGCCAGACTCCCAGCTTTCTATCCTAACTGACAAATGGCATGCTTTTACCCAGAAGCCCAAGCACCTTTACCCCTGACCTTCACTTCTAGGGTAAACCCACTACGAGGCTCTTTTATAACAAATGGACTCCTGAGCCCTGAGCTTAACTGCAAAAGCGAAAGGAGCTCCTTTGCTTCCAGAGGTCTCCGTTCATTGCCTCCGCCCAGCAGCTCCTTTCCCTAGGGAGTGAAGTCACAGGGCTGGGTAATCAGGCTGGGACCTCATGGCTCCTTGAAA
Organism: Diceros bicornis minor; assembly: GCF_020826845.1. Lineage (NCBI taxonomy): Eukaryota > Metazoa > Chordata > Mammalia > Perissodactyla > Rhinocerotidae > Diceros > Diceros bicornis. The sequence continues at coordinate 110,041,405 of NC_080781.1, read as the reverse complement.
TACTACAAGACCAGAGGAAACCCTGATGACCACACGGTGCCCCCTCGGCCAGCAGGGCGGTGGGGTCTGGGTGTGAGGCAAGACGGATTTATTTTTGGCCTTTGTTCCCTTTCATAATCAGAGTTGTAAAATAAGTGCTCTGAGTTCATGCTTGGGACCATCACTACCACCACGTGTTCCTATTCAGTCCCTTCCAAAAGGTCCTTTTCTTTCTTTCTGTGTGTGTGAGTGTGCATGTGTGTGTGTTTGATTCATTTTCTATAGTAAGTGTGGCATTTTCTTGAGACTGTTTTAGAAAATCTGTAGGTCAGTGATAAAGCCATCACAACAATCTCCCATAAATGAAGTTAAAATAATTGAAAGCATTCCAATAAAATGATAATAGTCATAATAATAGCAAAATTGTGTAAAGCAGGTGCCCGGCATTATTCTAAGCACTCTACACATATTAACCCCTTTGATCTTCACACTACTCCTACGAGGTAGGTCCTATTCTTAGCCATATATGTCAGGTGGGGAAACTGAAGCACAAAGCAGGTAAGTAAAAGTTGGATAGTTGTCAAATGAGAAAGGTCGGTATTGGAAAATGAGACCTCTAGCACAAAAGATTCTCACCAGCGAGTCCTGAGGGGGAAGATGGAGAGCAGTGGCTAGATCAGGCGATGAGGAAGTCCCAGACCTAGGTCCCACCTCTGCCCTGATGTATGGGGCTGGCTCCAAATTCCTTCATCTCCTCCAGCTCCACGAGCAGGAGTAGGGGGAGCGACTTATATAATTTTGGTGCCCTCTTTAAAAAAACACAAACATACCTTACTTTTGAAAATTTTACAAAACCGTACGACCAAATGAATACATTGCTACGGCACCTCCCAGGGCCGGGAAGGGGCCCGTGCAGGGGGTGGCCCTGCAGCTTGAAGATCGTTAGCTTCACAGTACACCTGCCTCTGCCCATTAGATATCTCTGTTCCAGTCGCCGAGCAGGGCACTGGAAGCTCATTTAGACAGAAGAGTTTTCCTTTTCACTCCCAGACACGAAGACCTTGGAAGTTGATCTGTCAACAGCAATTTAGCACAGACTTTGCTCTGGTTATGTCTTTAGGGCCACAACCATCTCCGTCCTGGGACTGAAAACATTAGAGGTAGTGAAATGTGTCATGTGATCAGATTCGGCACGTTCTCTTAAATCTCGACAGTGCTAAATTTCCTCCCTGTGTTACAAAAGTTGCCCAAGGAAATGAAATCCCAGGATGGATGCTCATCATCAAAATAAGACCTGTCTTCACTGTCTCCTGCATTGACAGGCGTGGAAAAGCCATGGACTAATAGACTTCTTTAATTTAACTCAGTTTTGTCTCCAAAGAGGGTCCAGTGAAAACAAGAACCCAATCTGTCACTTGAACATGGTTTATATTTGTTGCTGGGATACCAAAGGCTCTTTTAAACCTTTGGCTAAGAACAACACCATGCATCTGAACTTGTTCACCTTCACGTAAAGCAAATAATGGCTGAAATGATGGGAAAGCTCCTCCAAACATTTTGAGTGGAACACAAGGCATTTTTTGTGTCCAGAAATTGCAGCATCCAATATTTGTTGTTCAAATAAATCTCCACCTGCATACCGAAGTGCACATTACACATAATAAGATGAGGCTTTGAAAAGGCAGATGTTAATTATTTTGAGGTAAATCAGATCACCTTTGACCCAAACTCCGAGCTGTAATTTTGTCGCTCAGCTTCTTGGTCCCGAAATTAATGTAAATCTTTACATTTGTAATTTAACTTGCCAATGCCAACCCACCCACACAGTCTGCAAATGACTGCTCTGAGTCAGAGACTATTCACTTACGACTGTGTTAGATATTTAAAAATGTTCCCTGAAAGGATTAAATCACCTAATCCCGGTCCTTTCACAGATTCTGCTTTATGTAAAAATGATGCACCTAGAGAACATCTAAACTGGAGGGGACTTGAGAGGAGAAACTAAGGCTCTGATGTTAGAAGTGACTTGCCCCCACATCACTCAGCGACCAAGCTAAAACCCGAAAGGAAAGTACTGGTTTAGGGTTTTAATAAAGTGTCACACTTAGAAACCCTTGCTCCGAGTCCAGAAGCTACCCCTTCTCCACCCTCCTGCCCCCAACAACGTCTGAGTCCTGGTGCCCCACAGTCTGACACTGGTCTAAAAGAATCATGCCATTTTGAATCCAAGTGATCAGAATATGATTCAGATAAAAACAAATCTGCTACTATTACAATATGCATTAATTCTTTTTGCACGGCTATACAAGAAACTGTTCATAACAGTTACTTTTGAGGAGGGGGACAAGGGATGGGAGAGGCAGGACAGGGAGATATTTGCTTTTCATTTTATATCTTTTCTTTACTATTTGACAGATTACCATGTACAGATATTAACAACTGTGTTAAAAACCTAAAAAACAAATTAGAAATACTATGCTCACAAACTTCACAGGAGAAATGAAATTTATCCCAGTAGCACTGACGCTTGAAAATCTATTATCTAGTACAGCATTACTTTTAAAAATTTTCTACCAAAGTATCCGTAACGGCAGAGGAGGCTGAATGGGTTCCTCCTGGGGTCTGGGGGCAGTGCCAGAAATGGTCATCTGTATACAAGAACTCTCTTTGCAGCTTATGTTTTTAGAATGCATTCAAATTGTGCGATAGGCTTTCTAACATATCTGCATTTCTTTTAATATGAAAATAATGGCTTAAATGACTTACCATCCACGACAACAGCCCCTGCGGGGAGATACCCCTGGTTTCTTTCTCCGGCGGTCCGGCCGGAGCACCCGCAGCACACCGCCTCCAGTGACCGAGTGGAGAGGCCCCTGGAATGGGAAGCGCGGCTGTGCGAGAGCTGACCTGTATTCTGGCTCTCTCACCTGGAATCAGGCTTCACCGATCCTGTTATGCATTCAATGGTAACAAAACAACGGCATAAATTAGGGTGTTGCTAAGATTGTGTACCATCAATGTTCGCGTGAGCATAATGGACATAATGAATTCTATAGCACCATCCTGCACAGCTTGGAGAGATTAAAACCACTTTGTCTTTAAATTAAATTTCAAAAATCATTGAATAACAAGAATAGAAAGAACAAAAAACAAAACAAAACAAAACACCTCATCTATGTCAGCCACCCAATTGTAGGCGACACCACTTCTTGCTTTCTGATCATTAATGCCTGGTCCTAGGTTTATTTTAATAGCTGCCAGCTCAGTGAGTCCACATCCATTGTAACAACCATAAAGGGGGCTCGGGTTCTCTTGTATTGTAGTTTACAGCCCTGAGTGGACAGCCTCTTAGCCCCTTTCAGGAGTAAAATCTATAACTGAAAAGACCTAAGCTGAAGTTTGTTTTACATAAATTCTACACAATATAGTGCGTCTAGGCTGTTGCAGAAAAAGAAAGGTGGGCTTGAATTCATTCTTTTTTTTTTTGTGAGGAAGATCAGCCCTGAGCTGACATCTGTGCTAATCCTCTTCTTTTTGCTGAGGAAGACCGGCTCTGAGCTAACATCTATTGCCAGTCCTCCTCCTTTTTTTTTTTTCCCCAAAGCCCCAGTAGATAGTTGTATGTCATAGCTGCACATCCTTCTAGTTGCTGTATGTGGGACGCGGCCTCAACATGGCCGGAGAAGCAGTGCGTCAGTGTGCCGGATCCGAACCCAGGCCGCCAGTAGCGGAGCGCGTGCACTTAATCTCTAAGTCACGGGGCCGGCCCTTGAATTCATTCTTAAGTAGTGCTCTGCTTGGGCAGATCGCCATTCAACAAAATGGATGCCTAATTATAAGAAACTCACATTGGCGTGCTTGCTAGATGCCAGGCGTCATATTTATTGCTCTACATGCTTTGTATGACTTAACCCTCACTCACGACACCCCTAGGAAACACAGCTAGCACTATGATATCCTCATTTTACAGATGAGGAAACTGGGACTCCAGATGAAGTGACTCGTGCAAGGTCATACAGCTAAGCCAGCAGCAGAGCTAGGATTCAGTTCCAGGTGCTTCTGTTTCTGGAGCTCCCGAAATCTTAACTGCCTCTTAATAATGATCATAGTCACCATTCACAGAGTGCTTATTATGTATGGTCTATGGTAGATGCTTTGCATAAATTATTTAATCCTTGCAACGCCCTCTGAGGCAAGTATTATTATTATCCTCATTTTATAGATGAGGAAAACTGAGGCTTAGAGAAAATAACTTGCCCAACAGCACAGTTAAGTGGAAGAATCCAGGCCTCTTTGATACCAGAACAGAATTTTTTTTTTTCCTGAGGAAGATCAGCTCTGAGCTAACATCCGGTGCCAATCCTCCTCTTTTTTGCTGAGGAAGACTGGCCCTGGGCTAACATCCATTGCCAATCCTCCTCTTTTTGCTGAGGAAGATTGGCCCTGGGCTAACATCCATGCCCATCTTCCTCTACTTTATGTGGGATGCCGCCACAGCATGGCTTGATAAGCAGTGCGTCAGTGCGCACCAGGGATCCGAACCGGCGAACCCCGGACCGCCGCAGCAGAACGTGCACACTTAACCACTTGCGCCACCGGGCCAGCCCCTAGTTTTGGTCTTTTTAAACAACTTTACTAAGATATCTTTAACATATAAAAATTATATATATTAAGGTGTACAACTTGATGTTTTGATATATGTATACATTGTGAAGAGTTCGTAACAGCTAAGCTGTACTACAATTCAGGTGCTTGGCCAGGGGGCATGCAAGAAAATCCCCTGGGATCCCCTGGGCATTAATGCAAGCCATGCAGGCCCGTCTATGAGCAGCCCTTAAACATGCCAGTGTGTGCGATATTCCTCTGAAACATGTTTTACCTGTGCATGTGGATCACCTAGCCTATTATTTTCCACTTTTAACGTTGTGGCTTGACAGCCCTCGTGCTTTATTCATTCATACAAATCTCGTGTTACAGACAAAATCCACTGGATTTCTGAGGCCTAACCAAGAGCTACAGAAATCACACACATTCTCATGTGGATCCCAAATAAGGGCTTATCCAAAAGAAACATAAATGTCCTCCATTGACTGGGCTTATTAACGTTAGGCAAAATGCAGATGCTGTTTCCTCTTTCTAAAATGAGTTTTGAAGTCGTGGCAGTTGTCTAGCTCTCGCCATAATCTTTAACAGCACTGCAATCTCAGCACTGTGTCAGCTCTAATCCTCTGCTTTGAACGGGATTAAATTAAAATGGCCTGAGCCAGGCGAAGATGGATGAGGGAAGGCGACAGGACGAAAATTGGTAACTATTAGTATCTTATATTTTACTGTTTTTTGTTTCAATGAGATGAAATTCGTATAGCAAACTATTTTAAAGTGAATAATTCAGCTTATATTTCTTGATTAATAACCAGAGGACTAGGAAAGGTGGGTACATAGTACTTTGGGGGAAAGCTCATTCAGCTATGACCACCCACAGGCAATGGACTAATGGTTTTGGATGCACTGGGCCTGAACTTCAAAGCTATTCTCTGGTAAGTGGATGGCTGAAGATTGGTTTTAATTTTTTTAATTTATTTTTCCTCTCCAAAGCCCCAGTATATAGTTGTATATGCTAGTTGTAGGTCATTCCAGTTCTTCTATGTGAGCTGCCGCCACAGCCTGCCTACTGACAGACATGTGGTGTGGTTCCACAACCGGGATGCGAACCCGGGACACCGAACCGGTGAGCACCGAACTTTAACCACTAGGCCATCAGGGCTGGCTCTGAAGATTGGTTTTAAAAGAAAGCTCTTCACTTTAGGAGATATTACATTTATTGAACATGTAGCATTTACTCAAATGCAGCACTTACTAAAATCACAAAATATATTTTTATATGAAAATAAACCACAAACAAAATTATATTTCAGATATTTTTTATTTCTTCAAATTTGTTATCAGGAGTGACTGAAATACAAAATATAATTGAGTCCCATCATCATCATGGAAATGGCTTTAAGAGAAACCTGGTCAGATGAATATTATTGCTTCCCATTTTCAACCAGTAAATAGTTGCCATTGATAAATAGACAGCCAACAGTCTGCCAAGAATGCTCAAGATATGTTATATAATACAACATGCCTGTTCACAGCGGGGGAAAAGTAGGAAATAACTTATGTAAACTTCTTGATTTCATCATACAAGACAAGCACAAAAGCACCACCCATGCCTCTGAGAACATTGGACCATGCACCCTTGAAAAAAGCTTTGGGTCCTTCGTCACGAGCAATCTTCCTCCAGCAGTCAAGCGTGCCTGTGTACATGATATCAGCTGCGAAGAATAAAGACACGGAGTTGGTGACCGAAGGCTGATGAAAGTCCTAAGATTTGTGAGACTAAACCAGAGCCCCACTTCTAAGAGCTAATGTCAGTTTTCAAAAACCTGACACTTACATGTTAGCGTGGCCAATACTGAAATATTAATGCTGTGACTAGAGAACAACAGGCATATGTAGAGTACCCATCAGTCTTAACCTCTAATACCATTTAAGCACCCTCATTCACAGGCATGCGAAGGGCCTGCTCAAAGGCAACTGTGCAGCAGACACAGACCAACCAACCCCATCCTGTGAACTGAACAGACTGCTGTGTTTAAAGTCACCCATCGCTAGCTTGTGTCCATGCCCCACGCCCGTGTCTTTATCTTCTGCTCAAACTTACTCGCTTTGCGCCCTGACTGCATCATCATGCGGCGACGAACAGTGTCAAATGGATAGGAAGTCAACCCAGCAACCGCCGTGACGGACTGTGCGATCATCCAGCTGATGAAGATGTGAGTATTCTTGGGATCTGGAAGCATTCCTGAGAACAGGAAAGAGACACTTTTACCAGAAAGCAGAGTTTAACTGACTTCTTGTTTTCCACCTCCCTCCAAATTGCATCTGCACACAAGGCTTGTACTGGATGACCTTGGCTTCCTTCAGCAATTACAAAAAATCTCTGGCTCCTGGAAAATTAGGATAGCATGACCTTTTAAACTGTCTCATAAGAACATAGCTTCAAAGCACAGAGCAAACTTACCCTTTGCGGTGTCATAGATACCGAAGTAGGCAGCTCGGTAGATGATAATACCCTGCACAGACACGTTAAAGCCTTGGTACAGGCCCTTAATCCCATCAGATTTGTAGATCTTAACCAGGCAGTCACCGAGGCCTCTGAATTCCCTTTCAGCTCCAGCTTTGCCCACATCAGCCGCTAGACGGGTACGGGCAAAATCAAGAGGATACACAAAACACAAGGAGGTGGCCCCAGCGGCACCCCCTGAGGCCAGATTCCCTGCAAAGTAGCGCCAAAACTGGGTCCTCTTGTCCACACCACCCAGGAAGATCTGCTTGTATTTATCTTTGAAGGCAAAGTTGAGCGCCTGGGTGGGGAAGTATCTGATGACATTGGCCAGGTTACCACGCCAGAAGGACAGGACTCCCTGCTCCTTGGGGATCCGAACCACACAGTCTATAATGCCCTTGTATTGCTTCTCTGCGGTGATTTGCTTGCTGGCATGCTGCACCTGACCGACAAGAAGGAGGCCAACAGGGAGAGTTACAACCACGGAGAAAGGAAAAGGGAAGAGACTATATTATCTCAATTAACGCTCCCACTTTTCCCCAAATCTAGTCTTCTATATCACACAGGCTGGACCCTTCTAGCTTTGTCACAGGTGATCTGCACCACTAGAGGCATTAAGCCGCCACCCCTTTGGGTGGGGAGGGGGCACATTCAAGCGGATCCACGACCTTTAGACCTGGGAGAAAGGTCACTACCTTAGACTCAGGTGCCAAAGCATTAGGGCGAGTCCCATGTAGGGCGCGGTCACCTTGGTGACAGTGGCCTAGGCCTCTGGAGCTGCTTCCCTCCTGCTCCGCCCCCACTACTCTCCTAGAGGTGACCCATGGGCCACCACCCTTACGCCCGTGCGGGGGCGCCCTCTAGAGCCGGAGCGGGAGAGCGCGCCGCGCGGGAAGGCAGGCCGCGGGGACGCGCCGGCGGGCGCGCGGGGGCGGCCGCAGAAGGCACACGCGCTTCCCGGCGCCGGCTTCCGGCCCGGCGAGGTTTAAGCGCGGCCGCTGGCTGCGTGGCCGCTCAACCGGCCGCATGGCGTCCGCAAGGCTGTTATTTCCTTGTCGCGACCTTGAGGTCGTCGGTAAAGACAGGTGTTCCTCTTTCTAGCGCCGGCGTTCAGGCTTCGCCTTTGACTCCAAGGCTCGGAGAAACAGCCACTCCCGGAGAGCCCGGGTTCGCTGCCTCCGGGATGCCAAGGCCCTGGTCTTCCTCACCTCCCTCCGCCCCAGACCCCTTACTGAATCCAAAACCTCAGGTCACTAAAGCACCTCCCTCAAGTCTGCCTTTTGGTCAGACTCTGTGGCCACCCCTGCCCCAAGCTGCCACTTCTCTGGACATCTCCAAAGGGTTCTATCTCCTCCATCTCTGAGACACTGATTTCTGCGCGCCCCCCTCCCCCCACTTCCTGGTCGGGCTCTCCGATCCCGGGACGTACCTGCAGCAGCAGCTTGACACGCTCGATGGGCGCTACCGCGGTCTTGGAGATGGCCGCGGCCACTCCACCTGCCAGGAAGTCCTTGGCGAAGGACACGGCGGCATCTGTCATAGTGAAAGGAAAGATGAGGCGGGCGACTACAGGACTGACTCAGAAACCGGCTTCGACTCCGGGGCTCTGGGGCGGAGCGAAGCAAATGGCCGATTTATATACG